>NC_047671.1:30548402-30899652 GCF_011762505.2 Arvicanthis niloticus
CCCACAAGCTTTCCTATGTCCTCCACGGGTGTGCTACAGTACATGTGCATGCCTCGCCCCCATACACACAACAAACAAGCAATTAAATTTTAAAAAGAAATACGAGCTAAAATTCAGTCATTCTTGTAATTCTGACACTTGAGAAACTGAAACAGGGAGAATTATTAAAGGTTTGAGGCCAGCCTGTTCTCCATAGTGAATTCCAGGCTACTCAGGCTGTAGTGTCAGAGCGTACCTCAAAGAAAAGGAAGAGAAATCAAAGGGAAAGTCAGGGGTTGTCTGCTTTGCCCAGTCTACTCTCATGCCTGCTTCCATCTTGTCGCTTCAGACTTCCTGTTTGGTCCTTTTTCCTGATTGCCTAATCAATTATGATACTCTTACCACCTTGCCTGTCCAACAAGATCTCCTTCAGTCCGAGAGCAGTATTTACCGATTGCTCTGAATTCCATCAGATCTGTTCCTGTGGGGCCTCTCCCACTCTGCGTGTCTCCTACCCCCAACGGGAACTCTAGTTACAGTCTCTTTTTTCCCCCCTGGCTTTTGTTGAAAACTTTAGGAGATGATACATTATATCAAGTCTGCTCCTACAGCTCCGAAGCCTGATGCTACTGTTTGCCCGCTGAAGACACTGAGACAGAGAACAAGTTCTGAGCATGCTCAGTCACCCTGGGGGACTAGTGGTTTCAGCAAAGCTTTCTTTGACTCTCCCTTTCTCTGATCTGGTTAAGCTGTCTGCTTCTGTTGAGGTCACACCCGTTTGTGGGGTTCCACTAATTGCTCACTAATTACTTCATTGTTTCTCTAATGCCTTAGGGCATAAATTGCTCCCTCCACAGGCTCTTTCAATTAAGTTCAGGGCCCCTTTGCTGAAGAATTCTTTATGAGACTAGTCTTTGAAGTCCTTAGGGATCTTTTTCTGTGGTTCTTTTCCAGATAACTAACTGGGCTGTGGTTTGGCTTATTGTCTTCATGAAGCTACCTGCATCCTCTTGCTTGCTTACCACCGAAATTTCCATTTTCAGAAGTACTCTTACGGAATATTTTAAATATAGTAGTTCTTGTGGACTAAATCTCTGAGTGCTTGCTCAGGATTGGAGCTGGAGACAGTCAGTGGTCTCTATCTCCTCAGCTTGCCTGTCCTCACTGGAAACCTCTCCCCTTAGCAGCATGCTGCCACATTGGCTGCCCTAGTGTTCTTGGCCTGATGCACCCTGAGTAGCTAGCTAGCTCTTCTACCAGACCCCTCACCTGTCTGTCTCTGCAAGTGAGCCTCTGCAACACCATGCTGAGGACACTAGTCATAGCCTGCCTTCCCAGGAAGATAAAACTCAGCCCTTAAAAGAAAAGGGAGAAGGAATGTCTCTCTGTTCTTGCTTTTTTGTTGTTTTTTGTTTTTTGTTTTTTGTTTTTTGTTTTTTTGAGACAAGGTTTTGGAACTCACTCTGTAGACCAGGCTGGTCTCGAACTCAGAAATCTGCCTGCCTCTGCCTCCCAAGTGCTGGGATTAAAGATGTGGGCCACCACTGCCTGGCTCTGTTCTTGCTTGTACTGAAACTTCAGGACCCTAAGCTGCCATATCAATAGGAGGAAGGGAGACGTGGCTCCCAGGGACATAGACTCTTGCTGTTACTGAAATTTTGTAGATTTTCTTGAAAAAATGTTAATTAGTCTGTTTTGTGCCCCAGGACAATATCCACAGACTTAAAATGGCTGCTGCTTGAAGTTGTTTTATGAATTGTTTTACTGAGGACCAGGTTAGCAAATCTTCTATCTTCTTTCTATAGATTTTTTATGTGTATGTAAATGTATCTTCAAATTCATCAACTTCCTTTCTGACATTTAATTAATCAAAGCGTCTCTTTATTTTTTAAAATGTCATGTATTCCCCCTTTGATCATTCTCCTGGGCCAGTTTACAATCTCACTTCATCTCTGTTGAGCTTTTTATCTACTCACTGAAATCTATCTCCAGCTTAGACTGAGTCTCAGCCAACATTGAACCCTCAGGCCTTTCCACCTGCATCCCAGTTCCCAGTTCTTCTGTCTTTTTGAGTCTGGGTTTATTGAAGCATGAACTCCTAAGGTTTTAATCCTCCCAGAAGTCTCTATATAGGAAAAGAAATAGCCATGAACAGGGATGGAGGATATATTTACTCATTTGCAAGAAGACAGTAAGTACCCAAGTTTAGTGTCCACATTTCTCATGGCTTCTACAGAATGACATGTTTATAACTCTCGTGACTTTTTTTTTTTGCATAGTTCAAATCTACACTGTTTATGCAGACAACATCTGAGGTTACCTAAGAGTCCTTTTTATAAGTCAGGAAACTTCCTTCCACAGGGCTATCCTGTGGACAGGGCTGTGTCCCTATTGTACACTAAACTTATTATATATATATATATATATATATATATATATATATATATATATGGATTTTACACGTGTTTTAAATTTTTTCTTGTGTGCTTAATCTTTTTACCATTTTGTACTTATTGTAGTAAAGTAATATTTACTATCTGTATTTTATTGCCTAAGAATATGATGATTTAGAGTTTATAAGGTACCTACATTATCTTAATAAATTAAAACATTTATTCATTCTGGAGTACTCACTAGTAAACTGCTATACACGCACAAAAGAAAAGATACGTTCTCTGGTGGAAATAAAGAGTTTTCTGATAAATTTGACTGGAGAAATTTCAAATAAATGTTTAGGAAATTTCATTCTGAGAATGTCATTTAGTCTAAGACCTCTGTTAATTGTGATAGTTTTTAGGTCAGGGCTTCTTCTACCATTTCTACTTTCAGTCTCTTTTCACCCAAGAAATGTTCCTGTGAGCATGGGTGCATGGCTGTATAAACTAGAAGTATAGAGAGCTTTTGACTGATAATCAGTCATAAAGAAAAATTTAAGACTTGGTTTTATGTGTATGAGTGATGTGGATGCAGTTCCCATGGAGTCCAGAAGAGGGCATCAGGCCTCCCTGGAACTGGAGGTCCTAACTGTTGTGAGCCACCATGCGGATGCTGGGAATTGAACCCAAGTCCTCTGCAGGGGCAGCTGTTAACTGCTGATCCATGAATCTGGTTTCAGGAATTTTATTTTTAAATGATTCTTGGGCACACATATAATTTTTCCATTTATTAGAGATGAAAACAAATTCTCAAAGGTAAATTGTCTACTTTTACATGAGTAATTACATATGAGCTCAATGACTATTTGATACCATCATACACAGAGCAGCTTCCGTGCTTTTCAGAATCAACTGACATTTGAACACCACTGAATCTTCACTAGAAAACAGCAGAAATAAGTGTGGAGCTGTTTCAGAAATTGTTAGAAACTCCATCCTAATCCTAAACCAAAACTAATGTAATGAATTTTTGTGAACCTCAAAACCAACTACTCAGGCAGCAATTTTAAGAACCTGACATCCTAACATAACACAACTCAATATACTAACAGACACAGGCTGAGAGTGACAGTTGGGAAACCTTCTGTCTGCATTTTCTATAATCAGGCCATTCTGTCGCTGTACCCTGGAGTGTACAGTGAAAACATTGAACAGGGCCAGCTTTAGCCCGGATAATTCAGCCAGTCATTGTGAGCATGATGCCGTGTGTGCAAAGTGTGCATATGGTACCTTAAGAAACAAGGCTGCAGGGAAGTCCTGAATGGCCACACAGGCCATTGCTGGCAGAATGACCTCAGATTTGTTACAGGTGTGGTTTTTAATTCCTCTTGGCCATTGTGTGTTCAGAACCTTTTTATTGTTGCCTGATTTTTTTTCCGAAACTTCCACATTCAATAATATGACCCGTTGTGGAATTTCAACCCACAATCTGTGAGTCTGTGAGAGCTGGCATACCAATCAATTATAAGATTGTTATTCAGTTTACTTAGCCAGCAAAGGTTAATTTCAGCTTACCCAGATACCCAGTGGAGGCTGGTGGGAGCTTGGATGGTCATAGCGGCTCATGGATCTGAAAAGAAAAAGGCTCACTCTCATACTCAACTTTGTAGATACTGAAGCAGGGAGAGGAGATGCGGTGGCGTGGTGGCATGTACAGTGGCTGGTGATGCTAGCAGGACACTTCTGATCTTTATTGACTATAAATGTCATGTGCTATAATTACACCTTTGTAAGGGGCAGAGACTTGTTTCTTTCCATGTGTCTGAAAAGGGACAAGTTGTATTTGACAAGCAGCGTTATGAACCAGTACAGGCCTGAAGAATAGAAAGGCCTAGCTTTTGGGGGGTTGGGTGGACCTGGCCATTTTACAGACCTGGTTGTTTTAAGGACCTGTCGGTTTTGAGAGTTGTAGAAAGAAGGTTCTTGGTAAAGGAGACTTCACGGGAAAGGCTTTACCTTTGGAAAGAGTTGAGAGTTTGTGAAAGATACAAAAGAACCTGTGCCGTTGTAGTAATAAGCTGTGAGTTTAGGTTCCTAATAGTTATCATTGCAGGTTTTCTATCACTTGTCAGCAGAAGTAGTTTTCTGCTCTGCAAGTGATTGCACAGGATTATGGAACTAGAATTTATGTTCCCTTTAAGGGGAGATCTTAATGTGATGTCAAGTTTTTAAAACAAGGTTTTAAAACCAACCATAATTTTTTTCTCCAATTTGACTTGTCTGTGACAACCCCTAGCAGAGAAAGAAGTCTTCAGATAAAAACTGTGAGGTAAGAGACTGTAGAGCAGACAGCATAACATTCTCATTGTAATTTTTTACATACATGTTCTCTGGTGAAGTACATATGTTGTCTTACAGTAAACCTGAGTTATGTCTCTAAGCAAGTCATATATATGTGACTTATTGCTTATTATTTATTTATATATATATGAATTATTACTTTGATTCAGTCCCTCCAAATAAGATGATTCTCTCCTAATGCATCATTTGTTTAAGACAATTCCATTCTTACTAAGATGGGCTTTGTGTGAGACTTAGTAATTTAAACACGTGGTGTGCATGGGCTAGTGAGATTGCTCAGTAGGTAAGAGGGCTCGCTGTGTAGTCATCTGGATCTCAGTTTGATTCCCCGATACTCACTCAAAATTGGAGGTAATAGCCCTGAGTAGCCTCAGGGTTGTGGAAGGCTGAGACAGGAGGACTGCCGTGACTTGCTGGCTGCTACTCAAGCTCAGGTTCAGTGTGAGAGTCCATATAAAAGGCATATGATGGAGAGGATACAGAAGGACCCCTGACTTCATCCTCTGCCTAGACACATGCACCTGATAGCACACACACACACACACACACACACACACACACACACACACACAAATAACCGCATGTACATAGACCACACGAGTGTACCATACACATAAACACACAAAGAAAGGAAACTAAAGAAAGTGGCTTCTCATTACTTTTGCTTTCCTCCTCTCTGTCCCTTCAATGAATAAAACTTTATTGATACAATGTTTTGTATTTTCTTTTCATTTCTAACTTCCCTTCCTTACTAGACACAGTGACTGCTATTCATACCCTGTGCATCTAAGCTTCTATGGAATCACTAGGGATCAAAGCCAGGGCTTCCCCATACACTTGCCAAATGTGCCACCACTTGATATATGTCCCCAGCCGTTGTCATCTCTAGTCATTGGCATTTTGGTAGTGCTAATGTCTTTATTCATAAAATATTTCAGTTTTTATTAAGTCCCTTTATGGGTTCTGCTTGGAAGTAACACCTCCTCTCCAGATGTTCAGATGTGCAGTGTTATATGTGCGCTTAATCAATACAGAACAATTTCAAAACCTCTTAGTTATCAATGTTGCAACTGAGAGAGAAAAATGTAGCTGAAAACAAATGTACTCAGACATGAACAGGTCAAGCATGAGAAAGAGGTAAGTCTACAGAAATCTAAAACAACACCAACAACAAAAGCATGAGAGATGGGCTTCTCCATTGAGCAGTTTTAACCCTCCCCTGCCCTTGCCCATTCATCTGCAGTGGTGTGTGAGGTAGCTCAGTCAGTCACAAGCCTCCATTGTGGAAAATGTTACTTTCCTTCACTTGAGTCAGACACTGCAAGATTAAAATGCAGTTATGAAGCCTCTTCTGGTAGCCAGACTTGTCTACTCTGTAAAGATTGTGATTTTGAAAAGTATTACTACATACCTAAGTTTTTCCAGATATTTTCACTTACGATGTTAAGAAGCCTTGATTCATACGAAATGCTAACATTCTCTGGTCCTCCCTGGACACAGTGTGTTTCTCAGAGCATGGACCACTAATAGGAGTTCAACATCACTGTATTTTATGTGTTCTCAGATTTCACTGAGACTGTGGAAATTTGGACTCTGGAAATGAGCGGACACCAAGTTTTCCAATGTCTGTAAAGGGAGTGCTTTTAGACAGTCAGCACCTTCCAGGTTAAAACATGAGCCAGCCTCAAGCGGTTTACAAGACCATCCCTCATTTCCAGCTAGAGTCAGTTCCCTCTTTGTCTCGTTGAAGACTCTACAAAGTCATTTTACATGTATAAACCCCAAACCAGTGTGTATCGAATCCTTTGTGCATATCTTTGGAAAGCTCATGTCTGTCTTCCTGACAAATCAGTGTGCTGGAGACAGAGAAGTCTTTCATGTTGAGGGATTCCTGCATGTGCAAAGATCTCCGTAAGGGTTAGGCCTCTTTAAATGGCGTTAATGTTGGCTAGGACTCTTAAAGCATCTCAGCATTATAGGAGATGTGGGGAAGGTTAGAATTTGGAACTGCAGTAGAGAATGGTATTACCATGATGCTTAAACTTCTAGACCCAGATACACTGGCAAAGAGTGGCCGCCATTTGTACATGCTGCTCCCTAGCTACAGAGTCAGAAAGAGAAAAATATATGAGTGAATTTTTAAGTCATAACTAACATTTTCAACTTTTAATAATTTCACTGTCCATAAGATACCAACATGCTTCAGTTAGGGCTTTCAGTTGCCAAACAATCTACCAGAGAAAAATACATTGCCTGTGTAATTAAAGATCGGAACCAGAGGAATGTTGTGTAAGGGTATTGGGTGTGCCATGGGACAGGACTTGCAGACAGTGTTGAGAAAGAAGCCTGGGGAAGATAGGCAGGAAACCACCCAGGTTGTTTTTCTGTCCTTTGCTGCCTCTTGTGCTGAGGAAACTATGCAAATATGTGATTTGCATGATGCTCCCACCAAGAATGACACCATGGAAATCTCTCCCAAATGAAAACCAAGTTTGAACCTAATACAAGGTAAATATATCTACATTTTTACCCTCTATAGTTGAGTATATGTTTTGGGTGTGAGTTTTGGCTACTCTCTGAGTCTATATTTGTGAGAGAATGAAATTCTTAAGAATGCAATTATGTTGCAAAAATGGAACAACTCAGCCAGCCTTAGCTATTCAGTTTTTTTTTTTTGCTCCAAATTAGTATAGTTTTTATGCATACCATTTGATTTTGCTACTCAAAGGGATGATCAATTTAATAAGCCCATCTCATAGTTCTTAATATTTCCTGTTTGTATATCAAGCAAAGTTGTCTGCAATTACCCAAGACTGGGATAATTTTTCTAGTTACTAGAAGAAAAATAGTCACAGGTCTTACATGCCAAAAATGAAAATGTGGTGAACTATGTGATTTTGAGCTCAAAGACGATATTTTTCCAACAATAATTTTGAAGTTGATGATATTTACTAAATAAGGAGAGGTGACAAATGATTGATTGATTGATAAGAAAGACAATAGATGGTAGGTTATGGATAAAAGATGATTGACAGAAAACAAATGCATAGATACATAGATGATATGCAACACATTGATAGGTAATATTTAGATTGACAGATAGGTAAATAGATACTACAATATAATAAAAATCACACTCTCCTCAATTTTGAGGCTGGAAGCATATATATGAGCAAGCAAAAGCCTGAACAGAAACATTAAAGATTGATTGAATGAGGTGTTTTTATATACCTGGAACGTTAGTGACATTTGGTAACATGGATACCCAAGTAAGGTTGTGTGTGTGTGTGTGTGTGTGTGTGTGTGTGTGATCACAGGTAGGGCCAGCTTTCAGTGGCTTAAAGCCATTGAGATCCCAGGAAAGCCAGAGAGGCCACAGGGACATAATCTGAGCAGACAAACTTCAGGCTAATCAGGAAGCCCTGGCTGAGCATCTGTCTAGGTCAGAAGCAACATTGGGAACAGCTGGGAGCAAGGCTGAGAGTTGGGAGCCAAAAATGCTCTCTGTGGCAGACCAGGGACACTGACAGATGCTCTGCTTTTGTGTTTGCCCATTGCATTTTCTGGTGGGGTCAGAAAGGGAGAGCCCTTTATTCCCTGCATTTTTTTTTATGGATTTGGTATTTCTCTCTGCAAAATAATTTATTCCTCGTTCAGTGCTGTTTTCCAGACTGTGAATCCTGGCTTTGGTTCCAAATAGAACTTTGAGAGAGAGAGAGAGAGAGAGAGAGAGAGAGAGAGGGGGATTTTGAGTCATAGACTCAGATGTGTATTATTTCTTGGGAAGATCTACTTATCCATTTAAGTGGTTTCTTATGGTTTTCACAAGCAAGAACACTTTATCCATATATAATAGTGAGACTCAAAGCCACAGTACATAGATTTCTCTGCCTCCTTTATGCATTACCTTACAAACATGTCTATTGTGGCATGAAGGACTCAAAGACAGCAGTGTTTTGCATATAAGAGTAGCCTAAGATGTTAGATTATTAATGGCCATAGTGATCAGGAGGCGCCAGGCAGTGTGCATTTATTGAAAGGCAGACACTGGGCGCAGCACCCAAGGTTTGTCCTTACAACATGCACATGTTTGGAGCATCTGCTCTGTGTAAGGTCTCCTGGTTTTTGAGATTCATTTTATAAACACAGAGACAGAGGTAAGCGAACTCACTGAATAGGCGATGTTTCTGAATATCTAAACTGTTGGTGACATTTGGAAACATGGACACTCAACTAAATTTTCTTCCTTGATCATCACAAGGTGGGGCTGGCTCTCAGATCACAGGCAAGTTGCTGCTGAAAGCTTGGGATCCTAAACTGCCAGAGTGCCCCGCCCTCATTCCCAGTCATTGAGCTCCATGCTTCTGTACTGAGGGGTAGAATGTGACACCTTGCTTATCAGAGTTACAGAGAAGTAACTAAACTGCTGGACAATCTCAGTACCATTTGCAATAACCATAAATGCCTCACCATATTGTACTCACGAGTGCACACACACAAACACCCGTGATCTCCTGTGCCCTGTATTGCTTGCTTAGGAATGTAGGAGTCACATTTTAAGCCTGAGATGGTGAGCTCTGGCAGATAGAACAGCACCAGGAAGACAGAAGAGCCTTAGAGCTGTGACCATTTACAAACTGGAGCTACAATCACTTGCAAACACTGTCGGCACTGTTAGCTGTAGTTGTGTGGGATCCACTGCAGAAAGCTTGTATATCACAGCGTGGCACAGGTTCTGACGTTCCCCCCTTGATATTTACGGCAGCAATGATGTCATCTGGAGGAGAGCCAGTCACACAAAAGGTATCCTGTCACTAAATCTGTTTCAGGCAGCCTCATTTGAGGATATGACAGAGGCTTGCATAGTGAAAGATAAGTGTTTGCCAAAGTGTGTTTCACCCACATTGGTCTTCAGGAATGCTTCTGTATAAAACTTCTTTATGAGCAAATAAATTTTGAAGACTGCCTACTATAGCCTCCTCTTGGCAGTTAATATGTACGTGAGTACATTAAGCACTCCCAAAGGTTGTGGAGTCGTATCTACAAAGGAGCCAGTACTCTTGAATTGTAATACATTTTCTGGTGTTTGACCTCAGAGTCCTCTTTTTGACAAAATATTCCTAATGCCTTGTGTAACTGGCATGCCACTGACCACATACTGAGAAATGCTGAGTTATGCTCTACTCTGAATTTCAACCAGGTGTATTTGGTCATGAAAGTCATGAATCACATCAAAGACATGTTTGACATCTTAGAGTCAAAGCTTGGAGGTACCCAGGTACCATTTTCTATTGGATATGGCAGGAGAATGAGCCAGGAGGTCCAGGCTTATCTTAAATCTTCTGATGAGATGAGTTCCTCTGACTTTGGAGACTTGTTCCCCATCTGTTGATTCATAATCAAACCCCTTCCGTTCTACAATGTTTCATCTCTCTAAAGGTTTTGGGAAATGATTCAAATTTAAGTAATCTGTTACAATGTTTAAAATGCTTTCTTAGTTCCATTTAGTTTGGGCTAAAATCTAGTTTGGGGATGCAAGCAACAAAGCCTGCTGGCACCTGCCTAACACATCAGATTCAACGGAGACTTTACTGAGCCATTCCACGTTATCTTCTGTAGATAGTGTGTCTGGCCGCCTGGGCACTTGGGTAGCATTTTCTGCCATCCATCCGAGCGCCGTCACCATCACCGTGGCCTCTTTCAGCACTAAAGCAACACTTCCTTACCCTCCACCCACCAGGAGAAGAGCAGCAAGGCTGCTTGCTGATAAGGGTGTGAGTGAGCTGTGCTGTCAGGCTGTGGAGTGGCTGCTGAGTAACAGGAACAGCAGCGGAAACGGCTACACCTAGGCAGTGGCTCAGAAGTCCGAGACATCGTGGCTCCTGGGATGCAAATCAAAGTGCTCAGTGGAGCGTTCAGTAAGCCAAGCTAATTTATGGACAGAATAAAGGCCTTACTGTCTTAAAACACGGGATGGAATAGATGGGGACAAAAAATGTCATTAATACAAAGCAAGATGTACTGATCGAGTGTGGAACAAACTTTGCCGTGACAATCAAAGATGCTGAGAAATAGAAGGAGTGATGACCAATGACCAAGGATATGGATTTGGGGATGGAAACATGACTCAGTCAGTGAAGTAATCACTGTGCAAGCATGAGGACCTAGGTTGGGTTGGCAGCACCTATATTAAAAAAAAAAAAAAAAAGTCAGACCCAGAGGCAGATGACTGTACTCCCAGGGCTGAGGAGGTAGAGGCAGGAGGATGCCTGGCTAGCCAATCTAATGAAATCATAGAAGGATATAGCTGTTTTGCTGCTGTTTCTATTACATCATTCTCCCTGGTTCAGGGAGAGACTGTCTCAAAAGATGACAGGGAGAGTGTTTGCAAAAGACACCCAACACTGACTTCAGGTCTCCACACGCATGCACATATACAAACATGTACACACAAGAGTTTGGGAAAGGGGCAGGATTTGATGTTAGATGCAGTCACTGATTTAAAACCTGCTTCACTTAGGTACCAACTATATCACTTTGAGCAATTCTGCTTAACCTATGTAAAATCAGTAAAGGAGCACGACAGTCCACTAAATAAGACTGTTACACAGATTAAGCAGAGTGTTGTACCCATGCTCTACACATACTTTATGCTTGGCACATATATGTTCTTTGTCCTCTGTTCCCTTTCTCCACATGTTCCCATTTTCTTCCACCCTCCGAGCAATATCAAAGAATTGCCACAGAGCTACTAAACTACTTAGACAGCTTTTTTATACTGACCAGCATATAAGTCCAGAATGATGTTGTGTTCTGTTACACGTCTGTCTGTCCGTCCGTCCGTCCATCCATCCATCCATCCATCCATCCATCCATCGCTTTTCACGACAAAGTTTCTAGCTGAGTCCACATATCTTCCGACACATAACCCTTTATAGAGCCATCGCCTCAGTACCAAGAGCTGTTTCATTTCCTATTCTCTGTGGTCTCGGGAGATAACCACAGCAGCATGTATAGAGAGAACCTTCTGGGATGATATAAATAGTTGTACCGTCTAGTTTGGTAGCCACTCACCACCGTGCGGCCTCTGAGCACTTGACGTGTGGCAAGAGTGACTGAAGAAATGAGTGTTTGTTTTGTGTCTCTTGTGCTTTAAGCTGAAATTGAGGAAGCCACATGTGGCTGCTGGCTGCTTCTTTCAGCCGCCCAGCTGTGCAGCCTGGAAAACCCCTGTGCTTGCAGGCTCTGTTAGAGCTAGTGCACTCTGCTTCCCTAAGATGATCAATTCCATGTCACCAGTTCTCTAGTTGGGACAAAAAAAAAAATCTCGTCCCATCATAAGCAGCACAGGATGCTCTTTTTGTAGGCAACCTGCAGCTCTTTTACCTAAAACTCTTTACGAGAGGCTGTGGCAGCTTTCAGTTTGACCTGCTGTTAAAGACACAACATTTAGTAGAAAGCTCAGAAATCCATTGATATCATTCGAATAATTGTGTGGTCATGATCAAAAATTGTATCATAATCAATTAGTCAGTTTACCAAAATAAATAAATGAAATAATAAACAAATATATTTTATTGTGATATATTTTATTATGATAAATTATTGTTCCGTAAAAAGCAAAACTTATATGTCACACAGAATTATAGATCACCTATGAAGGCAAGAGTTTATTTTCACTTTTTTGTTAATTGCTTATTTTATTTTTAAAAAACTCTTTGTTTCTAGAAGTTTTTGCTTATTTTTTTATTTCATTGTACCTTTTAATATAAAAAATAAAATAAGATCTTATCTCAATTTAATTTTAACTTTTAGTTTTATAATAATCTTAATGCCAGTCAATGCTGTGTGTGTGTGTGTGTGTGTGTGTGTGTGTGTGTGTATGTGTGTGTATGCTTGTGGATGTGTGCACATGCACGGTGCTAGGAATGGAACCACAGCCTCAGAGTTACCACACCACACTCCACTCTGAGCTCCCTGTCTCATCCTTCAGTCAATACTTTAGTCTTTACATTGTACTTCTTTCAATATTAGTCATTGTTACTTCTGGGCTTTAGCAACATTTCCTTTTGTCATTTTGTTTTAATGGTTTTTACAGATACTGAATAGAGTCGGATGTTATTATTTTAATCAGACCCATTCATGTGTTTATTCAAACCCCTGACTTATTCAACTTGCTTTCTCTTTCATCAGTGTTGCTAGCCTTTTTGGCATCCTGAGATATGCCAATTTCCTCCAACTCTGACCTTTCCAAATAATCATTTCTTCTATGGACATTGTATTAAAATTGGCTGTTTTATATCCTTCACCACTGCATTGAAACTTCTGTGCCTCTTTTATGCCTTTTGTATAATATCCAAGTTAAATAATGTGTATTTCTCTCAACTCAGGGCCCCTTTCTTGTTCCTTCTGATGTGAACTGACATCATAGGAAGAATTAACCTCCAAATCTGTGTTATAGGACATACCCCTTCCTTGTCTCTTTGTTTCCCATCTTAAAATTTATAAATTTTACCCTCTAAATATGATTTCACTCTCCTTAGCTTCTCTGTCTAACAAATGAACAAAATACTGGCCTATCACACCCTTCAAGGTAGCCTTTCTCTCTTGCTAGTAATAGAAAGTTTTATTTTTTTTTTATTTCCAAGCTTAATCCTGGAATTCAAAGGTGCAGAGATTTTTGTATGGCTCTTCCCTTGGATAAATCTTACTTTTGTTGTTTTTGTCTGAGATATCATGGGCTGTCTTATTTATCCCAATTCATGAAAATGCTTATTTATTGCTTTTTTTACTATTTGGTTTTTTTCCGTTTTAAGTCCTGTTCTTCAGTTCACATGATCACACCTTGGTTTTCAGACTATCCATTCTTCGGTCTCTTTTTTTCACTTAGGATGTGTGTGCCCTGTGAGGTGAGCTTTTCCTTACTCTGATGACAGCTCCTTTCCCTTCAGGGACTGACTGTCTCTCTTCCTCTTCTTTTGAGTGAGTGTGGAAAGGGTTCACTTTCCAGAAGCAAAGGAAGACCTCCGTCTTTTCATTTTTACTTGTGTCTTCATGAGCTACATGTCTTCACTACTGACGCTAGCCTGCCTGTCAGTTTCTATGGCCAGTGTAGATTTGCAAGGCGGAGGCTATGGTCCGTTCAGTTTCTGATGTGGTATCAGACCTCTGGCTGAGTGGCCATAGGGGAGGTGTTTGCTCTTGAATCTTTCCTGGTGTTGATCCTTAAGGTTCCAAGTCCAAGAGCTGGCAGGGTTTACTTCTGCAGTGTAGATCAACACATGTCCAAGCAGGACCAGATCACACGTACTGTGCCTCTCAACAGTCTTCTTCCTCTACCGGTGTTTCCCTGAAGGTCCCGATAATAAAAACCAGAGTAAGGAAACATGGGATGTGTCTTGTCTATTCAGGGAATCTTAATGTGTCTAGCCAGTGTTGCGCTGAGGATCACGTGGCAGGCAGTTAATCAGGTTCAGGGGGAGAGGGGGATATTTCAGGCTTGCCTGACTTAGCGGCAGTGGTAGTTCATGTCACTCAGGAACCATTGATAAGGCGGAGTTAAGTTACATCAACAATGCAGTATTGTACAAAGTATCCCTCAGCAAATTGTGTGGAAATTTTTATTTATTTCCACCAGAATCCAGTCTTAAGGACCTTATCGTGTTTGAGTCAGGGGACACATAAGAGCTGAGCAAGCAACACATTTTTATTGGTTTTAGTCTTCCTTGAATATGCAAAAATATTTTGTGAGCATATATCATTTTTCTCTGAAAGACATTTAGGACTACTTTGCTTTATATTTTTCATAGACACCATAAGAATGTCTGTTGTTCATTAGAGTTGTAAATGAGTGCTTTTCACAGTCTTCCTTTATCTCTCTATCCTCCCTCAGTAACTCAGGTCAAAATACTTTTTTGTCTCTTCAAACTTTTATTTCAAAAGTGACTTTAATCTTCTGCTTAATCCTATTTAGCTTTTGATCTACATCACTCTGGGGGTTGTTCTTTAAGTAAGTTAACTGATTTTACTTAGGAGCACACATTTCAAGTTCTTAGGCCATGGACCTTAGGAGCACATCTTTGATAGCCTTCATCCTTACAGAAAGTAACAGCAGTGACAGGAATTTTGTTTGTTCTATTGGCCAGCACCTAATGATCCTTCAGCCTCCCCATCTCTGATGCATCCTTTGATGTCAGTGTCAAAAAAAAAAAAAAAAAAAAAAAGTGGTCCTTCTATGCGAAGTCCACATCCCACTGATGTATTAAATAACGTCTATGTTAGAGATAAAAAGTGCTGCAGCTGTGCTCACTAAAGTTGCTACTCATCTATCCAGAAGCAAAACTTCAGTGTCCACCCCAGGCACCAAGGGGTCGTGACCCCCCAATGTCAGGGATCAATTGGAAACATACATTAACCATTTTTAAGTTCAGGAACATGAACTATACTCACGTTGAGGCACTTGCAATCTTATGCAGCCTCCCTCCTCATCCATTTGGAGAACCATTTTGATTTCATTAAGCTGAAATCTCTTTACCACTTAGACACTAACTCCCCACCCACATCTCCTGGCTCCCAACAACCACTGACTTAATTCCCATTGTTATAAGTTCAATTATTCTGGTCGTCTCATGTGAGTGAGGTCATATTGCTTCCATCCTCTTGTGACTGACTGACTTACTTTAGTCCACGTGCCTGCATCTCCCTGCTTTTGTGAGAGGAAGTGATGCTCTGTTGTACGGACTGACCACATGGTACTGTTCATTCGTCTGTCACCGGGTAGTTTCTACCACTTGATCATTGCAAATGCTGCAAACTGGAGCATTAATATACTGAATGATAAATATTGAGTGATGGACAGAGTGACGGGGGGATGTAAGGGTGGGGAGGGGGTAGTGGGGGGGTAGGTGCGGGCACTGCCTCATAGAAGCATGAGGAGGGGGGATGGGATAGGAGGTTTCTGGGTGGTGGGAGAAAGTGGATAAAATCTGAAAGGTAAATATAATACCCAATTTTTAAAAAAGAGATGAAAAAAGGGGAAAAAGGAGAAAAAAGAGAAAAAAGAAAGAAAACACACACACACACAAATATTGAGTGTTGGGATATTAACAAACAGGTTTTAGTAGCCATTTTAAGAGAACTTCGAGTAGTCTTTGGTTTTCTCTTCTACTGCTGCTGGGACACTACTCTGCCCTATCGGCTGCTTGACATATTGCAAGCTTGTCACATATACATGTCTGATGCCTTCCCTAAGTGACTCAGTTATATACATTAAAAAACCCACCTAGCACTCAGGTCCTACAAGCTAATAGACTCAAAGCTATACATATTAATGTACAAGCATAAAAATTTAGAAAAACATGCAGTTCATCCACCACTTTATACTCAGGACCTTGTGCAACAATGAATCTCTGTTCATCACTGTTCACTAACCAGAGAGGTTCGTGTGAGTAAGGCTTGTGTGGGCGCGGGCATACATATTTACATGGCAGCCTGATGCTGTATCAATCTAGATAAACAGCAGTATTCAGTTCCCCCTTACGGTCTTTGAGTTCCCCTTGCCATGGGGTTTTTTGGTTCAAGGTTTCTAGTACGAGGTTTGTGTTTCCTCTTGTGGAGCAGGTCTCCAATCCAAAGAGAAGGCAAACGGTTATCCCCATAAGCATAGTGCCCCTGGGACATATCTTATGTACTTAGGGTCGGTCTTATTAGATCATAATATTCACAGATTAAGTAAGGCCATCGGTCCCTCTTCTCTCTCAGTAGCCTGCATAGCATCTTCTGGCACTATGAAAGCTAGCGAGGAGGGAGGATGTTTCCAGCTCAGTCCTCGTTGTTCTCTGCGTATCACACATCCAAGGTGGATAGTGTCTTTAGTAGTAGGGTCTTCTCATCTACCTCTGCTAGGCAAGCACAAAGAATGAGTAGAGGTTGTATTGTTTTAGAGACCTGGCTGGGGGGACTCCGTGACTTACAACTCAGAGGTGCCCCATCTGTATCATTGGGGTTTTAATAACCCATAACTTCTGGGAACAGCTTTTTCTGGCTATATAAGGTAGCTGCTGTTAAACTCATATATATATATATATATATATATATATGAATATATATATTTTAAATTTTGATTATGAGATACTAGGTATGTTTGTGGCTCTCTCATACCTATGTGTTTTAATTAATCCCTCATCTCCTCTGCATGTCCTCTCTCATGATACATGCTTGCATTTTCTACCCCGCCTCCATCATATACTAGAATGTTTTTCCTCATTTCTATATGCAGGTTCAAGCCTAGGATGTCATTATTTATATGAATTGTCCTGAAAATTCAGAGTGACATAGTGCTCAGGGAGCAGTTGTCTAGGATTGGGCACATAAGGAGTGTTGGGGAAGGAGCAATCATATTCCAGAACTGAATTGTGGTAATAGTTGCTCATTTCAATTAATATACCACAAATCATCTAATTGTGTATTTCAGACAGATAGATTTATGACATGTAATCTATACCTTAATTAAGTAGCTTGGAGAGGAAAGAAATACAAGGGGTCTTGACAATTGTTTTATGAGTTTGCTAATTTCCCTGATGTGCAAAAGCATGAGTAAAGAGCCAGGGAGACAGTGTTAAAGATGCTCGCTACTCCAAGCTGAAAGCCTGCTGGCCTGAGATTTATCTCTGGAACACACATCAAGTGGGGGGGGAGAGAGCTGACTCCACAAATATTTCTTCTCACCTCTACACATGAGCTGTGACGCACGTGCCTCTCCCATCTCACCCACATCATGCAATTGCACACCTGTCTACAATAAGAAAAACTAAGACAATAAATTTGAGAAATAAATATTAAATGAAATGGCATACAGTTCTCATTCAGTAGCATTTCATTTAGATATTAGAAAACAAAAAAAATAACAATATTCACATGCCACAGACTAATCTTTAACAAATTTTTATTGGTCACATCCTAAGGAGGAAGTTACCAGTTTCTCACCCACTGGCTCTAACATACTAAGTTTATGGAACACTCCTATACTTTGCTCCCATCCTGATGCCCAGTGGTTACTGGGGTGTACAATAATATTCTATTATGGTGAAACTTTCATAAAGAGAATACTCAGTCAACAAGCAATCAGTTAAAGCCTCTGTAGGAGTCTCATTCATAGCCGAGACACACGTAGAATTTCGGAACAGAATACTTTAACCTGACCAAGAATTTAAATTCCTCTTCAGTATGTAACATTGTTCTTGTTTTGCCTAGTGACAGTTGCAGAGCTAAGATTGAACATTTAAAGCTTAAAGTTATCCAAGTGAGAAAGAAAAGTTTCATCCCAATAAGATTCTGCACTGGTTGGGCAGAGGAAAGTATACACACTAGCGGGAAGAGGTAGGAAACACATTGTTGGGAGTGGAGCCTAAAGTGACCTGTGTTCTTCCATTCCACCAGAGAGGTCATTTGCAAAGGACACACAGCTGCTTGTGCCCGCTAACACACTTAGCTTTCGAGGATTGCATTTTGAGAAGGTGGTCTGGTTACAGGGAGGGCTGGGTCTCCTGACCTGTTGGTTGGCTTGAGGATGGGTTAGATGGTCAGATCCCCAGGGAAGAGCCCCAAAGGCCTCTTCCCTGGGGATCTGAAAAACCCTAAAGAATTTGAAGATACATATTTATGCTTGCATCTTGAGAAGTCGTAATTTTACTGCCATTTGGTAAGAAATGGAGTTTTCCTACATGTTCAGAACTTGATATAATTGAAAACCACAAATCCAATATTTAAAACGGTAAAATATGGGTTTTATGAAGACTTTAAAAAGTTATGACCTGGCAAATGCTTGTTCATAAGGTTGGTATATCTCCCCATATACATGAAAGGATTTTCTTCAAGAATGTAGTTTGCAGCCAGTACATCTGCTGTTCTTATGAAGGATTAAAATGAGCTATTTTTGTGGATGTTAAGCTGCAAGCATATAAAAACCTTAATCCAGCGTGTGCCAAAATACCTGCTCTAGATTTTGTTTCATTATGTTGAATTTAATTATCTTCATGTTAGCTCTCAAAAGACACAGAACTTTCAAAATATTTATTTCTAATTTACAATGAAGCCTCATTTTTCATTAAACACTTTTGTATGTGGTTTTAAGTTTTGTTTGATCATTTGCAGCCTTTATGTGCTATATAATATTATACTTGTCATTCTGAATGTCATTTCATCCGAGTTTGATTTTCACAGTAGAAGTTTTCTCATTAAAACCTTACCACTAATCTTTGCAATGAAAGCCTAAGACATGTTGTATTCCCCAAGAGTTAGTCAACGATGAGATACAGTCTTTCTGGAAAGAGAACTCTTTTGTATTCGTTCCTCTTCCATCTTCAGGGCCAATGGGAGTCATTACATAAGTCTGTCACTAAAAAACAGACTTTCCCCTCGTTTCTCACATCTTGCAGATCGGCATCAGTAAAACTCACAGACTGTCTTGTTGGTGATTCAGTTCTGTCTACAAGGATGTTTACTGGTTGCCTAGAATGTTTATCCAAGTAAATTTACAACATGAAGAAAGTAGGCTAGAAATAACCAGAGCCAGCCTTTGAGTCGCCTGCAGACTGATTCAGCCCTCGAGCTTTGAAATGCATGTGGAGTTCTTGAACATTTCATTAAATATACTGAGTCGGGAGCAGTGAGTCTTCAGGATGGGCTACAAAGTGACACCAAGATAACTTGGCATTGGACCTTACACTTTGATTTGTAGGAATGACTTGGAAAGTCCTCATGAGAATAAGGACCTCAAAGGAAGGTCATAGTAGCGTGTGCACACCACTCCCCTATCATACATTTACTCAGATTTAGCTCATCATCTATAGCAAGACAATGGTCATCTGATAGTGAGCAAAAAGAATATAACATTCACCGGCCCGTAAAGAATCCACGGTTGCAGGTCTGTCTTAGCATGATTGCATGTCTTTCTTAGCATGTCTTTCTTCCTAAGTGAGCTAGCCATGCAAGTGCAGGCTGATGCAGAGATAGATGTCCACGTGTTATACCTATTTATGCACTGTTTAGATTGCTCACATATATTTTTGATATACAAATGACATCTTCATCGGGTCACTTTAGCTTTCTACACTCTTGATCATTTGGTCTGAAAAGAAAATACTTCCGGGGTAAGAAGGAGTAGTACTTAAGGCTGATGCCTTCAGAGCCCTGTTGGGGCATTTGAATGAGTACTGAGGGTCTGGATTGAGGTAGGGGGATCCTTGGCAGGAAAACTTTATCTTATCATTTCCATGTAGCACGTTGGGTTTAGCATAGCTAGAACTTCTAATTTTTCAAGGAAAGCTTGAAATGCAGATTTCTTATGAAATGTTTCATCTTTACAATGCTGGCTACCAATTCCAATTCTTTAAAATGATCCAAGCCAAGCCAGCACATCTGTGTGCCATGAGCTGTCCATTTGCAATGCCCAATGCATAATCTACTGTGGTCTCTTAATACATGTCTCATGATCGGAAACTTATAAATTTTCTAAATGAAACTCAACTGTTCTTCTGTCCTTAGACATTTTGCTTAGAAGGAAGGGTTTCAGGTTTCTGCATATGGGGTCAAGGATTGGTGCATGATCATAAAAGCCATCTTTCCCCCTTCCATTCTCATTCCAGATTACAGGACAGGCCCGTGTTTCACTCAAGTCAATAATCAGATGTGCCAAAGGCAGCTGACAGGCATCGTCTGCACGAAGACACTGTGCTGTGCCACCATTGGGCGAGCCTGGGGACATCCTTGTGAGATGTGTCCAGCTCAGCCTCAGCCCTGCCGCCGGGGCTTCATCCCCAACATCCGAACCGGAGCATGTCAAGGTGAGTCAACTGTGTTTGCCACCTCTTTGATTGAAATCAGAAAACCTGGAACTGTGTGTAGGAACTGTGAACACAGTACCTACTGCTGCAGTGGACCCTCCTCAGAGTTCTGATGAGAGATGGTTTATACTTATAGTTTACATTTTAGTGTCCAATGAAAAATTTCAACTCTTAATATTAATGGAGAAGAAAAAATGAGGAGGAGGAGGAGGAAGAGGAGGAGAAGGAAGAAGAGGAAGAGAAGGAAGAAGAGGAAGAGAAGGAAGAAGAAGAGAAGGAGGAGGAGAAGGAGGAAGAAGAGGAGAAGGAACAAGAGGAGAAGAAAGAAGAGGAGAAGGAGGAGGAGAAGAAGGAAGAGGAGGAGAAGGAGGAGGAAGAGGAGGAGAAAGAAGAAGAGGAAGAGGAAGGGGAGGAGGAGAATGAAGAGGAAGAGAAACTCTTAAAACTACCACTTAAAACATATAATGCAACGAGAGGGCAAGCTGCTCCTGTCTGCATCCAGATGGCACAAGTGTGCACACACGTAATTCTCCTGGAGACACTCATTTCTTCTCTCTTCTCATCATTCATGATATCTTCCTCTTCAGATAATCTTCTGTGACTCCCCAGCCTTATAAGTGGCTCTGGTACATATACCAAAGGCAGATCTGAGACCTGAGGCTCCTACAGTCACAATGCCCAATGCAAGTGACCTAGAATGGCCCTTTTCTTACCAGTTAGTTCTACTAGGTTTTAGCCCACAGAGACCTTGCCATTCATTGGCTACTTTTGTGATGTCATCTGGATTAAATCCATCGTTTGAGCTTGTAAATACTCTTTCTAGTAAATTGTTAAATAGGGGTTGAGATGCCTTTTGTATTATTGCTAGAAATGGTATTGCTTCGGAGACATGGAATTAGAAGAACTAATTTGAAGTAAATTATGCACAAGGTCAGAGCTTGTTTTCAGACTGAATTCCACAAGTAGTGTCAGAAGTAAACATGACAACAGCCCACTGAGTAGCTGTCATGGTGTGGTGAGCAGGCTAGTGTCTCCTATGTCAAAATTACAGCTGAGGGCGTGCATGCAGCCTTAGCGCATTGAATAGTAAACCATGGGGAGTCTGCACAGTTTGCTAAATCATCCATGACAGAAGCATCAAAAGATTATTGCTAGTTTTGTAGTGTTATTAAAGGATACAGGGATAGTACCATAAGCTGGAAAATCAAAATTTCAAATGCTCCCCAAACCAAGAACATTTTGAGTACTGACACCATGCCATGAATAGAAAAATTCCACTGGGACCTCATGTGATAAGACATTTTATCAAAATGTACAGAAATCAGGGCTGTAGACAAGGCTCAGCAGTTAAGGGTGTTTGCTGCTCTTGTAAAGGAACTAAATTCAGATCCGTGAACTTACCTTAAGACGCTCATACTGCCTGAAACTTGAGTGCCAGGCAATCCAAAGGTCCCTGCACCCATTTGGAAGCCACACAGAAACATGTACATACAAACAAAGAAATAAATAAGTCTTTTTAAAATGCACAGAACCATTAAAATACTGAGTAAAAATTACCTTAATGTTCTTTGTACAAGTATGAAAAACATAATGAACTGTGGTTAAAATTGTTCCTCATCAGCAAGACATCCCATGCGGGTGCTAATAGCCCAAACCCTGAAAACAACTCTATCAGGCCACTTAAGGTAACTTGTGATTAAACTGATGTTAATTAATCAAAGACTAATCATAGTAATTTGCAAGAGAGAGCTACAGGGACCTGGAGGCAATGACAGTACAACTCCACAGATCAGAAAATGAATATTTAGCAAGAATGAAGGCCATGTCAGTTGTGGACTTACTGTGTTTTTTTAGTAAAAATTACAGATTAGACCTCAAGGATGAGGGCTGCATTAAACGCTGATTTTATTATTATAATATTATATTGTAATAATTATATATATTTATACTTATATACTTATATAATTATATATGATATATTTATATGAACAACATGATGTAATTAATATATCATGTCAATAATATCAATATTATTTATATTCTTTACTGTGAATAATAAACTCACTTATTTTTCTTATGAATACTTGTCAGTCTGAGGTAGATGTACATTCAGGTAGATGGTACATTCTAGATAGTATTTACTGTTCTCTAGAGACATCCAAAATTATTGTACATAGGACACCATAGACAGAGATAACAATTAAAAATAAAATAACACATTACATAGATTTTATAATAATTTTTTTATTATTCTACATCACTTTCCAACTGGTAATATGCTTCTTTTCTTCACTGGCTGGGTTCCCTGCCCATTGAATATAATCTTTATGAGGTCAGGAATTTTTGTATCCACTAGTGTGCTTTGAGCCTCTCAGACAGTGTCTACCTAGTGTGCATGCACACATGGAAAATGCAGCAAACACCCTGTGAGCTAGGAAATGGCTGCAGGAATTAAATATTTCAAAACTTAACATTTCAAGGAAACAAATCATTCAGTTTAAAAAGTCATTCAGTCAAACTGTTGAGTCTCTTCGTCAGTGTGTACACATTTATTTTTCTTCAGTGTTCTGTCAGAAACCTTGTATTTCAAAGCACAACTGTTAAGAAATGTGCCATCTCTGCTCAGGTTCGGTAGTCAAGGGTTAGTGATGTTTCCCAAGACTTACTTGCTTGGTTTTGCTTCTGGAGCAGGGACAAATGTCGGAACTTCCTTTGTCTCAAAACTCTAACATGTTAGCTCAGCAATGGGAGCAAAATGAAATTTGCCGCATGATTGAAATGTCTGGAAAAGCGAGATGAAAAGTTCGGCTTCATTTCAAGAACACGGCATGCTCAGGACATTCTCGGATATGTGTTAATCCTCAGTTTAGAATGCTCATAGACTATAGCTTTCTATGATTTTATTTTCTTCTTAAGTTCCCATGTTGTTTCCTGAATCTTTACGCCAAATTTGGGAAAGGTGAGATATTTAAAAAAAAAAAAAAAAATGCACAGTGACATACCCTCTCTTTCATTCTCTTCCCCCTTCCGCTCTCTCTCTCTCTCTCTCTCTCTCTCTCTCTCTCTCTCTCTCTCTCTCTCTCTCACACACACACACACACACACACACACACACACATACATATGGTAGTACTAGTCTGTTTTTATAGGATTTTTGAAGTTGTTATAAAGTTAAAAACAAATGTCAGCTTCTTAGAAGACAATAGAAGTTGCTGAGGACGAGGAGGGGGATGGGGGGCGGATTGTAGGAGGGAGCGAGCGGGAAGTGGGCAGTGAGCAGGCTATAAGGTGAATAAGAATAATTTTTAAAAGTTGCTTAACATAGGCTCCAAAATACTGATCACACCCACCAAGGCAGGCTGGGTCTGAAAATCTGTTGCCCTGCAGCTAATGAAGTTTTCATTTGTCCATGGCTTAAGAAAAAACGAAGCATGGTTTTGTAACAAACAGTAATTATAGAAAATGAGAGACAGCAGAAAGTTAAGATGATACTTCAGAAAATGTATGTGTGGCGAAAACAAAAAGATTGTGTTAAGCTTTAACTGCATCTGTGATGATATGCTGGACCCGGATAATCAGCATGTCAGGTGTGCACTCCTCATGTGGGTGCTTAGCGAATGATTGTTGACTTTTTAACGCTGAGGGCAGGGTAAGCTTGTCCTGTCCTCTGTCCACACTTAGTGGTGTGTGGTCTCCTTCATACTTCATCCTTCGGCTACTCTTACTGATGTGCTGTCTCCCTTCTATATTGCACTCAGCAATCAAAATTAATTCACGTCAACCCTTAAATTTAAGATATCATAAAACAAGTGAAATCAAAATTTAGATAGTTGAATAAGGGGCTAGAGAGATGGCACATTAGTTAAAAAGCACTAGCTGCTCTTCCAGAGGACCTGGGTTCAATCCCCAGCACCACAGCACAGCTCGCAACTGTAACTCCTGTTCCAGGGGATCAGACTTCCTCACACATGAAAGCAAAACACCAAATGTATATAAAATTAAAATTTCTTAGTCAGGGTTTGTATTCCTGCACAAAACATCATGACCAAGAAGCAAGTTATTGAGGAAAATTTACACTTCCACATTGCTGTTCATCAAGGAAGTCAGGACTGGAACTCAAGCAGGTCAGGAAGCAGAAGCTGATGCAGAGGCCATGGAGGGATGTTTCTTACTGGCTTGCTTCCCCTGGCTTCCTCAGCTTGCTTTCTTATAGAACCCAGGAATACCAGGCATCACCCACAATGGGCCCTCCCACCCTTGATCACTAATTGAGAAAACGCCTTACAGCTGGATCTCATGGAGGCATTTCCTCAAGGAAAGCTCCTTTCTCTGTGATAACTCCAGCTTGTATTAAGTTGACACACAAAACCAGCCAGTACAAAATATAAGGAGATTCTTGGTCCCATGAAGGATGAACACCGAGTGTGTGTGTGTGGGGGGGAATTCGAGGGTGGGGAGGTGGGGTAGGTGGGGGCACATCCTCATAGAAGCATGAGGAGGGGGGATGGGATAGGAGGTTGCTGGGTGGTAGGGGGGAGGGGGATTAGGGGATAAAATCTGAAATGTAAATATAATATCCAATAAAAAAAAGAAAAGAAAAAACAAAACATAACTTTTAAAAAATAGTTGAATTAAATCCTTTCAGTAATATTCATGAACTTCATGCCCTGTGTAAACAGCTATTCAAACATATATACCATTTCTTATGACTTGTTTTCTTATCTACACACATGCATATATTTTAATTAGAAATGATACTTTACTTAAAATTAATACCTGACTTTTTGTGTGTTATGGTTGTAAATAAATGTGTCCATTTCAAATCTTTAGTTATATTAAGCTATAAATAATACTATTTATAATACTATAGATACTACAAATAATACTAAAATAATACTATAAATAATACTAAAGCTATAATTAATAATCTATGTCATTGGTATTAAAGTATTAAACTTTTATATGTCTCTGCTTGTTCCAAAACTTGAAAATATGGTGATGAAATTTGTTTATTTGTTTATTAAACTCTAGTTCTTGATTGAAAGGAGATTTGGTTAGTATCTTGATTACTATAAATTAGTAAATATGTTTATAGCCAAAGCACATTTATCTTGGCTGTCTACAGAGACAAAATAATCACATAATTAACAATGAACACCTAATAAATGCTGATCTTAAATAAACACAAACACTATACAATCCAAAACCTTACTTAAAACTCAATCACAGAAAAACACTGTTAAAGATAGCAGGCTAATCCCCTGTTCCAGCTTGGCAGAAGTACCAAGAGGTTGCTCACTAAGAACCACACACAATTCTAAATAAAATTCTGAAACGATGGTTAAGATCAGTGATGAACACTGGGAAGCCATTTGAAAACCTATACATTTTATTATTTATTTATTTATGTATTTATTTATTTATTTGGTGTGGGCATCATCATCCTGGAAGCTGTTCAGTTTGTGTCTATTTGAACCTACTAAGAACTAGATCCAGGGTTCCTGATGTTCCCTTGAAGAGGAAAGCAATGTCCTGAGACAATCCCAAATCTCAGATCATCACAGTAACATTCATAGTAACAGGCAATGGCAGGAAAAGAAACTTAAAAGAAAAAAAGGGGTGGGGGTGCAAAAAGAACTTAAGAAAAAGGCATCTGTCCATCTGAGCCAACTGAGCCCTCTCCCCAGCAAGCACTTGACCAATCAAGGCCCCCCCCCCCTTTGCTTTTTAAAATAAGGAGATTCCCCCACTTTGATTTGCATTTCTCTCCAATAACTCATAGAACTAAACACAGTTTTAAAAATTCATTTAAAAACAAATGTAGGAAGGCAGGAGAACCTCACTGGGTAAAAGTGCTTCCCTGAGTTAGGTTCTCAGAACCAACATTAGAAAAAGAGAACTGACCCCTAAAAGATGTCTTCTGTTTTCCACAGCCCCACTGTGGCATACATGCCTGGACACATGCACGTGTGCGCGCACACACACACACACACACACACACACACACACACACACACACACTGATGATGACGATAATAATAGTAACATTGGGGCTGGATATAGATTTCTGGCTCAGCAACTAACAATACTGTCTGCTTTTGAGGACTCTGATTCAGTTCCCAGCACCTATCTGCAACTCCATTTCTAGGGGAGACAGCTCCTCCTGCTGGCCTAAATAGGCACTGCATGAACATTGTACTCATTGGTGCAGGCAAAACACTCATAAAAAATAAAAATGAATTGAGCCTATTTGGGGAACATGATTGAACATAATTGTTTTCTTGTCCTATAAATTGTTGTCTTGGCCTATAAATGATCCATTTTTCATGTCTATACCACTGACTGCATTTTCCATGTATGGACATGAACTTAAAATGTGCCACCAAATGGTAGTTTTTATAATGAATTTGTTCTTTTTAGGACAAGAGTCCTTGGAGAAGTTGGAGAGTACATTTTCATAAACAGCAATTAACACAGTTATGTTATATTGTTTATAACCTTATTTGAAGGCAGTGAAGTGGT
Organism: Arvicanthis niloticus; assembly: GCF_011762505.2. NCBI lineage: Eukaryota > Metazoa > Chordata > Mammalia > Rodentia > Muridae > Arvicanthis > Arvicanthis niloticus. Next base: position 30,575,482 of record NC_047671.1, read on the forward strand.
TAAGTTAGGCTCATGTTTCAAATGATTTTCCTTAATTATACATAATCTTTGCATACAGTTTGAAATTTTCCAACCTTTGTAGAACTAAATGGGCTGCACATGAATTGACAGAATGAGCAAAAACGCATGGCACAGTCTGGTAGTGGACACTGAATTGTTCACTGTTGCTTGTCTGAGAGTCTGAAGATGTGGTTGGGAAGTCTGGGATCCCCTCCTGTTTTTGCAGACGGTGCTGGTGTGGGCTTCTAAATAGATTATTTCCATTTTGCTTCTTTATAATTCCCTCTTTCCTTTTAACTGCCAGCCTCATGGGTCTAAAAAATACCATGTATCATTCTGTGAGACTGTAATTAATTTTGTATTTTGAAACAAGTTCTTACTTCTTAGTCTCACTTAAGATGTTATATTACATTCCTGACTTAATGAGCCTTTTAGAATCATAAATTTGAAATAATTCTGTTACTTGCTTTTCTATATCTAACAGATGATGTTGCCTTTTCTTCTTTAATTTGTTAATACAATGAACTATACTAAATAATATTGTAATCTACTTTTAAAGGAAAAACCTTTAAATTCCTGGAATAAACTGACTCTGGTCCTGTTACATTTATTTTGTTATTTATTACTAAGTTTGACTCATGAAAGTTTGTGCGTTTATTTCAAAGAGAGATTATCTAATTCTGTTCTTTTTATTCATGTATTTCTTTTGGTAATGTCTTGGCTTGGCTTGATGTCAGGGTGATGTTTTCTTAGTGACGTCAGCAGGACAGTGCCTATCTTTGTGCTGTAAGAATTGGAATGAAATTTGTCATCTTTTTCTTAAAATCTTTAATAAGCTTCTGTAGTGCACACACTGAGGCATGAGGTGTTCTTGTGTAAATATATCAAGCTGTGAATAAAATCACTTCAACATATGTACTTTAATTCTTTCCTCTTTTTCTTTCTTTCTATCTGTCTGTCTTCCTTTCCTTCTTTCTTTATGTTCCAGTGCTCTATCTGCATGTACACCTGCATGCAAGAGCAGCCAGTGCTCTTCACTGCTCAGCCATCTCTCCAGCCCTGTACTTTACTCTTCATATCTGTTTGTTTTTGAGTGAGCACAGGCATTTGTAACTTTCAACAGACTTGTCTATTTCTTCTTAATTGTTGAATTTCTAGCATTCACTCTTTACATCTTTTTTCATCTTCGTTGACTATTTGGTAATATGTTTATTGTCAGTACTTACATTACAAAGTTTTCCTTATATCTGTGATTAACATCGATGAGATAGATCAATTTTACTTATATTTCCAGAAGGCCAGATTTCAGAGTAATTACCTCATTACCTCTCTGTTGTTTTTTTTGTTTGTTTGGCTGGTTTTGTTTGTTTGTTTGTTTGTTTGTTTTTGGTCTTGTGATAGCCAGAGCTCTGAATGCAATATATGTAATACCATGTAATATATATGTAATACCATGTAATAGCCTTTCTACATGACCTTGCACCTAGAGTGGGTGTTCTGTGTGCATTTCACAAGTGTGTGATGGGTACAGTTAGATGAGGTGCTTGAAAGAAAAAAACCAAGTCCTGTGGGATTTTCAGTCTATTCATTGTATTAATTACGAAGAAACACATGTGAAAGTTTCCATTATAATTGTGGGTTTATTGCCTTCATTTCTAATTCTGTATGCTGAAGTTACACTTGCTCTGGGTGTTTAATGTCTCATAGGACACATACATTGTTAGCATTTTTTGTTTCTTCTAAGTGAACTGAATCCTTGGTCATTAGAAAATATCAGTTTTTAATTCTTGGTGGTCTTTCTCCTGGCAAGTGCTTACATTTGCCGCAGCAGACTTCTTATGACAAGAAACTGTTAAATTTAAATTTGGCTTCTTCCTTTTTAAGTTGTCAAAGTGGCTTTCTTGTCAACAGCATAAAATTAGGACTTGGTGTTTCAAAATAAAGTATTACAATCTCAGCCTTTTGAATTTGATTGTTACACTCTTTAAATTTCAAGTAACTGTGAACATTATCATGCTGACGTCTGTATTTCACTATTTTCTGTTTGTTCTGCTTACCTTTTCATACCCCCCTTTTCTTGCTTCGACTGGGTTGACTATGTGTGCATCGGCTTTTATTTACTGTGGATTGTTAGCTGTGGTCACCTTCATTTCATAGTGTTCTTCTACCCATATTTAACTACCCATAGTGTGTTTTCAAATACGAACAATCCATTTTTATAGTGTGGTAACTTTATATCCTTATTCTTTTATTCTTCTCTCTTAATTTACATTGTTTACTTTTTATTTATTTTACCTTGTGTTTCTTTATATATTACAACCTACAACATATAGTACTAGTCTTACTATTTTTGCTTGCAGTCAACAGTTGTCTTTTAAGCTTACAAAACTAAGAGAAACATTTTAGATTCCTCAGCACACTATTTCCCATGCCTTTTATTTTGCTTTAAGGTTTTAAGATCCATCTCCCTTTTACCTGAAGAAATTCATTTGACGTTTCTTAGAAACTCTCGCATTTTATTTGTTTGATAACCTTTATTGTTACTTCATTAATGTCACTATGACACCATTAAAGATTTAACATTGGTTCCTAAATGGGTGAAATTAATACACAGTGTATGCACGAAGAGGACCATGGCCATCTAAAACTGAGGCTCTAAGTGAGAGGTCGCTAACCTAAGGACGATACTGTTTAAAGGATATAAATTTATAACTCTCAAACAAGAAAATAAAACCTTTAATAAACTTAGTAACAAGTAACTGAAGCAGTGCAAGCTAAAGTACTATGTTTTTACAACTGCTATGTCAAGGAAAATTAAGAGATTAGATAGTAGTAAGCAAAGAGTGGAAAGGTTGTAGCAAGAAAGAGAGAAGACGGAGTGTTCATGAGCTACGGAGGTGGGTGGGGATTGCTGAAGGCATTCTGAGGAACATAGCGTGCTCTCTATTCATAGCAGGTGTATGTGTGTCCTGTCCAAGATGTCTGCCCTAGGTCTGTGGTAGAGACATCAAATGACTTTGAATCCTCAAGGTTCAGAGTCACTGAGCTCCATAAGAAAGCACACTGGGGACATCACTTTATGCTGACAAAATAAGGATAAACTCAGTGCCAAAACCAGGAGAGCACACAGTAGGAAGCACACAGTAGGAAGCATCCTGTAACAAAGCAAAAACAGCAGATTGTCCACCGCACAACACAGATGGGTCTCCAGCAGGCATCTTTCTCCAGAGGAAAACATTACAATTAAGCTGATAACGAGCATGCAGGGAAGGTCCGCTTTCCTCGACCTGTTGTCTTGAGAACATTTCCCTTTGTACATAAAAGAAACCAAGGGATGGAGTCTGGAGGTCGATTTTGATTTTGTTTAAAATGTTTTCTCCTTTGCAGATGTTGATGAATGCCAGGCGATTCCAGGATTGTGCCAGGGGGGAAACTGTATCAACACAGTGGGCTCTTTTGAATGCAGATGCCCTGCTGGTCACAAGCAGAGTGAAACCACACAGAAATGTGAAGGTGAGAGCTTGTGGGGTGCAAGCCTGGCACAGGGATCTAAGCCTGGTGTGGGGGGCATAAGCCTGGCACTGGGAAGCAATCTGGTGCTGACTTTGAATAAAAAGATGCATCTGGAATAGTTAAAACTAATGACCATAATCACAGTTCTTTATCTTAATATGAAAATCAAGGTGTAGCCCATGGCATTTGGTGTTAGGACCACATGTTGTAGACTTAAAGGGTTTGAGCTTCGCAAAGGCAGGGTACATTTGATTGGTCTCTATGGCTACAAGGCAGGGGGGAGTCATTTAACCTCCGATAATTTCTTTCATAAAGTAGTTTTTCATTTCATCTGTGAACTGGTTTCAAGAAGAGCACATTTATTGTTCTCATTTATTCATGAACAAAGTCTGTGCCATTATTATAAATCTTAAGAAATTTCTAAATGAATATAGCTTCAAGGATCATGTATAGTTAGAATACCACACACACACACACACACAGAGAGAGAGAGAGAGAGAGAGAGAGAGAGAGAGAGAGAGAGAGAGAGAGACAGAGACAGAGACAGAGAGACAGAGAGACAGAGAGACAGAGAGACACATGCATGCCATGGTGTGGTATGTATGGGTAGGTTAGCTTCAGGTATCTGCCCTCATCTTCTGTCTTATTTGAGACAAGTCTTTTGGAACTCCTATCTCTGCCTTCTATCTGCACGGGGTACAAAAATGCTACCACATCAGCCTTTAGGACTCTGAAGATCTGAACTTAGGTCCTCATGCTTGTACACAGGCCTTTTACCCACTGAGCCACTATCTAGTTCAAAGATGGTTTCTAAAGACAGTACCATATAAATTATTCCAATTGGCTGTGGAAGAGCGTCCTTGATTACTCTACTTAAGATTTTTTTCTGTTCTTCTTTTATAAAAGGCAGTATTTTGTGATTGCGTGCTGATCAGTTATAAAGCAGCATCCCCATCTATGTAGACATGAAAATGGGAAAGTGAGAAATCTAGTATTTAATTGTACAAGGTCAATGGGAGTCTAAGCACTGTTAGGAAGTAGGAGCTAGTGTGTGGGCATTGAAGCGCACACTAGCAAGGACTCACCACAAGCAACCACAATCCCGTTAGCTGTTGGGTAACAACAGCCTCTATTTCCCATGTTCCTCGACTTCTTTACAGTCAGTGGGAACTCATCTTTACAGTCTGATGTGTTTAATATCATCTCCAGATAATTTCATGTCCCTCTCAACGGGAAGAGATGTAGTTGGTTATCTTAAGGAATAAATAAGTTTCCTCTGACACTGTTTTTTTTTTAATAATACGCAAGTGGTTTGTGCTACTTAATACAAGATTAATCATGAGTCTACTTGAAATGAAAAGGTTGAGAAGAATACTTGCACAATGAAGAAATATCTCAATTAGTCCAGAAAGTGAATCAGACCTTAAGTGGTCTGCAGAAAGGGTGCTACTATTCCAAAATTCTCCTAGGTTTTTGGAGAAGTTTATTTTATTGCTTTTTTTAAAAAAAAAAAAAAAAAAAAAAAAAAAAAAAAAAAAAAAAACAAAACTCCCCTCTACTTTTAACTTCTGGAATAAACTCTAAGCTCTATCCAAGCATGAGGGAAGAGAAGCCAGCCTTTGGTTGTAGGTGAGAAGGCACAGCCACAGACTGATTCTAGTGGTTGTGACATTTCCGAAACACATCAAACAATGAGTTTCTTCTTAGTTGAAAATGGAAGAAGTCTTTTCTCCATCACATTTCATCAAAAGAACATGCAGAGCCAAGGCAGAGCTCGGGGGAAGACAGGGCCACTCTTTATTCTTGCTCTCCTAGTTCTTTGGGAATAGGAGTTATTGATATAACATAGGCACCACCCGGAGCCCTGAATCCAGTCGTGTCTTGGCTTACTTCCTGCCCAGGCAGCCAACTCCATTTAAACATTGCCCAGAGAGAATTATATGATTTAGTATTTGTGATTTGTGGGAATGGAGGAATTGGAACAAGGGCTGATTAAGGCTCGAAATCTAAAGGCTCTGTGAAAGCTTTACTTGTTTATAAAGAATATTTATTTAGATGTCTTAAAAGTAGCTATTATCAATTTGCTTTGGGTAATGCTGTTCCAGTACACAAAAAGAGCAAGCAGTACTTATACAAAATTATTTAATTCAATTGGTATCAAAGTGTACCTTGAAATACCAAAGCTGTGGCTGTACCCAATGTCAGGTTTTGAAGCATACTCATATATAGTTTAATATAGTGTTGCCATAAGTTTAAATTTGATGGATGTTCTCAATAAGAATGAAACCGCAGCAGTTACTCTTGTCTGTCAAAACATAGGTATTTAAATTTCAGTGTTAAAAAATGTAAGTTGGAGTATTAGCAGATTTATTTTTGAAGCATGCCCTTCCTGTTTGTACTGTTTGCACATGCTATTGCTCATGTGAAAGAACCCTCTTACTTTTAAAGTTCCTCTGTCTGCTCAAAACTAAGAGGACACAGCATCCTTGGGTCTGAGTCACTGGGGACATGGTCTTCTTCCTAGAAAACTGCAACTCGAGGCTGGTGGTTTTTGGTAACTGTGATGTGGCTTTCAAATGCTTGAATAAGATTCCTAAGGACAGAAATTCTTCCTTTTCCACTACTGTGTTCCAGATCTGAGACTTATTTCTAATATCCTTGGCATATTCCTTACCAATAAATAGTGATGAGCAGGGTTCAAAGTTTATAAAATGGTGATCAATTTGACCCACGTTCCTGTCCAAAAACTAGCAGAATTGTGAAACCAGGATAAGGCTGTCTTTGGAAAGAGGAAATTCATCCAAGAAGATTATTTTCTTCATTGGACCAGCTCTCATTTCCCTTTAAAAGTGCATAGCTATTTATGTTTCTTTGCTTGTTTGTCTGGAGCCTTGATTTCATCATATAGCCCTGGCTGCCTGCGACTCACTATGTAGCCCAGGCTAGCCTTAAACTTGTAGCAATCTTTCTGCCTCTTCTTTCAGGGTCTGGGTTTATTGGGCTGCACCACCAGGCCCACCTCCATTTTTTAAAATAATTTCATTTTTGTGTATGTGCCACTGTGTGTCCAAGAAGGACATTAAATGTGGTGTGTTACTTTTCTCTCCTGTGTCATTGTCCCTTTCTGCTGACCTATTGAGGTCAGGGGACCTCTGATTTCTTTGAAGTAGGAAGATGTCTGCTCACTTATGAGAACATCATACTTTGCCCTTGTAAAAGGCTTGATCTGCCAAGTTATATGAGTTTAAGCATGAATAGCTTATTTTCTAGAGGACGGAGCTCATCTCTTTAATGTTTGAAACCTGTGCCTTGATGCCTTCACAAAGGCTGTTGTGTGTTGTATAGCTGGTCTGGTATGTTCTGCTCAAGGATAGCTTCCCCTATCATGCTCAGGACAAACCACTGCTCAAGCCCTAAATCTCAGCCCAAATCCATAAGTAGTGTGCATCTATATTTGCTCACGCGTAGGTAAAGAAGAACATCTCTCTCTTCTCTTTGGTTAGAGGCCCAGGTCCATAAAATTCCTCATGATGACAACTGCAACTGTGTCTTATTTCTCCTGAGCCGGCTTGTTTCTAAAATCTAATGTCCTAGTTCTGTCACACAGCAGGCAAATGATTATTCAGTGGGGGAAACAATCCCTTCACATCCGAAAATGAGGTTGGTTCAGCCACTTATACCACTCAGACATTTATTAAAATAAATATCTGTGTAGCTTAAATGAAGACGAGGCACTGAGGACTAAGTATCTCCGCAACATGATGCTACACCACTAGGCTACCCAGCTTTCTTCTTTCTGCAAACATGTTATGTCTGTTCACCTTGGTCTGCACATAGAGACAAGTGGGTGCCAGATGCCCTTGCTTGCCCCTCCCTTCCCCTCTTCTGTATCTTCTCTAACATTTCTGAGCCATTTATTCTGTCTTGGTTGTTGTGCAGGCAGTAAAACTGCATCAAAGGTTTTTCCTTCTAGTGACTTTATGTGTTAGATGCTTGTTTTAAACTATTCTGAAGAGTCTTTGGCCCCAGTCTATTTATACAGCATTTTGTCATTTGGGGTCTAAAGATAACCAACGTGTTTATTTATATATGTGAAACCCCCAAAACATGTTGTCATAGTGTCGTTGTTGCTATTACAACTCTGCTTTAATAAACCTGGGGAGATAAATTCTTCATAATAGAATGAAAAGCATTTGCTCAGATTTCCAAAAGTAAATTAATTTTAAAATAAATAATAAATGTCCCACCTGTTTCTCAGAGGGAAGCCCGTATATGAAGTGTTTAGTGAGGGAAGATGGTTGTTAGCAATAACAGACAAAACTTGGAGGTCAGCAATGAAAGAAATAATGAAAACCAATATCTTGTAAATCCTTCAGAAAGCTTAGAACTTTGAGGTTGAAATGGATATATTCCCTCTGTTGAAGAAGGAAGTTGGCACCTCCATCTCCAAACCTATTTCTCAACCCCCTAATAAATAATCCTTAAACCCTCTGTCACCTATTTCACTATGTTTTAAGTGTCAGCAGACTATATCTAGCAATAATAATGTCTTCTGTTCACTGTGAACTTACTATAACATTTGGAGATACTGAGAAAATAAGATAGCCCAGTTTGCAGAGGTTGTTCTGAATTATCACAATAGAACAAGAAAGTGGCTTACTAACACTGATCTACTTCACAGCTGAAAAGACCTCTGTGAGAGGGCTTAGGGGACTCTCTCCAGGTAACATGAGTAAAAAGGGACATTACTGAGATCCAGCCGGTTCTTGGTTAGGGCTGTCAATCAGACAGCTGGGTACCAGGGAGGCACAGCCCAGCAGAGGACTCCACTGAGCCAAGCAGCTCAGCCTTCCTCAGTTTGTGTATTGTGGTAGGACTCTGGAATACCTGATGGGGTCAGAATTAGATGCAGTTTTGTGGTCCACTCACTGGATATGGAACTTCATGAATAAAAAAAGGCGCCATCTCTCTGCCCTAATATGACAAAGACAGAAAACATGGCACTTGATCCTTCATTCTTCACTTGGGCCTTCATGTTCACAAGAAGCTTTCCCATGTCATCCGTGATGGTAGATGTTTGTAACCTGGAGCTCTCTGACTCCAGATGAGTCCGTCCCAGCTCTTTACTCAGACCATGCACCTGAAGCATTTCCATACAGCCAGTGTCCATGTACTTTTCAGGAAACTGGCTCACAAGACCTACTTCTTTAGGACATTTACTTCCCTCTGAAATGTGTTCTGTTGCCTCCCTGAATGATGCATTTGGATACTCAGCTAGTGGGTTTTCTGTCACATTCTAGATTAATTAAAATGTGATTTAGTCTGTGACACTGTACTGAATAATCCGGTCACCAAGACTATATACACTTTAGTAGATCTAGGAAAGCAAGAGTCCAGGGTAAGGGGACTGAAATAATTCCTGAAATAATTCCGTTGGTCATGGAAGGAGTCAATAGCAACACTAGAGGGAAGTAGTTCTAAAGTATAGATGTGCTCAATTGTCCCTATGGAAGAATAAGATGAAAACTTAAAAGTAGAGAATTAATGGATGGGGTGACAATGGCTTTAATCCCAACACTAGGAAGGCAGAGAGAAGCTTGCCCTTCTGAACACTAAAGCGTGACAAAAATCTAAAATATTTACTACAGCATTTGTGTCATCAGCTTTCTGATCTGAGAAACAGAACAGATCTGAGAAAAAGCCCCAAGGCTTTTAAAAAAAATCAGGAAGTGTCTCTGAAAGATTCTCCCCAAAGGCTGAGAACCCTCAAGCCCTCAAAGACAGTATACACACACACACACACACACACACATATCTCTGGCTTCTTTGTCTCCATATAAGGTGACATATGTTCTGATAGGATGTAAGAAGTGAGTAGGAGAGGGAAGAAGGAAATGGAAATGGGGTACAGGAGAGATCTGGTGGAGTCAGATCAAGCACTCTGTCCAACAGGTGGCTGCTTCCCAATTTTTTTTTCTTCTTAATTGTCAGGGGCCTAGCATGTAAATAGCCTGGCCCAAAGACATTCAACAGAAAGTTCAGTAAAACAACTCATATAGAATATGCAATTAATAAGGAAGGTGATTGAGAACACAATGAATGGTGTTGAGAAAACTGGATATCAAATTTGAAAAAGATCGGATTAGACCATCACACCTTATACCAGCGGCTCTCAGCCTTCCTAATGTTGTGACCCTTTAATACAGTTCCTCGTGTTGTACTGACCCCCAACCATAAAATTATTTTCACTGCTATCTCATAACTGAAATTTTGCTGCTATTATGAATGGTAATGTTAATATCTGTGTTTACTGATGGTCTTAGGCAACCTCTGTAAAAGGGTTTTTGAACCCCAAAGGGGTCACTCTTCATAAGTGGAGAACCACTGCCTTATACCAAGATAGACCTTCAATATTAGTATCAATGAAGACACATGATATCCAAAGTCATCATGAAAGTTTTTGTGTAGTTCTCAGCCAAAGAAGACATACTCCAATGTCTTGTCAACCTTGAATTTATAGAGGAATACATTGGTAAATTCAACTATATAAAAGAAAATCAATTCCATGTTAATAAAAGAGGGAAAAACACAAACATGAACAAAAGGAAAATGCAGATGAAGACAGATTTGTCAAAATAAGTAAAGAAATTCTATGAAGTAATAAGAACATTTCTGATAAAAAGATCAAATATTTGACTGTTGACACAGGCAATTGTTATTTGACTATTTTTAAACATGCTTTTCCTTACATAAAATAAAATGTGTAAACCAATAATGAGCTAACTTTTTTAGCTATAATCTATAAATTTACTTTATCTAGTGAGTGTATACCATGGTACACCTGAAGGAGTCATAGGACAGCTAACAGATACTTGTTCTCACCTTTTACAGGGTGGGACTTGGAGTTCAAACTCAGACTGTTAGGCTGGGCAACAAGTTTCTTTGTCCACTGAGTCATCTCACAGGTGCTGTGAGTTCTTTATTTGCAAATCAATGGGCAACATCATTGTCATGAACATGAGTTCACTGAAGTAAGTCTACAGCCAAAAATAAAACTGCTCAACAACAAAAGTTAACCTGTAGGGTATAAGAACTGACTTCACTACAGGCTGTAAATCCAAAGTTGAAATATCTAGCTCTGGGCTGGTAAGAAACCTCAGTGGGTGAAGTGATTGAATTCAGATTCCCAGAACCCAAATAAGACACTTCAGGATGGCACGCCAGTGCTGGGGTGCAGAGATGTGAGGGTCACTGGCACATTTAGCCAGTCACTCCAGTCCGTCAATTCAGTAAAAACCCCTGTTTCAGAAGCGGGGAGAGGAGCCAGAGGAGGACGACAATGGTGATGACAGTGACTAGGATGGAGAATAGAGGAAAATATTTGGCATTGACCTCTGACCTCCACATGCATATGTACCTGCACACATGCTTCTGCACCTGCATACCATGCACTCAGGCACCACCATGCATACATGCACACATAGGCAGGTCACACTTTTTAAATTCTGTCATCATAATTTCATTTTATTTTAATAGTTTTATAACCAAGTAAGAGTAAACATAGAGATGGAAATGATACGTTAGGTATGAAGTATTATTCAGCATGTCCAGGGGGAGGGAGGAGAACAGAGTACCTGTAGCACATAGTCAGAGCCCGCGCATCAGGACAGTCGGAGCTGTGTTAGCACCAGCACATTAATGTCTCACCTTGGGGTAGTCATCCTGCTTGACTCTTTTTGGCTATGATTTTCATGTGTGTCATAAAATGCAGTATTTTTATAGCACAATTTATTGAGATTTTTTGATATCTCATTTTAGTGGGGATGGACATTCAGTACAGCATCCAATAAGTAAGCTTTTCCCAAGCTAGCAAAATTTTTTAAAAAGTTTAATTGGCATACTGGAGCATATACTTGCACAGTCTGATAAAGCTGGTGAGGTCAGTGACATGCTGATGAGAGAAAGTAGAACCAGATGATCAGTTACTTCCAACTTGGTCTCTCAGCCTGGTTCTACTCCCCATGGCCCAGTTAGTTCCATACAAATAACGGCCATGAACATTTGAGACTCAGATAACTAAATCTGTTGTGCATAAGACAGTGATTAGGAAACCACTTTGCTCAATCCAGGGATACTTTCTCAAATGTTAGAAACCAGTGCTGTTCACCAGGGCTAGCGTGTCTTCAAATCCTTTTATGCAGTATTGAAAACTGGTAAAGTAAGCTCATGGTTCTTGTAGCTGAATGTCTGTTGAAGATCACTGAAAGAATCAAGAGTTTCCAAAGCACCTTTTTTCATAGTCGCAAAACTAGGTGTATGGTAATGTCAGAAGACTGAGTCTTTCGTGGAGTGAAAGGACCAGAAGGGTGCTTTGAACCTGGACTTTGTTGCTCAAAATTCTAAAGTAAATCCTTAACTATATTTCAATTACATTTAGTAAACTGGTGGGATGACAGATGCCACAGGCAAGTTGCCCTCACTTTTCCCTTAAGTAATTACAATGGATGGTTAGGAAAGGTTCTCCTGGCACTGTTGGTGAGAAGGTAGACATCTCAAATTTGACTTTTCTCAAAATAGAAGGTGCAGTAAGCTTTGTGCCCTCCACAAAAAGGGCCACTTTTGCCAGAATCATTAATTCAGAAGTCTGATTTTTTGAGTCGCTCTTTTCTGGCATAGAGACTGCCAAATCCTTGCTCATGTGAAGACTGCATTGGAGACAAAGAAGAGATGAGAAGCTTGCAAACCTAGATAGCTAAACACAATCAAATCAACAGGGGAAAAAGGCAGTTTATAAAATGATGTCATAAAATTGTATTAGTAATTAGTCACTAAATGCTGCTGTTTGGGCAAAGATCTGAGGGTGTGAAGGAGTCAAGCGTGGCTGGCCGGGGAGTGGGGTGGGGACCTCTTGTTATATGCTATCCAGATAGTGGCCATTGTCAAACTGAGGCCAGAGTACATCAAAAGTTTGGAGGAGACATTAGGAGATCTTTGTTCTTGGGAAAGTGAGCAAGAGAAGGAACATGGAGCCTTCATCATGAAGATAATTCAGTCTCACCAAAGCCTACGAAGTGTTTTAAGTTTCTGTGAAACCTGTCCAGATACAGTGCTCATGGGTTAACAGCAGTGAATTGTTTCCTACATCGTCAGATGGTCAGTGGTGAAAGATGGATGTCTCTCCATCAGCCTATTAGAGGGATCATCTGATGAGGTTCATCTGCAGAATTAGTAGGCTGCCGAGTCAGCCATCTTGACTTTTATCATTTTCCATAGAAAATGCTAGAAAATGACTCTTGTTTTTGTGACTCCAGAGTTTTCTTGTGACAGTCAAAGTATGCCCTTTATAAGCTGAGCCTGAAGAGTGACCCTTCCATACTAATATATCCAGTTACACAATCCACTTTTATACATACACAATTAGTGTTTATATCATACAGTAAATATACAGCTACTTGTTGAAGCGCTGGAGATTGAAAACAGGGCTGAGCTCATTCTGAGCATGTGTTCTCATTTGCATGTGTATCCTCCAAGCTGTGTACAAATTAAAGATATAACCTGTTACGAGAATTTTCAAAATAAAACACAAAGAAAATACAATGAAGAAACATCCTTTATAGGAATTGTACATAGTATATATGTTTTAGTGAATGAACATAGAGATTTCATTAAGTCCCTTTTCTTTCTAGAATGCAAAAAAAGCACAGAGGTAGATTACTCCTGACACCATACTGCTACAGAAGACTGTAGAACTAAGTTCATTTTCACTTGAGACCATTTATATAGAAGGTAAAAATAACTTACACTTAAATGTATCATTAGAGTGTTGAGGACAGCTTGACTTCTTTAGGTTTCTCATAGTGTTTTCCCACAATGCTTTTTGAAATATCAAAGTTTTATGTCCCACATACTGAGAACAGTACACCAGTGCTGAATTCCTGAAACGTTGCCAAGTCCAAATGACTGTATAGTACATTTAACTTTGGAATTTCCTGACTTTGGTTTTATCCAACCTTAAAGGGAGACTTTCCATTCATCTTCTCTGTATTGGGATTTTCAAGGAACTTGTGAGAAAGGTGGGGAAATAGGAGCAAAAGAAGACTGAGAATCTGCTGAAATATGGTTCTGGGGCTGAGTGCTCACTAAGCATGAGTTTGATCCCCAGAGCTGGGAGTAGCAATAAAAAAAAAAAAAAAAAAAACAAGAAAAATGTCAGAAGACAATTTAATAGAGCTCCGCCCCATGGTTAGAGGCACTGTTTGTTTTACAGATGAGTAGCTTTCATCCTGTTGAATCTTCAGCATTTTAAAGCAATAAATAATAATTGGTTCAATTTATCCAGAAGTCCATGTTCTAAATGTAATAGTTTCCCATGTGTCTTACGTTTGAATTAACAAAGGGTAACAAAACATTTTCACCCCAAATAAAATGATTGGGGGTGTGTGCAGTTAGCCACTGTTGGTAAATAAATGACTGTGCTCTCCAAGAAAACAATTTTGGAATGTAGGTCAAAAACTAAAGTTCATGTTGTTTGACTATATAATCAGTAGCCTTTATGTATTTTGAAGTGGAAATTGTTTCCTTAGTGTTGTCACAAAGATACAGAACATCATGTCTCTTGCTGCCAATACTTTGTGCCTGAGTTATTCCAAACTAGTGTCTAGGGAAATGCAACACTGATTTCAAGCCACCAAGGAATCATTTATGGTACTGTTCAATAGAAGCCTTTAAAAAAAAAAAAAACACTATTATGAACACAAAACTGTGAAAAAGTTCCACTAGCATCCATTTAAGCTAATGTACAAAGAACATTTCAAATGGACTTTCCTAGACTGACAGAAATAGAAAAAGGGGATTAAGAAATTAGATAGATAGATAGATAGATAGATAGATAGATAGATAGATAGATAGATTCTTTGCTGATACACAGATACAGATTTATAGAGACTGGTTAATCTATTAATATATGGATAGATGATAGAGATACAGATGTGTAGATCCCTAAATAGATAATTATAGGTAAATGATGATGGTAGATAGTAGATAGATTATAGATACATTGGATAGATATGTGATAGATACATAGATAAATATAGATAGAAGATAGAAATAGATTGGTGAATGACAGGTAGATAAATGATAGGTTAGAATATATTGAAGAATGATAGGTAGGTAGGTAGGTAGATAGATGATAGATGGATAGGTAGATAGGATAGATAAGTGATAGATAGATAGATAGATAGATAGATAGATAGATAGATAGATAGAGGAATAGATAGATACTGCAGCATAGTCCCGAAGGGACATAGGACACTGATGTGAAGCTATAGACTACAGCCCTTTCTACACAGCCCCTGGTGTTCACCACCACCCTGGAAGAATGTCCTTCTTTTCCATCATTTCCGTGACTGCTATCACTCTCCAGGTTTTCACATAAACTCTTAGAATTGTTGACAGTCATTCTCTAGTGTCTCCCTTCTCTGCTTACCTTCTAGGTTCCTTTGTTCCCTCACACACATTCATTTCAGACACAGGTTCACAGCTCCTTGGATAAATCACTCTTGCTGAGTCTTGTGTGCGCTTTCTCTCCACCGCAGCTTCTTTCGTTCTGCTTTACCTATGTGCTCCTCTCTTGGTGTCTCGCAGAGATCTCTTCATCTATGTTGGTCCCACTCTCTGAGTTCTCGTTCCACCAGGCACTACACAAGCTTTCATACTGTCACACCATCTCGCCCTCAGATCCTATACTTTTCTTCTTTGGATCACCATTGCTAGCTTCCAGAGTCCCTGGTTTTGGCTCAGCTCATCTCTTTGATATGCTATTTCTGGTCTAGGAAAATGTTTATCTTGCATTCTGAAACCAGCCAGATCCTTTCTCTTTGGTCGTCAGATATTTTTCTGTCAATGTTGTATGCTTGGAATCAAGGCAAGGGAGGAGAGCGCTTACTAGACCTGAGTGGAAGTCAAGATCTGCATGTGTAACTGTCAGCACAGGTGACTTCTGAGCACACTGGGGTTTCCTGACATCTGTCCTCTACATCCCTCTATCAAGAAAATGGGAAGTATCTGGCAGGAACTTTTTAAACCTAAAGTTTTCTCCACATCCTCATTTTCTATCTTCCCCATGCCCCCGTCTTTGGTGAAATGTCTTCCAGTTTTTCCAAAGAAAGTTGCCCTCACTCCTCACTTAACCCCATTCTCTCTCTGTGCAGCTTTAAACTCCTGCCTCCACTAGCCATTAATTTAAGCTGCTGATACAACACAACTAAAGCCATCCTAAAGGCCGCACTAGTGTCCTGACTGTCTCCTAGTCACCTCTCACCACGCTGCTTCCTGTAGGCTTCTGTAGATAGATTGTCCTCAAAGCTGGTGTGTAGCAGCTACCCCAAGCTGCTCCCTGCCTGTGGTTGTCTTTCCTTTTGTGGCATTGTGCTCATTCTCTCCAGTGCCTAGTAGTATCTTCCTTAGTGTGCATGACTCAAAGTGGTAGGAGCTGAACATTCAACAGTCGTCAGAATTCAAGTCATCAGAGATACTGTCTGGTGCTCAAACTCTTTGTCTCCTGTCAGTAATGGTTAAAAACATAGACTCAGGAGGAAGCAAAACAAAAGCTGCAATTTTAAATTAAGGAAGCTGGAAAGATGAAGGAGGCTCCCATAGCAGCAGGAGACTTGAACAGTGTGTGGCTCAGCTCGGAGCTTTTTACAGCCTTTGGAGTAGGGCTTAGGCAGAACCTCTTCTTCTTCTTGATTCTACCGTGATCTCTCTTCTCTCTATTTTATAACTTCCATCCCACTGACTATGTCTGTTCTGATGGCCTCATCCTCCTTAGATTCTTGACTGGCAATCACTTGCCAAAGTTTACCTGTTTCACTGTAACTCAGAAGAGACCATGAGTTTCCCCTCAAAGCCATTCTGTTTTGCTTTACTGGTTTATTAATTCTAGCTCACTAATGAAACTGGCTGTGTCTTCCTTTTACCCTTCCTTCTTATGTTCATGGTATTCGTGACATGAACATTTCCTTTTCTCCCTGAGTCTTGATCTCATCAGCTAAAGCTGGATGGCCTCTATTGCCCCGGTCTGCATTATTAACTCTACCCTATCTTAATTACCAGCACCTGCCAGTCTTCTTCATCAGCAGTGAACCTTTGGTCAGCCTTCACCTCACTTTCCAAGATCCAACTGCCCCATCTTTGCTCTGAAACAAGGAAAGCAAAGTGCTCTAAGTCTTTCTTTTTGCCTTTTCATTTTATCTTCTAAATAAATGACCTCAACTCACAGGAAAGCCCATTCCTCACTCAACAGGTTCCCTTCATAATTTGGATCTCACTATTTCTGACCTGGAAAACACTTCTTGTTCCTCTATAGGTGAAGGTATTCTCATAATCTTTAAGGTCCTTTTTCAGATACTGTGACTTTCAAGTATTCATTTTGAGTGTCAAAACTGAATTGAGTTAGAATTCTGCTACAACATGGTGTTGTATTTCAAGGCAATCCGACATCTTGTGCTTTGTTTTATATCCATCTTCTTAACAGATTACAAATTCCTGGTAGTTACAGACCGTGCATAATTAGTTCTTGGTATGTGACAAATCAAAGGCTTTTAACCAGCAGTAGCTTCTTTGTAATTGAACAGCATTCTCCTAATCGATACTTCATTGTTTAAAGAATTAGAAGGTGTCTATTGTCTTGCTTGTTCCTAGACTATTTGCATCTATTGTATTGCTAGCTCCTCAACCTAGAACTGACCTTAATACTTGCATGTAGGTAAAATGGTATAAAAACAGATTTGGAAAAAAAATGTTTAATCAAAAAAAAAAAAAAGAATTAGAAGGCTCTTTTAAAGTATCATTTTGATTATTATTTTTTATTCCAAACAAATTGCTTGAAATATTTTGCTTTTGAAGAAAAATCAGCGCCAAGAAGCTAAAGAGTCTGGGTTTGTTTAAACTCACGTCTCATTCAACTTTTTCCACAAAACATAGGTAATGTATTGATAACCAGAATGAATGTCTATGAATTAGAGTTGAAGCTTCAACAATGATCATTTAGAAATGATACAAGTACTTTTTTCTTACTTTCTATATGTTTTTACTGTGTGGGGAAAACTCACAAGATCCTAGGTATTGTATTTTTCAAATGTCTCATAAATACATTGTATAAGAGAAAATAATTTTTTGCTAACCTGCTGACTGGTCATGACATTTAATATGTCATCTTTTATTGTTATAGTAATAATGTAATGATGATCATTTCATCCTAAACAGATAAATTTAGAAAGCTGAATTTAGTATGGCATTAAAAAAAAATGTCAAAGACTTCACAAAGATCAAGTAAGAATCCTGGTAGAATTTTTCTTAAGGCAGGAATTTAGTTGGGAAACACATTGTTTTGTGAAAATCTCATTTGTTTAAAAATCTGGAAATAAGAAAATGAGGTCCGGTGTAAAAATAACTATGCTTCATTGTCAGTAACCGATCTCCTTCCACAGATGAGTGGTTATATATCACTATCCATTAAGATCTGTCCTAAGAAGGTGTAATTGGCTCAGCATCTTTAATTTAATATTCTATGAATCCACATAGAATATCAAAGTAGATTAAAGATCACAATCACCACAAAAAAAAAAATTGCAGGAAAAACAACAGAAACCAAACTTTCTAGTGTCACTTTCTGATCAAAAAGATCTACACATTAGGAATTTCTTGAAAAGACTTTTACCCCCCTGATCAAGTGCCTTTGTGTAAAACAATAGCTAACGTCTTCTTAAATGATATAAGAATGTTTCTCTAACAGCAGGAAGAAAACAGAGTCTGCTCCCACCATGTCTACTCAGTTGTAGTGGAAGCTGTAGCCAGGGCAATTAGGTAAGAAAAGAAATAAAGGGAATTAGTTAGAATAGCAGAAGAAAACTGTAACAGTTTCTCCTTGACTCAAGGGATAAATCCCAGATGTCCTAGAGGATGCCTGAAATTATAGTTAGTATTTGTCTGTTTCTGTCTCTCTGTCTAGATAGCTATCTCTTTACATATACATATATAGTGCTTTTCATTCATATATATATGAATATATATGGATGCATATCTATCTGTGTTAACATTTAACTTACACATGAGACATGTTAACTAGGTACAGTAATCACATTAGCACAATATTAAGAAACTTAGAGGATTTTTGAAAACAGGAAGCATCAATGGAACAAGACGAGAGAATGTATACACTATGGATGTGCTCAGTAATGGGCTGTTTTTATCCTAAGTAAGACTCAAGGTTTTACCCTCCTACTCAAAAGAAACACAATGGTCTGTTTCCATTTAATATTTTAGACTGAGCATGGCTAACTGAAATCACAGAACGTTGAGTCATGTATAAGAGGGGTGTTGTGAGCAAGCCATATCGGAAACGTAGATACATGTACATGTGCCTTTCATGTGACATGTA
This sequence comes from Arvicanthis niloticus, assembly GCF_011762505.2. Taxonomy (NCBI): domain Eukaryota; kingdom Metazoa; phylum Chordata; class Mammalia; order Rodentia; family Muridae; genus Arvicanthis; species Arvicanthis niloticus. The sequence continues at coordinate 30,594,434 of NC_047671.1, forward strand.
TTCACAGTGTCAGAATGTATTGACTAACAATACATTAACAAAGTACAGAGCTTTCAAAGCAGACAACCTGCCTCATTATCCTGTTTTCCTCAGTAATCTGGTTGAGAGGAACGCATTCCTTTATTTCAGTTTTAGTTACTGATTTTAACTCTTATATTAGAGCTCACATAACACACACACATACACACACACATAGTGTGTGTGTGTGTCTATCTGTCTATCTGTGTGTCTGAGTGTTTTTACATGGTATACAAAATGGATAAAGAGATAAAAAGACTACAGAAGGGCTTTCAGAGGTTTCAGAAATAGGCTGATAAAATGCAGACATCTATAATGCATATATATTGATATGATAACGAACCCAAACCAGCTACAGATAAAAAGGTAAGGCCTGATCACTAACCAGAATGAATAGACGTATGGGCAGCTGGTCCAGAGGAATGCACAGGAGGATGAGCAGAAGGCAACTGAGTTGCATCAATAATGGGCCTTAGCTGAGGAATAGTAAGGAGTTCTCTGCCTGTTGACCCTTGATGCACAAACATGATGACAGGTCAATGGTTAAAGGGGTCATTGGCATCACCCTCTTAGTGATGGGCGTCTACCTCTTCACGGGGTCCATGCGAGGAAGTTTTATGAATCCCTCTCACGAGTCCATTGTACCAAATAAATTCTTGACCCTTGTCTCCCTGGTATGCGGCCCCTGCAGTCTTCGTTTACCATGACATATTAATAAGGTGGCAGGAAGAAGTCACGTACCAGTCTGTGCTGTGTGTGTGGTACTGGATAGGTGGTGGTCCGTGTGAGCGTACCCCAGCTCACAGTGATTTCCCATCCTCAGGATGTAGTCAGAAGTTGTCTGTGAGATGGCGTGTTCTAGGATGAGGGACAGACTGAAAACTACTGTTTGTACCATGAATAGTTTAGAGCAGGACACAGCCTGGTCTCCACAAGGTGAATAATGTTTCTGTATTGTGGATAATGTGCTGAGCAGCCAAGATACCACACAAATGCAATGAGATATCCCCTAAGAAGCCTGTGGTATACTATGAAAAGATATTAGAGCTGGTAACCTGGGTCATCAGTATCAACATACAAAACAAATTTTGTATACATTAAAAATGAGCTTTCTAAAATTGAAATTAAGAGAATCACATTAATAAAAAGATCAAAAAGAATGAAATACTTTGGAATAAATTTGAAAGGAATCAAAAATCAACATACTGAAAACTATAAATATTGCTGAAGTCTAAATAAATGGAAATATATTCTACTTTTATAAATTGGAAGACTTTTTTTAAAAAAAAAGATTTATTTATTTATTTTATGTATGTGAGTACACTTTCTCTGTCTTCAGACACATCAGAAGAGGGCATCAGATCTCATTTCAGATGGTTGTGAGCCACCATGTGGTTGCTGGGAATTGAATTCAGGACTTCTGGAAGAACAGATGGTGCTCTTAACCACTGAGCCATCTCTCCCAACCCCAAACTTGAAGGCTTAACATTGTCAAAGTGTAAGGAGAAGCCAAAGAGAACACTAGGAATAAAACCACAAACCCCACCCCAGTGAACTACCTCCTCCAAGAAGACCACACATCCTTATCCTTCCCAGGCAGTTTCACTAATTGAGTACCAAGTAGTCAAACATATGAGACTATAGAGGCTTTTCTCATTCATAGCACCACAAAACTCAATAATAAAATGTCATTTTTTTAAATAGGCCAAAAAATTAAATACATTTTTCTTCAAAAAAGATACACAAAAGGTCTAGAAGCACAAAATAAAAATATCAACAGGATATCATTAGGAAAATGCAAACCACACTGCAGTTTGACAGTATTCCACCCCTATTTTAAAAATAACTCCCCCCAAAATACCTGCAACAAACAAACAAGAGAGAATAACAAATGTAGCCAAATCCATGAGAAACCGGAGTGCTCATATACTGTTAGTGGGAGTGTAAAATATCACTGTCTCTTTAAAAACAGTTGGTCTTCACAACTCCCTAGATTTCATGTCAATGGCAGGCTTAGGTCCACTGGCACCGAAATGTTAGCCGCCCAAATATCAACAATGGATGAGAGGCCGCATAGTGTATTCAGCGACCCCATGAAACAAAATACACCGCAGCATGGAACAGCTTTGCAAATGTCAAGCTGTGTGGAAGCTGCGTGGAAATATCCTGTCACAAGAGACCACAGACTTTATGATCTCACCTGTATGAACTGTGCAGAATAGCCTGTTGCGTAATGACAGAATCTATATTAATGGTTTCCTGAGGCTTACAGTAGGCGGTGGTGAGTGATTAACACTGGAGTTGTATTAGTTGGGGGGAGACATGGGCAGTGAAGGTGTCATAAAATTAGGTTGGAGTGATGGTTGTGCAGTCTTGCACTATATTTTTAAAAAATAGACTTTGGTGAGCTGAGTGTGTGAACTATTCAGTGTAGGAGTTATTTCTCAGTAAAACCGCCCATACACAACACAACTCAGAGTGCAGTTCATATGTGTTGTCCTCTCAAAACCCAAGTAGGAGAAAGCCAACATGAGGTTTCCATTTGCAATTCATTTTATCACATCAGCATTGCCCTATTCTGACTTAACAAAAAATACATCAATTGATTGTACATCACATCCCAGCTCATGGATTTACCAACTATCCACTACTATACATTAAGAAATAGAAATTTGATATATAACAAAAACATTTATATATCAAAAAAACTTTGGCAGATTGCACCTACTATATACAGGCTGTTGGCCCCAGTGGGAAGGAAGTATTCTGGCAGTATTTTATAAACGAAATCACTTATTTTATTCGCACTGAGTTTTCTGGAGCAGGTGCTGATGGGGTCTTTTGAAGATGCTGTGTCCCTGTTACAGCAGAACATCACCAGGGCAGTGTTCTTAGGAGTCGGTGGTATCTGAGGTCCCTCCACTCACTAAGTTAGCACCACATCCTGCTAGGAGTAGGACCTACGAGAACATGAGTTTCTCTGGCTTGTCGGTCAGAAAGCCATCAGGTGGTTTTCTTTAGACTCTGTTTTTGGTTTTTGTTTTGTTTTGTTTTGTTTTGTTTTGTTTTGTTTTGTTTTGTTTTGTTTTGTTTTGTTTTGTTTTTCTGAAAGCCCCATGTTCAGATTCATCAACTCCCCATACACTCTGAAGTTCTCTTACTTCCCCCCTGTTTCCTGGGACCTTCCTCGGTCTCTCTGCCCTCTTACATCCTGGTCTCTTCTTCCTGGGCTTCCATCTCCTCTCTTCTTGAATTTTCCTTTAGGTATTGATGGTTCGCACAGCTGCTTCTTTAAGTTCATCTCTATCTGTTTCTCCTTTTTTAACTCCCACCCGTGCATACACCTAATATGAGCTGTATACTTTAAAAACCGTATAAGTATGCATTCGGAACTTAGCCCTCGGCTGAATTCCATACCCAGAATTTGAGTTGTATAGTTCATTAGTCTACTTTTCTCACAACAGACTCTCTTTCGGTTTGGCTCCCCCTTCCCTGGGTCCTGTTCTTTTTTAATCATTCTGCACCATCTATCTGTCAATCAAGGTCCACATCTAACACATCTTCTCAGTGACAAAGTTCTGTCATTTTGTCCTGTTTTCTTCTTGACTTGTTTTCTTCTTCCTCAAGTCTAGCTTCCAGCATCCTGAAATATTTTTTTCCTTCATGCAACACTCTTGTTTTATTTAAAATCTTTCTTAGAAAGAAAGTAGACCAGATCTTCAGAATAAAAGCTCTACAGGTGATACTCCGGGATTTGGCATGTGTCTTCCTAATTATTCAGTTTACCCCAAAGTTTCCTGGCCATCCATGCCCATGCAAGTCTCAGTCATCAACAGTAGTCTTTCAGACTCACCCACACTCTTCTACTTCCTGTTATGTATGAGTCTAAACTCAGTTGGGTTGAGGACTCCAGGTTTATGCTGGTAAAGACACTCCTCAGATTAAGGGATTACTCAGGTATTGCCTGTGAGATAATTTGAGATATTAGGATGAAAGGGAAGATTTATGGGGACTTTTTTGGAGTTTTTCTTCCTCTTAAGAGGGCAGAGTCCCTGGAAAGACAACCTGTGTTTTACTGGATGGCCTAGCCAAATGTCCAGCTACACTTGCTGTAGCTCTCTTGACCTCAGTAGGGAAAGCAGGTAGAAGATACTGTCAGAAAACAGAAAGGCTGTCACCAGATGTTCAGGTCTGTAATCAACTACCCACACTTCCCTATTTTCCAAAAACTTTCCAGGAAACAGAATTTGGTAAAGAAAAATGGTATTACCAGTTTAGCCATGCCACGGGAAGAATCTAGTTTTTCTCTGTACCATGCCTGTATCAATTCACAGAACCTTAGAAATTCATAGTAAATTAACACAAAGAGCAGACTGTTTAGACAGCTGGATGTGTAACGGTTTAATCTGCACTTTTGTGGAGTGAAGGAGAGAGATTCCGACCCCATCCATTCTCAGCATGTCATCTTGATTCTTCTATATTTGTACAAGGTTAATATGGTAGAGCATCAGCCCAGGTGTCTTGTGACCTGGGAGACAATGACCTAACCAATCCTGAGGGCCATGTTACCTGGACTTTCAGCCATGCCACCATGCTGTTAAATTTCTGGCTTGTATTTAGATCAGTCTTTCTGAGATTTGAAAAGTAAAGCTCCCAGCTCACTTTAAAAGTTCAAACTGTTCAAGATGTGGGGGAAGTAGAATAGATATGCAGAATGGTTTTACCTTTTCCCTTAATAGGCCTGCCACCTTTAAACACATTTGCTTCTACTGAGTCAGTGTGTGTGGTGTTCATTGATATAGGCCTTGTTCCAAATCTGATTATAATATAGAGTTCTGAAGAAGTGACTTATAAGAGAACTAAGTTCATGTAGCCCTCAGAACATAAAATGTAAATGCTAAATTTTGTTAGGTAAACACATACTAGGCATTCTTATACTGAAATGTACATTGTCTGGACCATTATTATGTTTCTGTGGTTGGTTGGTTGGTTGCTTGCTTGTCTTGTTTTCACCTGTCTCTATCAATCTTAAAATTTGGGGAGTAATTTGCTTAAAATAAGTTTTTAAAGAATCATCTTCTTTTTATAGAACCCCTCATAACAGAATGAATCTATTTTGAACCCTATCTTTTAAGGTTTCTATCTCATTCTAAACATACAGAGATTTTTTTTCTAATGAATATTTTAACAGACAACCCCAAAATTGAAAGTCATAGGATGCTGGTTAGTTTGTATCATGTTAACAAAAAATTAGAGCCAACTGGAAGGTGATAATTTGTTTCATGAATTGGCACCATCAGATTGGCCCATAAGCAAGTCTGTGGGGCATTTTCTTAATTGACAGATGTGAGAGAGTCCAGCCCACTGTGAGTGGTACTAAACTTGGGCAGGTATTTTAGGTGGTAGGAAAAGGCACACTGAGCAAGCCATGAGGAAAAAGCCAGTAAACAGTGTTCCTCTGCATGAACTAAGTGTATTAGTGACCAACTCTGTGTCACCGACGATGCATTGATATTATACCAAGTACAGAAAAGTGTTTTTTGCCAAGAGTCATTCAACCAAGAGCAAGTATAGATTCAAATTCTCTATTTCACACTCCCTGAGTCTTCTGTCTCCTGTCGGTTTGCTGTAGGAGTCTGAATCCTTGCCTGTATCTGTATCTGTGTCTGTCCATGTGTCTGTCTATTGTATCTGTATGTCTGTCTCTCCCAGAGGACTTTGCTCTGTCTTTATTGAACTGTACAAGAAGCATCACATGGGGGAAGGAATAGGATAATTTACAGAAACCTTTAACAGAGTTTTATAAGGGATTAAGTCACTGGCTCCAACTGATCCCAATTGACCCAGACAGCAAGAATCATTGTTTATCAACCAGTATCCATAAATGGTTGCTTTCAGCCTTTATGGTTTATTTTAGGAAGTCATTCATAGCTTCTGCATTTGCTGATTTCAGCAAATGATGCACATGCATTATTTGGGTTGGAGCATGGAAAAATATATTACTCAAGAGTACAGCTATGTATTAGTGTAGGTTGTAAAAGTTGTTTACATGGGAACCAGAGGCAGGTAAGATCGACTGCTACATTGTTCTCCTAAACGCAGGTTAAACAAACTATGTGAGTAGATATAAGTAGCTATTTTAAATCTGAAGTGACCTCTAGATCTATTATTAACTTTGGATGTGAGGCCCAGCAAAGGTTCCAGTCTCTTAAAATATAAGAGATATTTTTGTAATATTGCATTAACCCCCCTCCAACATGATGTCATCTTCAGTTCCTGTCTCTCAGTTCCTTCCTTGAGTTCCTGTCTTGGCTTGCCTCAGTGATGGAATGTATAAGGCTGTAAGAAGAAAGGATTTCTTTCCTTTGTTTTTGGTCAGTGTTTTATCACAACAAAAATATTTGTCTATATCCTAGATATTTCTTCCAAAAGTACCTCCCCTCAAATGTCAAACATCTTTCACTTTTTGGTTTGGGACAAAAATCGTACTTTATTAGGAAACACTTATAAATGAAAGTTAACGTTCAGATGAAAGACACGAGATCTTATAATTTCATTAATCTTAAACTACACAAACTCTTGAAATGTTGGTATTTCAAACAATGAAGAGAATATGGATGCAGGGTTTGGCTTGCCCTTTGTCCTGCCTGCTTTATATCAGGCTATTCCCTGTTTTGTTCTCACCTTGGGGAAAGGTGATTTATCACAGTATTTGTTGATTGCAGCCTATCTGCTCCTGCTTCATCTCCATGCCCCCTCTCCATTGTCTGAGAGCACAGAGCAGGGGGGGTGGCAGCACTGGATGCAACGGGTCCTAATTTGCACACATGGTTTCATTTTGCTGGGTGAAGGCTGATGGAAGGGCTAGTACCGCATTTGCTCCTCATTTGTGCAGGCAATTCATGTTAGGATTCTGATCTCTGGGGCATTGGTAGGTGTGGATTGGTGCCCCTGTCCTTCAGCAGCCATTGACTCTCAGATGAAGATGGTATTTTAGATGACACCTGAACGTTAGCCTTCTTTTTCAAGAACATACGAAGGAGATAACAAAACCCACGGTTGCTTCTTGATGCAACCAGTGAGCCTGGTGGTTTGTCAGAATAAATGGGTAAAAAGTAAATGAGTGGACCCACGGAGGGGTACCAAAAGTGGCTGGCTAACTTTGTGTGCTATTATTTAAAATTTTTGAATTTAGAAACAAACTGTTTCTTTCTTTCTTTCTTTTTTCTTTTTTTTTTTTTTTTTTTTTTTGGTTTTTCGAGACAGGGTTTCTCTGTGTAGCCCTGGCTGTCCTGGAACTCACTTTGTAGACCAGGCTGGCCTCGAACTCAGAAATCCGCCTGCCTCTGCCTCCCAAGTGCTGGGACTAAAGGCGTGTGACACCACTGCCCGGCGAAACGAACTGTTTCTAATGCTTTCCATTTCATAGTTTTAATCAGTTTCTGATAGAGCATTTCATACTTGTATATGATGTCTTTGATCAAGTATGTCTTCATACTTGTATATGATGTCTTCACACGCTCTCCCCTCCAGCTCTTTCTCTTCCTCCCCGTTTCTCCCCCAACTGCTCTGTTTCCAAGCCCACACTGTACTGCCTGCATGTGTATGGGTGTAAGGACAGTGTACTCAGGAGCAGCTTCTCAGGCACCAAATCCCTAAGAAAACTGGCTCTTCTCTAGTCCATAGCTCCTCAACTAATGGCAGGCTTTAAGGTCCGATGTCCATCTCCATACTGGGAGTTTTTTTCTAGCTTCATCTTGTGCATATTGTCAGTGGGTCCTGGAAGTTCATGTGAACACTATGTGCACTGCCATGCTCAGGACATAAGGGTTTCACTGTGGACGTTCACCAACCTTTACAACCTTCATAACCCTGCAGTGATCCCTGAGGCTTGGGGGCGGGGAGCAGGGCGAGGAAGGTGGTAATTATGGAGCTTAACCATTTTCCCTTGCATTTATAATTAAAATGCAATTATTTCCCCTGTCTTTTAAATTGAGACATTCTGAAAGAATGTATACAACACAAGAGGACAAGAACATAAAAGAAACAAAACGTTCCCATTTACTTTGATTTTAAGTAATTATGTTTATGACTTTTATAATTGCTTCCTCTATTCATTGGTCTTTACTACACCAGTTTCTTTGCAAACAATGCCAACAGTTGGGTATCCCTGGCTGGGTTTCTCCTAGTGGCTCATTTCCTTTTGTAAAAGGGATTAGCGTTCAGCTCCCAATGTGCCTAATTGAGGTTTTGTTTGACTTTCCACCTCTCTCTGCTCAGGGGATTAAAAGAGAAGTACAGGAAAGCTTATAGAAATGCTCAGGTTTCCCCTGCTTTAGGGACAATTTAAGAAAAAAAAAAAAACAGACTTTTGTTCCTGTAAAAGGAAACAGTCCATTCCCAGAATTAAGCCAGTAGATAAGCACAGAGAGCCTCAGTAAGAAAACTGGGCCCTTCTCAGTACCTCTCGGGTTTTTCCTTTGCCATAGTTCTATATTGTTTCAAATTGAAGTTATTCCCAGAATGTCATGTATACCCACATTCATGTGCACCTACCAAAAGCACATCCTACAGCCAAATAGGAAAAAAATAATAATAATCCGATACCATTTGTTGGTTCTAATGATTATTGTAAAAATTAGCTATATGTTTATATTTAATTATTTCATATTTAAGAGGTAATTTTATATGTGTTTTCTGAAGGGCCCTGGTAGGATAATTCCCTCATTGGTGTAAAATAGAAACTAAAACTTTGACATCTTTACTTATTTGCAATTTAAGTTGCATTTGAGCGGAAAGGACTATATAGAGTTTTGCTTTAGTTGGCCTTGTTTTGCTGCCTTGGGAGGATGCTCTCAACTCAGTTCCCATAGATACATGCAAGAAATTCCTCAGGGCCTGAAAGAAGACTATCTTCAGGGTTATATGATCCTCCTAATCAGCCATGAGTACTCTCATAGTTTGGAAATCCTTTTGTTTAACGAAGGCCTTTCTCAATTATCTTCCCTTGATTAGACATTGATGAGTGCAGCGTGGTTCCTGGGGTCTGTGAGACCGGTGACTGTTCCAACACTGTGGGAAGCTATTTTTGTCTCTGTCCCCGTGGCTTCGTAACCTCAACAGATGGCTCGCGGTGCATTGGTAAGCCTTGTGTTTTGAAGGTACAATATGTGGCTTCTTTATAATGACAGAACAGCCCAAATAGGTATGAGGATGGTAATGATTATAAAACCATTGGGAGAGCATATGAAAGGGTTGTTCTAAGGCCTTAATAGTATTTAGCATCACGGAGGGATTGATAGACCAGATACTGTTCTATTCGTAAAGTCTTTGCTTTCAGGAGCCATCTGGCTTAGTTTTATGTTGTCAAGATCATTTTTTGGAAGAAAGAAAGACTTGCTCAAGATGTAATTGTTGCCCAGCATTGCAGGCACAGAGCACAAGAAAGATGTAAAATCTTTTGGGGATCTGGAATATAGTAATTTAAGGTTCTTCTGTTGCTATGAATCATGAACTCAGACAGCATCTATTTACTTAAAGCTTATTCTGGTTTAAAAGTACTTATTACAAAGAAGAAATTGGCACCCCTAATTTTGTGTTTCAAGTGAATTCAAATTAAGACCAAATATACTTACATGGTCTGCTCTGCTTAAAGAGATGAAGCTCTGTAGTCTGCAGACATGAGGTAGGTTATCCAACAGGCAACATTCCTTAGGCTTCTGTCTTGTGAGCCCAGAGACAACGAAATGACCTTTGATGTACAATCATAGTAGAGTTAGCTATCTTTACAGTTCTTGCCTTGAGCATTCAGCCTGGTCAGTTCCAAAACTGAGCCGATGATAGCTACAAACAGACGGAGAAATATGTACAGTGTCTATAGCAGCACTCAAGATTTATGTATGTTGACGTAGAGAAAGTAGTCTAGTGCCCTAAGAACAGAGTTTCATGGTCCAGTGAAGAGAACAAGTAGGAAACAGAGATCTCCCCCAGTCTGGCAGTAGCTCCCTGAGGGATCAATGGATCCTACTGATGGGGCCAAGTGAACCAGTTCACGAGCTGAAAGTACAGAGTGAAGGAGATAAACTGAACATCTCACGCCAGCAATCAACAGCTTATGGCTTGAACCCATTTGATGAACACACTTATCTACTAAGCACTAAACTAGCCAAGGCGGTCCATCAGTGAGAATGAAAGATGTATGTGCTTCAACCAGAGGGCTGTGTTGTCTTTACAGATTAGAAATAACAGGACAGGCTTGTCAGTGACAAGAGGAACACTGCTATGGAGAGTGACAGTCACAGCTTTCACTTAGGGATTGTTCCGTTAGGCCTCAGGCAAACTACTAGTCTCTCTACCTCCGCTATAGAAAGTATTCAGTACAACAGTTATGCTATGATCTCTGTTATTAACAAAAAAACAAAAGACAGATATGTCTACATTTCACCACAAGACTTATGGATAGTAGTGATTTTTCTTATTTGATTTACCACTGAATTAAAATTCTGTCTCTCCCAATGTCTTAGTTAGGGTTTTACTGCCCTGAACAGACACCACGACCAAGGCAAGTCTTATAAAGGACATTTAACTGGGACTGGCTTACAGGTTCAGAGGTTAAGTCCATCATCATCAAAGTGGCAACATGGCAGCATCCAGGCAGGCATGGTGCAGGAGGAGCTGAAAGTTCTACATCTCTATCTGAAGGCTGTTAGCAGAATACTGACTTCCAGGCAGCTAGGATGAGGTTCTTAAAGCCCACACCCACAGTGACACACCCACTCCAACACCTCCTAATAGTTCCACTCCCTGGGCCAAGCATATACAAACTATCATACCCACGTCTTTACTGGGATCCAGGGTCTTTAAGAATCTGGTCCAGCTTGTTTCTGTAACTGTCTTCAACCTTACATATCTCCCACTGCTAAATGTGATGGCACTGTCTTATTTGCCTACAAACTTCTCTTCTGCCTGGATTATTATGGCTTCTTCTTCCCATACTCATTAAAGCTCACTCATTCTTTGAACCTCAAATTGGGAATTATTTTTAATAGCTGTTTCTACCTAATCTCATTTGTCTTCTTGGACAAAATGGTTGAGCCCCTTCTTCACGAGCCACATAGCTACACTATCCCATAGCTCATGGTCTATTGTCCTCTCTCAAGTACTTGTGTTCTCCCAACCAATCAGACTTTGGGCTCCTGCCAAAGTCAGCCTCATGTATCTTAGACTTCATATTATATGTCGTATGCATTTCTTGCTGAGTGAATGCATTTGAATGAATGGGGGAAACACCAGAGGAGTGAATGAAGTGATATCAGATATAGGAGTTCCATTTGGTTAATGACAACTCTGTGTCCTTTGGCCTCCTGATGGACAAGATGATGTGAGCCTGAGTAAGGGTCCTGGATATGCCATACATCAACTCCTGAAGCTAAGTCCCGGGCCTCCAGAAAATCCCCTTCATCTCAGAGAAAACATTCTATCCTGGGGGGGGGGGCGGAGGGAGGGTGTTCTAAAATAGGAAAGAGGAAAATGACTCTCAGGAATTAGAAAGCCTGTGCTAAAATGAAGTAAACAGCTTAATTATAAGATCTCCATATTACATTTTGAATAAGGATGTGTTTCCGTATGTGAGAAGAAAAACAAACACAGCATTCTAATGTGTGTGAAGCCTTTGGGTTCTAAAAATCCAACTGTTTATTTTCTTAGATTGAATTTATTTATGATTGAATCATATGTCATGAATATATGAATCCCCTTCTGTTGTTTGTTCTCTAAGCTCATAGTGGACATGTGAATGACACTGAGCTGGATAACCTCAGAATTTTCTTTAGTATGGAATGGCACACTATTTGAACTTTGCTCTGAGAGTTTGTCACTCTGACCTGCTTCCTTGTCCTGTTTCACAGAGTTCTCCCTATAGAATCATAAGAAAATCAGCAAGTACACTGAGTCTAAACCGTCTAAACCACATTCATTATAAAATGTCAGTGAGCGAGCTTGATCCTTTCTCGTGGACAAGAGATGGGACAGAGTCATTTAGCTAGTCATTTTAATCCTCCAATAGCATAGCCTTTTGTTTCATTTAATGCTAAATTAGAAAGACAAATCCTAACTTAATTTCACCTAGTGTGTGAAATCAAAAATTTTTTTAAACTCTGGGGGTGGGTGGGGAATCTTTAACATAAAAACTAACATGTGCCACATTTTAAAAGAGTTGAAGTGTCACTAATAGTCTTTTCTTTAAAAGCATTTTAATGGCATGATTTAACGAGCCTTATGTCATTTTGGAATTCACTCCCCTTGGGCATCATTAATACCTAATTTCCACAATTTAATACAGGCCCCAAAGAATGACTGGCATAAGCAGTAATGAGTGATGAATATTTAAGCCACAGAGAGCAAGCCGGATGCAAGGGGTTGACTCTCCTTGCTCACAGAGCTAGCAGAAGCCCTGAACAGGGACAGGCTACTGCCAGACAGAGGCAAAAAAAAAAAAAAAAGAAAAAAAGAAAAAAAAAAGTTTAGAAAAGAAACTAAACATTTAGAAATTCTTGCAAAAAGCAATGTTGTCACTACATTCTGATGCCTTTTCCTACAGCTTTCCATGTCTCACTGTACAGCTTCACCTGAAAAAGTCTGAGGCTACAAACCCAAAAACACAACATGAATTGTGTGTGTGTGTGTGTGTGTGTAGGCATGCACACAAACATACATACCTGCATGTGTAAGTTTGAGGGAGGAAGTAACTCACTACTAAATTTTTCTGTGTACTGTGTACCATTAAGCAAAGCAAACCAGAAGGCTAAGCCTGGCAAGATGGCCCAATAGTAAAGTACTTGTACCAGCATCATGACCTGGGTTTGATCCCCAGATCCCACATAAAGGTGGAAGGAAATAACCAATTCCACACAGTTGTCTCTGACCTCCACACGTACAGAATAATAACAAACAAAAATGTTTTAAATGTTGATAATTAAAGTGACAATTATTAAGGGGAGTACTGGAGAGAAGGCTGGATGAATTAAGTTCTTGCTCCCCAAGATTGAGGACAGAGATTAGCTCCCACAATGCACACAGAAGCCAGGCAGGTGAGCCAGTTAGAGGACAGAAACAGGAGATCCCATAGCATGCAGGTTAGCCAGTCTAGCAAGTAGTTATCTCCAAGGTCAGTAAGAAACTCTGCTCAAATTGACTGTATAATTTTCAATTATGTTAGTGTGTTGAAACCTGGCATGTCTGTTATGGGAGTCTATCAACCAGCTTCCATCTTACTGCCCTGAGTATTAGAAAACCTTGACTCTCTGAAAAAAGCTTGAAAGTGCTGGAATAAGTCAGTCAGGCTTTAAGCAGAAGCAAGAAGGTAGCAGGCTTGATTATTGCTGGTATAACAGCTTTAATTCCATTAATTGCTAGCACTACTGCTTCTGCAATAGCATTGACACAAGGAGTTAAGACAACTATTTTTGTTAACCATCTAGCAAAAAAATGTTACTAATGTACTGAGTATACAAAAGGATTTAAATAGGTATCTGGAACAATGGATGATGCTCTATAACCCATTCAAATTATCTGAAGGAGGTTCAGGGTTCAAGAGTTAGAAGCCATCTCAAGTGTCATGACAAATATCATGGGAGTAGTGTTACTTTTGAAATTTACAGTGATTGTCATTATAATTAGAAAAAAGTTTAAAGACACCTGTAGGATATTTGGCATGATCCTAACACCTCTCAGGGTGTGTTAACTTTGCATAATGAGATTATAAATTTAAAGAATGCTGCTCTGTTGAGCTTTGATGCTGCAGATAATGCCGATAAAATTATCCATGGCCTGAGGTCAGTATTTCCATTTTGGTCAAACCTCAGGAATGGCATATATAGCTTGATCAGGCTAGCCCTTCTTGTCCAGGGAATACTTTTATTCCTGCCCATCATGTTATAGCTTATCTCTAACAACATCAACATGTTGGCAGCCAAAGTACATGGCTTGAACCTGAAAATGGACCCTCAGACAGAGTTATTAAATTAACATGCTGGCAAGCCAAGGACGGGTAAGATTCCTGCACAGAGCCTTACCAACCTAAGACAGAAGTGCATTGCTTTTGATAATGCATATTCCATGACATGTAAGGAAGGCATTCTTGTCAAAAATGACCTAAGACAGGCTCAGTCTTGTTAACGAAATAAAAAAGGAAGAGATGTGGAGAGCCTTTGGAGCTGCTTGGCAAGAAGCTGGGCCAAGGACAAGGAAATGGGCTACTTGACAGGAATATAACATTGGCTAAGGACAAGGAAGTAGGCTTCAAGCAGGAATCTGACATTAGACTAGAATAAAGAAGTAATTTCAGATAGGAATCTAAATCTTAGGCTACAACAAAGAAGTAATCTCAGGCAGGAATCTAAATATTAGGCTAGAACAAAGAAGTAATTTCAGACAGGAATTTAAATTTTAGGCTAGAACAAGAAAGTAGGCTTCAGACATGAAAATGACCTTGGGCTAGAACAGGGAAGTAGGCTCAGATACTTTGGTCATCCTAATAAGCCTTTAGAAACAGTGATCATAGGAGTGTTCATGTAACTGGGTTTAACGTTTTCCTTTTTCTTTGACTATTTGTGTTTATTGTATTGCTTGTTACTTGACTATTTGCATCTATTGTATTGCTAGACCCTCAACCTAGAACTGACCTTAATACATACATGTAATCAAAGTGGTATAAAAGCATAAAGGAAGAGGGGGTATAGGATAGAGGGTTCTATATAGGATAAAGGGTTCTATGAAGGGGAAATGAGGAAAGGGGATGACATCTGTATTGTAAATAAATAAAATATTCAATAAAAAAATGAAAAGAAAGAAACTCCGCTCAATAAAGTAACTGGGGGAGCAATTGAGGAAGATGCCTGTCATCAATTTCGGGCTTCTATTCATATGTCCATACTCTTGAACATGTATCTCTTTACACACATGTATCCAAACAGAGATACACATAATACAGGCAACACACACACACACACACACACACACACACACAAATTATCAAGGAGATGAACACTAATGAAGATCTCCATAAATGTATAAGAGCTGGATCTGTGGGAGGAACAGGGGTTGTCAAACAAGAGAGTCTTGTGAGCAAATGGATGCTGAGAGTATTCCATATGGTTGCAGGAGACACTGAGCAGAGTTTGCTTGGGAAAAAAAAAATGAGTGAGAGACTGGTTGGCAATAGGATAAAATGGTTGAGGCTGAGACTGATGCAAAAGTTCCCTTCAGGCTGATGCTGAATACATAAGTGTCCATCAAGAGCTCAAAGCAGCATCATGCATGAAAACATATAGACAAACAGTAGTATGGGGTGGTGCCTGTCAGTTAAAGCAAAAGACGACCATTCAGTGACATAGTTTGATGGCAGTCGTATGCTCTTCAGAGTCTTAGCAATGATGTGTATAATGTGTAGGAGTCTGGTATTATGTTTGGTACTAATTTCTGGTACATTTGCAATAAAACACTTGAGGAAGGAACTGAAATACCTCACTATGTGTGCTTATGAAAGGTAGAAGGAGAGTCTAGTTACTACAGTGTAGTAACTAGTCCACAATCCTATAAAAGAAGACCCATGGTTTTAGGGTACTAATTTTTATTACTAGTGATTTTTAATATTTTTTCAATTTGAAGACCCCTTTTTATTATCAGATTTTTTTCCACATTCCCATGTGATGGCAATGTGATGTGTGACTTAAAATCCATAATTAAGTGGCTGCTTAACATGCAGTTGTGTTCTTAAATGAATTTTAGATGAATTAAATGAAATTAAAAGGGAAGCCCTGCTTTCCTACTCCCATTGGCATGTCCATCAGCATGAAGAAGAACAATTTGTATGCAGCAGGGTGCGTGAGTCACTCACTCTCCAATGCTCATGGCAAATACAGTTTCTGAATTTGCAGTACCCCAGCAGACAGCTAAAGGGTGGGGCCCACATAGAATGGCTTTCTGATAAACTTGTTATCTTGTGCTTCACATTTAAATTTTACATACATGATCTCATTCATGTGGAATCTTGAGCCTGAACTCATGCAATGTGCTGAGGTGGGTAGAGTTTTCTCAGTTTTATTGATAGCCAATTTCATTACATTCATTCCCGTCAGAGAAGTCTCTGGTGTCTGCTGCTGGCAGAGCAAATACTTAGCTTTTTTTTTTTAATCTGTCATGCGCATTTGAAAAGAGATGATCTCTCTAGTTGGTGGCTGGTAGA
Organism: Arvicanthis niloticus; assembly: GCF_011762505.2. Classification (NCBI taxonomy): domain Eukaryota; kingdom Metazoa; phylum Chordata; class Mammalia; order Rodentia; family Muridae; genus Arvicanthis; species Arvicanthis niloticus. The sequence goes on from NC_047671.1 coordinate 30,610,695, forward strand.
CTTTATGCCTATGAGATGAAACACAATGGTTTGGCGTTCAGATTTCTCTTCACCTACAGAATTAATTCTGCTGTTACTGTCAGTTACTGAAAGAGCTGTTACCATTCTGCTACGGGACTAGATTTATTGAAAGCTTTCACCATGGACTTCTAACAGTATTATTTGATACAGTTTGGATTTGTTCTTTCTCCCACTTAGGATTTACTGTGGATTTCTTAGGCCTGAGCTTGCCTTACGACATTGCTAAAAATTTGTGGAAGGTTTGTGTAGGTAGAATGTTGTCCGTTAGTCTGTCTATGCCTTCTTCTAGCCCTCTTCTTAGACGATTCCCCATTCCCTTTCATCTCCACATCTCTCAAACTTTTTAGAATATTTTTCATCTTTGTCTGTCAGAACAACATTGACGAGAATGTGAACAAACAAACCTACCAGACCAGTAACCTCTCTCTCCATTTGCGTCTGACAGCCTTGTAAGACTTCTTATCCCATCTCTGGTTCTTTTCAGGCACAAAGTACATAGAGCTTGTCTAAGACAGTTCTCTCCTTGTGTATAGCCTCTTTACACCATCGATATGTTAGGTGTTCGTTGTTTAAACATTAAAAACAATTTAGGTACTAATGAATCGTGAACTATGAATGATTTAACAGGGTGCATAGTTGTCAGGATTGGTGTGGTCATTATGATACCAAACTCAGTATTTATTTGGCTTTCTTTTCTTCACTGTGTCTTCTTCCTTTGCATGGATCACTTCACCATTAAGTACGTTACTACTCTGTTTTCTTTGAAGTTCGTGGAACTCCTCTGAGATTTCTCAGTGTTGTCCTCTTCTTGGGTTATGTCGTGACCCGTACTGCCTGGCTTTGCGGCCACTGTGTTGTAGACCATTCTGTCCCATGCTTTGGGGCCAAAATGTCGTGGACTGCTGCTCTGTTGCTCTGGTCCAAGGGTCAGGGCCTAGCAAGAGACGTGAAGAATGGAGACATGACAGAGGTTCTGATCAAGTCTCTCTCGTTTATTGTCTCTCGTATTGTGTCTCTTCTCTCTTATCATCTCTCTTATTTATTGGCTCTCTTCTCTCTGAAGGGAAGTCTGGGGTATTTATACACTTTGTCACGTGCCTTGTAGGTGTGGATATGACGTATGCCTTATAGGCGGGTATAGCATGGATAGCACATGCACTGTGCGCCTTGCAGCTGGGGGCACTAAACAGCAAAACAAGCTATGTGGGATAAACAAGATATTTATCATAGTGTGCTCAGCTGTTGTAGGCTGTTGAAAACTAAGTCACATGTCAGGGTATATGGCTTGAGATGGCTGCAAAGCTGATAGCCGCTTTCTGTTACAAGTCGGCTCCCAACAGGGTTGGCTTTGTCTAATTATAGGTTGGATCTTTACCTGAGAAACCGTATTTCCTTGAAAATTTTTCAGAGCAAAAGCCTGGTGTGAGTTGCAATGTCAAAGCTGTTTGGATGGGAAGAGCCTATGGTTATAATATCTTGAGGCAGCTCTTCCCCTCTCCAGGCAAAGGCAGCATAGAGACAGACATTCTCCGCTGTGCTCCCTAGGTCACTAACCCCCTCAGGCTGCTGTTCTTTGAGCACTGTGTAACCACTTGGTTACACAGTGGTGGGTAGCATTTGGACTTTCTGTTTTGCGTGCTTTGAACTTTGTGAAACTGTAACAGAGGCTTGGCATAGCTGCACTTCACAAGAAGCTGAAAAGTGAACCCAGTTACACACATAATTCCCAAATCTCCTGTCTCCATTTCTTTTGGCCTCCCCTTTTAATCTTACTTTTTATCCATACATCATCATGGTTTTCAGGATAATTTCATTAAGAGAAACATTCCCCGTAGACAGTCTACTACCTGGTTAGCAAAACAACAATATCAACTACAACAAAAACAAAACCTACATAACTACTGTTTTATTTCGTTTTCCCATCAGCTCTGATCCAAGAGTAGGAAATATTAATTATGTTTTTGTGGAAGTAAATCTAGGTCTCTTGACTCAAGGCTGTGACTTTGATATTGTCATGCTACAGCCTCCTTAATGCAGAAGCCTTGCCAAATGTCACATTTTCATCCTGTCTTGTAGCACTGGTTGGATGCTATAGTTTGGGGGAATTATGCTTAAGAGTTTGGGGCCTTCTTATCTTAATTTGTATCTTGTTCCTGAGAAGTACAGCAATCAAGTGGAGCTAAGAATATGATCCTTTGACTCCCAGAATGAATGTTTTTAAATGTGTTCCCATAACTCACTTTACAATAGAAATTGACCTGGGAAGTTACTCACAGCTACAAACTGTTCAAACTCAGCTCCTAATAGTTTTAGTGTCTCCCGTGGCTTTAAGTATGATGCACATGGCCAGTTCTGTGCTTTGCTTTCAAGCAAGCTGAGTGTCTATTGTAAATGAGAGGATGCGTCCCTCATCTTACTGGCTATCTGCAAGAAAGCTCATCTGTTTCCTGCTGGGTTAGAAGCAATCTGAGGATACTATGGACCATTTGGGGAAATAATGTATTTATGTTAGATTGTGTAATTAGAGCCAGGAATGGCAGCCTTACCTAGTACTGGAATTATTTGCAATAATTTTTAAATTTAATTTATGAAATATTTTATGAGTATTTTATTTACACCATTTCTATCCCTCTTTCCAACTCCTCTCATACTCCTATCAGATTGATGATCTCTTACTTTAATTAATATTGTTAAATGCGTGTTTGTGGTGTGTGTGTGTGTGTGTGTGTGTGTGTGTGTGTGTGTGTAACTTATTCAGTCCATTTAGTGTTGTTTGTATTTATGTGTGTTTAGGACTGATCACTCAGGTCTGTATAAACTAGCAGGAAGCTTGTCCCTGGAGAAGACTAATTCTTTCTCTCTGTTGAATCACTGGTGTGAGGCTCCTGAGTATTGCCCTGTACCTTCTTATGATCATGGAGAAACTGTCTTTGAATAACCAGGCATGGTAGCATACATCCACGATCTGAGTACTTCAGAGGCTGAGGAAGGATAGGTTCAAGTGTGAAGCTGCCCTGGGCTCCACGGTAGGCTCAAGGGCTGCCTTGGCTACCCGTCATAATCCTGGGGGCTTGTTTGTTTGCTTATTTGTTTGACAAAGGATGTTGATCACATTTCAACAGTACAAAGCTAACTGGATATAACTTTTTCATTTGTTAAAAGAAAAGTGATTGTATATCAAGTGTGCTGATGACTCGGGTTTTTATTCCTGTGTGATTCAGAATCGAGAGCCTTTTGTTACCATGGTGACTTTTCTTCCTGTGTTTTCTGCCATTCTGGTTCTTTCTCTATTTAGTTGACAGGGTGTGCTCTATCAGACTCAAACTTGATTATGTTCACTTCCTACCACAAATCCCTTAGTTGGTGTACTGAGGCTTTCCCACGACAGCATTGCTAAACTCAATGATGCCTCGGGGTCCTCACCTTGCTTCACTTCTCATCTGACTTCCTTAACTACCCTGAGTACTTACAACATAACTTACCCAGCCTTACAGTTTTAGATCATGCATGTGCACAGGCAACCCCTAGATACACGTATTTGCTTTGAGTATTCCCCTGGGCTCTAAGCTCGTTTATTCAACATCCTAAGTGTATTGTGGATTACAGAGAAGCCTTGCCCGGTGCCCTCCCAGCCTGCTTATTTCCTATCCATTGCCATCTGAGCAGTCCAAGTCAGAACTCAGGAAACTCACACCCAGCATGTAAGTGGTTTCCCATCAGGCCTGTCTTTAAACATGCCTGCCAAGTGCTCTTTATAACGTAGTCCTTGGCGCTGCTCTCATCAAAGCCATTGCTCCCCTGAACATCTCCTGAGTCCTCTTGTTGCTCTTCCATCTCTTCTTACACCAGTCGTGATCCTAAAAATGTCAGCCACTATCTTTTGTCTAGTTGAAACCATCCACAAACCCTCACAACAGTGCAGTCAAATCCCAAGGACCTTAGGGCTCCTATGGTAACAGCCTTCTTCTCTTAAGTCAGATGGGACAATGCTCTTTGAATGGCTGCAACCCATTCTCTTCTTCCCTTGCAAGCTGCTTTTGCAGTTATCACGAGGGTTTAGGTGTGGGCTCAGACATCAGTGTTTCAGGTGGCTTCTGATTGATCTTTAAGTCGGCATCTTTGTTAGAAATTGTTGCAAAGCAAATAGCTACATAGTTCTCAGTGGCAGACCTCAGGACACATGTGGGTCAAGTTTGAAGCTGACCTGAGATACATTGTAAGCTCTAGACCAGCCTCTGCCACATAGCACAACCCTACTCCCTCCTCCACACCCCCCAGTTTCAAAAAGTATCTTGATCAAGCTAGAATCGGAATGTAGAGACCAGTGTTCCCTTGTCACTCTTCCTTGAGCTCCAGACCTGTTTGGCTTGTCAACTGAAGCTTGCCTCAGATTTGCATGCCTTTCACTTTCATATCCAAGGAACAGGACATAGAATCACAATCAAAGGAACTTTTGCTGAATAAAGAAGTAAAGCAATGATCAGATGTGTAAGAATTAGGAAGCAAAGGAATGAACTGGTATAAAAAATGTTACGTCAGTAGAACTCACCTCTCCTCTATTTGCCTTACGTGGGAAATGGTTGCTGGATGACCTGGATGTAATTCTGCTGTGTCTTCTGTTTTTCCTTTACATCTTCAGATCAGAGAACTGGCACATGCTTCTCCGGCCTGGTGAATGGCCGCTGTGCACAAGAACTCCCAGGCAGAATGGCAAAAGCTCAGTGCTGCTGTGAGCCTGGCCGTTGCTGGGGCATCGGGACCATTCCTGAGGCCTGTCCTGTCAGAGGTTCTGGTGAGTGGCTGGCCACTATCTCCTTGACACCAACAGAGTTTAAAAAGTCAGGAACAGTGATGCACTTGGAGGCAGGTCAGATATTTATTTTGGATTACCATCAGCTTATAGTGCACCAGTTCTTTACAATAATTTCTTTCCTTTCTCACGACCTTAAGAATTAATCCCTCTCATATCCTATGCATTATGAATAAGTTTGTATAGGGGAAAACCTCTTAGGATGAATGAGAAGTCTCTCTCGCTACATATAGCATGAATAGTTAAATTTGACTAGAGTTTGCAAAACAAATATGTTGATAATTTTGTTACCATTATTATGGGGGAAAATTGAGATACGTATTTTGTTCTCGCAAAATCATGAAGCCATAATATACTACCATGTTTGAGCTCTACTATACTGCCCTAATTCCATGTGTAATTAAGAAAATATGGCAGTTGCTTCTTTTTACTTAGTTTTGGTACTTACACAACTAAAGAAAGATTTGAAGGCTATCTGAATACATTCTACTACTAATTCATTTTAAAACATTATTCTGAATGTATATTCATATATAACTCCTTAAAATGAATAAAACAGACATAAAATCTAGGTAGACATAATACTGATGAGAATTCAAGTAAAACCAAACATGTAAAATGAGTTACCCAAAGCTTTTCACCTGCTCAAGTAAATTTCTTGAATTCATAGTTACGTCTGGAATTTTATGAGTTATACTTACAGTGTAAAGTGAAAAGGTTCATACAAAGGACTCTTTGTTTTTGTAACTTGGTTAAAATAATGAGGACCATAAGTTTTAAATATTCCTGAAATATCTATACCTTGTTCTTGTTACTATATGGCACTGAAAATATTTAATAACATAATAACCTCCTTATTCATATTGTATAGACAAGTAAGCTAAAAACGATCCATGACAACTACTTTTGTGATGCGACAAGAACTCTTTTTGTGTTTAACCAAACTCTTTTTTCTTACAGAGGAATATCGTAGACTGTGCCTGGACGGCCTTCCCATGGGCGGCATTCCGGGGAGTTCAGTTTCTAGACCTGGAGGCACTGGGGGCAATGGTAATGGCTACAGCCCAGGAGGAACAGGCTTCCTCCCCATCCCTGGAGGCAATGGCTTTTCTCCTGGTGTTGGGGGAGCCGGAGTAGGAGCCGGGGGACAGGGACCCATCATCACGGGACTAAGTAAGTGATCACAATTCCTGCAGATTCTTGAACTCTCAGCCTTAAGTGATATTATATTAGCTAACGTGTGTGTGTGTGTGTGTGTGTGTACATATTATATACCGATATTAATTTAAGAAACTGTGGTAGGAAAGCATTTTATCTATTCTTCACACCTTTAGATAAATTGGAACAAATGTGTGACCTAGGCTCTTTCAAAATACAAATGTGAGTCCAAGAATATCCGATCTAGATGACATCACTGCAAAGCATATTTGGGGTCTTGGTGGAGTTCATCTGCTCCACTCATATACTGCTTGGATTATATCCCAAGACCGTTTCTCGAATGAGGGAAAGCAAGCCCTGCTCTGTGCCTCTTCCAGGATTCTAAAGCACGCCTCGTCTCTACCTCATGCTTTGCCATTGTTGTCTAATTGCTCAAAATTGAGAACCGTGGGCTTCAGAGCAGGGTTGGTGCCTGTTTGCTTGACTTTTAGGCCCACTCTTTAAAAGCACTGTTCTTGATAATAATATTTAATAATGTCCCACAGTGCTATGTTTATTCTTTCTGGCACACTGCCTGTTTGCTACGTCTAAATATTCAACAAGTTCAAAAAAAAAAAAATAGAAAGCACTCAAACGTATGGGAGAACATTCCTGAAATTTTTCAAAAAGACACAAGCAAAGTTTCCAGATGTGTGACTTACAAAAGCAACTTGGGGCCATGTGCCTCAAGTATTTATTTTTAAGATCTTCCATATTAAAGTTTAATAAAACTGTGAGGGTAACAGAGAATGACTATGAGAAAAGTATATATATATATATATATATATATATATATATATATATTCATAAACCCCCAAATTGAAAAATGTAATTTAATAAAATACAGAGCAATATAGGCTTCTGATACAAATTTAATTAATTTCTATTAAACTTCTAAAAAAAATCAGTTCGAGTATATGACGCATGTTGTACTGACCAAGTATGATTTGTTATAATTTCCCACAGCAATTCTCAACCAGACAATAGACATCTGTAAGCACCATGCGAATCTGTGTTTGAATGGACGTTGCATACCTACTGTTTCTAGCTACAGATGCGAATGTAACATGGGCTACAAGCAAGATGCTAATGGAGATTGTATAGGTAAGTTCACATTCTTTAAGGCTTCGTAGTCTTCAGATAGCTGCTAGACCATAAAAACAAATGGGACTGAATATGAATTTTTAAGGCCTTTGAAGTAAAATGAATTTCAATGCTGTTTTCCTGGTGTGTTTGCTACTCTCTGTATCCTGGGACCCAATAACTGGTTGTTGACCTAAAATCCCATCAAGAATTCCCCATCCCCTCTTTTTCTAAAGGTAATTTCTGTCTCTCCTTCATTTATAGATTTGCCTATCCTTAATAAGAATTAAATTTTTAAAGTGAATGTATTTCGAAAACAATATTCAGTCAATCCATTCAAGGTGACAATAGACAGCCAACTATAAATATTTAAATATTTTGGTCCCAGGCTCATTTAAAGTCTTAAAAAGTACTGGGTCTGACTATATGACTGTAAACATTAACTACTACTCTTTCATCTTCTTTATCTTTATCTTCTTTCTTCTCCTCCATGTTCCTTTGTGTGTGTTTTCTTTGTTTTGTTTTTTGTAGTTGTTTTGTTTTGAGATTTGGAGGGTGGAGTAGGACAGGGTTTGGTTTTTTTTTTTTATTGTTTTGTTTTATTTTTTAAGACAAAGTCTCTCTTTGTAGCCCTAACTGCCCTAGAACTCGCTATATAGACCAGAATGGTTTTGAACTCACATAAATCTACCTGCCTCTGCTGCCTGCTGAGTACTGAGATTAAAGGAATATACATAACACCACAGCCAATGATTATCAAATCCTTGGATACCAAAGGGCTATATCTAACAAATACAGAGGGCTTTGGGGGATAGCTCAGCTGATTAAGTGTTAACTGTGTAAGCATGAAAAGTTCAGATCCCTGGACATGCACATAAGAAGCAGAGAAGAGTGTGTCTGTAATCCTAGCAATGGGGAAGCAGACACAGGAGAATTCCTGGGACCTACTAGTCAACTGGTCTACCCTGTCAGGGATGTCCAGATTCAACAAGATATCCTAAAGTAAGAAGAAGATAGAGAATAATTGTCATGAATATTCAACCTTTGGCCTCTACACACATCTGCATACATGAATGTTCACAGAGAACAACCATAAATAAAATGTTTTAAAATATAATGACAGGAGCTAGGGATGACTCAGCAATTAACAGTACTTCTTGCTTTTGCAGAGGGCCTGCATTTGGTGCCCAGTACCCTTGATAATCAGCTCACGGTCTTCCTGTAACTCCAATTCCAAGTGATCTGACAGCCTCTTCAGGTCTTGACAGGCATACATTCACAAGTGGCATACATTTACACGGATACACACACATACATGTAATTTAATATAAAAATCTAAAGCTGATTTAAATAGCAATATAAATATTGCATATCAATGTAAGTGCCACGTGCATGCGTTAAAATTTGCATATTCTAAAATAAATGAAAGTGTACTGCTAAAGCAAAAAATAAAAAAGCTGTATTCTGTGTCTTTATTAGTCAGCTTGGTAAGTTGTTTTAGCTGGACAGTATAATAAACTCAATTTTTAGTCATAAAATCCCTGTAAATAAAATGCTTGAGGAGAGGACGTCTTGAAGGCTTTCAGATAGTTGTGGATCTTCTCTACTTTTCCATTCAAGTGGTGATGCACAGAGCTTATCTGTAAGGTGGAAACATCAACAAACCCGTTGTGTGTTGTGCTGAGTCACCAATCTGTTTTGAGCATTGAATGGATTTTGTAATGTGCATTGACTGTCACTAGAGATACAATGGCTCCCTGTGTTACAAGTGATTCCACAGTCAAGATACTTCACCATTATTTTAACAAACGAAAGCAGAGGCTGGGGAGATGGCTCAGTGGTTAAAAGCACTGACTGCTCTTCCAGAGGTCCTGAGTTCAATTCTCAGCAACCACGGGGTGGCTCACAATCATCTGTAATGAGATCCGATGCCGTCTTCTGGTGTGTCTGAGGACAGTGTACTCACATACAATAAATAAACAAATAAATAAATAAATCCTTAACAAATAAATGAATAAAATACATCAATGTATTTTAAAAAATAAAAACAAAAAACAAAACAGAGCAAAAAAAAACCCAAACCCTACATTTTTCATAGTATCGACTTCAGACTCATTAGAAACTCTGTTATTCTTTTAGAAAATTGGCAGAATTCTTTCTTAATTCTGCCACTTTAAGCCTTGATTTTAGCTTTAGCAACAACTAGGGTTTTTTTACTTCCTTAAACAGACAGGTTCTTGTTTTTCTTCTTCAAGAAATTGTCTGACAAATTTGCACCTTTGAAGAACTGTAATTTGCATGTCAGCTAATCTTTGAGTAAAAATAGTATTCTATAATAAAACATGGCTTACAAAAGCATGTTGCACCGATGCATTTCTGAAACATGTGGGGTATTTCACTCAGCAATGGTGTATAACATACATTGCTTTCATCAGAGATTTTTTTTCAGAAAGCACATTCGCAGGTCAGGGTTTAGTATGGTAAGGTTTTACTGTTACAAACAAAGCTCTTTGCTGAACATGGCTTTTCTTTGCACTACTGTCCTGTGTGTCCTTGGTAATGTGGCTTTCATTTGTGCTCAGGCATTCTTGCTCAAAGCATTGCTTGTCCTGTGTCATTGAAAATGTCCCCACAGTGAAAAGGGCAGTGGCATCAAATGGTTATGAAAAACATTTTTTAAAGATTTATTTATTTTTAAATGCATTGGAGTTCTGCCTACATGTCTGTGTGAGGGTGTCAGATTCCCCTCAAACTGGAATTACAGACAGTTGCAAGCTGTCATGTGGGTGCTGGGAATTGAACTTGGGTCTTCTGGAAGAGCAGTCAGTACTCTTAACCACTGAGACATTTCTCCAGCCCCATGAAAAGAACTTTTTAATTGTTTTCCTGAAATCCCAGTGACTTCCAGGAGCCCATAGAGCAGACCTTGAGACCAGTTATTGTAGAGAATCTCCAGCTTGGCCATGAGCTAGCCATGACCAGTGCTGTGATGAAAGGCATGTGCCACCATACCTGCCTATAAGCCATTTTCTTACAAACCAAAAAGGAGTCTTGGAGGGTCTGGCTTTCTAAATCCTATCTATTTGATTTAAAGTTATGGACAGTGACATGATAGTAAAATGAAAGCCAATGTGAGATCTCTAGTCCAGAAGCAGACTTTACAGTAGCCGGGATGCTGGTCTCTTGATAAATCAGAATTTCCTTGGGGCTTTGAAAAAGCAGTACTCAGCACATCTCCCTGTGCCTGCTCAAGTTCTGAACCACTACAGAGAATCACATATATTGTACAGATACTGGAAAGTGCATCTGCATATGTCCTTTAGACTCCCCATTTGGGCTTACCAAGGCTGACATTCTGAAGAAGTCGGCCATATTTTTATATACAGGTCAAAGATGTATTTTACTTTATTCATATTTAGACTCATGCCTACAGAGGCCAATGGGCCTCACTGAAGGCTTTGGTTTCTCCCAGTTGATGCCCTTTCACAGAGGCTACTCCTTGAACTTCATCCTGCAGACACCATTGGCATGACTGCTGCTCACGTCACTGAAGGATGTACATAGACCACATCCAACCAGTTGCCCTGGAGTTGAATTTGATAAGTTTAACATTGTAGAGCCTGATATGTTAAGTACTAGGAAGAGAGGGTTCTTGTTACATCTCCTATTACTTCTGCCTAGCGTGGTGTGAAGACTGTATATCTGCATGGCTTAACATGTTAGGGAAACCCAGAGCTTCTGCAGTTTGCCCAGTTATACATGGTTGCATTTTAGTAGAGAGCTCATCATTCAGTCCTTCAGCAATGACACCTCACCAGGATTCTCTTTCACACTTTTATAATTCACACAGCCATAGCTAATACTGAAGCCCGTATTCAGGAGAGAGAGAGAGAGAGAGAGAGAGAGAGAGAGAGAGAGAGAGAGTTAGTTTTCTGTCTTCTCATATTTTTCTGGTGTCAGCTTTTAACCATTTTGAGTTCATGAGGAACAAGTTATTACTTTAGTAAAAACTTACTCTAGTTCCCGGGATAAGAGTGGTATCTACTTAAAATGTGCCAGTGTTTTAAGGAGTGGTAAACTGACCTTTATTTGAGAACTACTGTTATATGTTTGCTAAGGCATAAGGGAATCACTATGCTAAACATTAAAAAACAAGACAAAACAAACAACAAAAGCAAGAGAAACAGAGTTTGACCCTTATTTCTTCTAGAAGAATTACTCCTAAGGCCTGGAAACTGTTACATTTCCTTACATCATTTCTCTTCTTTTCTTGCTCTGCTCTTAACATGAAATTCTGCAATGCCTGGTGCCTGTCTCATCCACACTGTTGTTAAAATCATTTTACTTCATATCATTTATTGTAGGACAATAGGAAATAGATACATCCCTCTCCTACCATGGGTAATACAAAGCTCTTAAGATTAAGCAGTTTATCAACTGATATAATTATATATTACAGGCATAATATTTTCCAAGGATAAATATTTAAACTCAAGGTGTCTGAAATTTTAATAACTTAAATAATCAATATTTTCACAGTTCTTTTCATTTGTTTTAGGAGTTTAAGATTCCCATGAACTGCACTCAACACTACTGAGTCCTTAATGGAATTGTAGAAAGAAAATAAAACCAAAGTATAGTGACTAGAACAGTTGTTTATCTTTGTTCCTTTAAGAAAGATAAATGTGATCACTTTGCAGTACTGGAATGTGAGACACGTAATACAGAAGAAACATGCAATGCAGGGTTCAGAAGATAGTGTTGGTGACTTGTGGTCACTCAGAAACCAAATCTCTAGCTCCCAGGGCTGGAGCTCATCAGCGGAGTGCTTGCCTGCATGCTTAAGGCCATGGATTTGATTCCCAGAACTATCAGAAATAAATAAAAATGAAAGTTAATGTCCTAATCCTGTTAGAAAGAAAGAAAGAAAGAAAGAAAGAAAGAAAGAAAGAAAGAAAGAAAGAAAGACAGACAGACGTAAAGGGCACTTGGAATTTTAAAGCAACTCAATTAATTTGCCAGTGAGGAAATAAAAATCAATGAGCAGATACAGACTGTTTGTCAGCTGTACCCTTGCAGAGGACTAAGGTGACAGCTTTGATACCACTGTAATGACAGGGTGGTGGGAAGAGTTGTCATGGTAACAGGAAGCCATGGGGGTGGGTTCTTAAGAGAGGAAGACATGCTGAGTGATATTGTATTCTTCCATTTTTCCATGGCTTCCTGGACAGGTTACCTGGAGGGAGGAGGTTGGGAGCTTGCTCTCATAGAGTCTTTATTTAAACAGTTTTACACTGGGCTTCCAACAAGATACACCTATCAATCATTGTTAGCAGTTGGGCTTCAATGGTGCACATCTAGATAACCGAGGTGATTTTTTTCTAGCAGTGAAAGCGAAGGTGCGGTTTCATAGTGGAAAGTGTGCAGATTGTACCTGATGTGTTTGCTAATGCTCTAAACTCTCTCTTCCCCCACTCTGCTCCATTCCTTTGGCTCAGTAGAATTGATGGTATCAACCAAAAGTGTCAATGTAAGTGAGTCTTAATGGGCTGAAAGGGCCCTGGGATGAATTGGAAACGCACTTAATCCTGTTAGACTTTGCCGTCTTAATTGTATTCACCGTGAGGTTTTGTTTTGCCTCCCCACTCCCTTTAACCAGAGAGGGTCTAATTGCACTCCCTCTGCAAGTTTATATAAATGAGGCTGGTGTGTTTGAGAGAGCACAGTCCCTCTGGCAGGAACATCTGTGAGAGGAGCACTCTGTTTATTAACATGGTCACCCTGGGTTGACTGCATCATTCTTTTCTCCAGTTTAGCTAAAATTGTAATGCTAATGGCTTCTACGTGTACCTGAGGTGGTAAACCAGTACAGCAGCCTTTTTTTTTTTAAACTTGCCAGCATTTAACATATCACTTAGTGGCCATTACTAAGAAAAGAGAAGTTCAACTTATACTGGCACAGTGATTTTACCGGGATATGCCTGGTCTGATTTGTTCAGTCTAGTCTTTGGTTTTACGCACCCAATGTGATAGATTCACATTTAACTATGCCTAAGGAGACCTTACATGAAAACGTCCAACATACTCATGTTTCAGATCAGATAATGATTGTATCAAATTTTATTTTCTGTGGAAAAAAAATCCTCAGTGCCAATTTTAAGACTCTTAGGAGATCTGAAGTTAATGGGGGGAAAAAATCTCTGTTTAATCGGTTTTTGTTGTCTGTATACTTTATGTTTGTTACTACAAAATAAAGCCTCGGTGAATATCTAGTTGTGTATATATAAATGAGTCTGCAACAAAGTAACAAAGAACATCCATAGTCCATCAATTCCTTTATTTAAAACTAACAGTATTGACCACATGTAGTGTCTGTGTGTATATGTGTGTGTGTGTTGTGTGTGTATGTATGTGTGTGTGTCTTTAGAAACCATCCATTGTTCTCATGATATTGCCCAAGGCCTTAGGCTATTATTAACTTTCCTAGATTGCTATAGTTGCCGAGTGTTATTGTCTGCTGGAACTCACAGTTGTTGCTTTTCGAGGCCTGTGCCCTTAATCACTGGGCATTATTCCAGCTGAAAAGAAAATCATTATTTCCTGATTAAAGCAAATTCACTAGCACTCTCCAATAAGCATTATTTTTGTAAATCTTCAAATTGGACTCTGTGTGTATTTGAGGAAAGGAATTTTCATTCATTTATAAATATTCTGCTATTTAGACTATTACCACAGCCTGGCCTTCTCTCAAGTTTGGGAGGCTAAATGCACTTTAAACAAACATTTCTACAAATTGAGTGACGTCTGTGATGGTTTCTTTTGCTGCTCGCAGATGTTGATGAATGTACATCAAATCCCTGCAGTAATGGAGATTGTGTTAACACACCTGGATCCTATTACTGTAAATGTCATGCTGGATTTCAGAGGACTCCTACGAAGCAAGCATGCATTGGTAAGACAGGGACTCTGCACGGAAACCAGTTCTGTGAAATAAGAGTCAGCAAGGCTGTTGAAGTTAAAGGAAACTTATTAAAATGAGACGCGGATTACTTAAGCACTGTTACATTGTGGGTTTGTTTTATGATGCCCTTTGAGAACCTTCCTTTAAACGTAAGCACCATGTGCATGTATAACCCAGGCAATGGAGTATCTGGCTTCAAAACACTTTAGTCGGCTTTCTTTGCCTATACAGCACGGCTTCCTTTCTCCAAATAATGTCAGCATTGCTGTTCACTAGGATTAAGATTTATAGTTATTTTCAACTACTGGGTTTTTCTTTTTTTCTTTCTTTCTTTCTTTCTTTCTTTCTTTCTTTCTTTCTTTCTTTCTTTCTTTCTTTCTTTTGCCACACTCACAATTCAACACGGAATTGTTCCTTGTCTGAGTTCAGTCTCATTGCTTCACTCACCAACACCCAAACCCTACCTCACTGCTGATTCATCTCAGAATTCCTTTACCAGACAAGTCCACTTGTCATTCATTTCCTGCTCATCCGCGCTCAGTTAGGTGCCTGAATGGACTTTCTCCAGCAATTGTCTTTGTGTTGCTCTGAAGCCAGAAATTCCACAGTTTCCTTCACTGACCCAGCACTGGGTTCTGACTTTTAAGGCTTCCGTCCACTATGTCAAAAACAGCTGCCTCAATGTCTCCGGCCCCCTCCTACCCACTCTTAGCTAACTGCACCCTGTGTTCCTTTCTCTGTCTTTCCCTCTACACCCACCATCTGGTAAGGAAAAAGAAAGTGCTTACATTTTCTATTCGAAAGGAAAGGCTAGTGAGTGGTGAGGATTTCACTGAGAAATAGCATAATCCTAGACATCATGTATTAAACTACAGTGAATATTTCAAACTGCATGCATTATCTTACTATTTTCTTCAACGGGCATTACAAATAAAGACTGTTTGACTCTCCTTAATCTTTTCAGATATTGATGAGTGCATCCAGAATGGAGTTCTATGTAAAAACGGTCGATGCGTGAACACAGATGGAAGTTTCCAGTGCATTTGTAATGCTGGCTTTGAATTAACCACAGATGGAAAAAACTGTGTTGGTATGGAAACCTCTTTTCCCTTGAAAAAAAGATTTTTAGGGGATATACATTTTATTTAGAACCACACAGATGATGGCTACAAAGGCTTCCGTTTCTCATGTATGAAAGGACGTTGGCCACGTTACCTGGGTAAATAAAATATGAAAGCATTTCACACGACTAGAAACGTAAAGTGATAGAAATAATGAGCAATGAATGCGATAGCAACACACAATTTGTGGCTTCTTGCATTTTTTCCTTTGTGGTACCTATTTAAGTATAAGTAGTTATTCTTCAACAATGTGCCGAATTTTAGATGCCATGGTCGTGACACTGGCGATATGCAGAAAGGGCACCCAACTTCAAAGTTTGGGAGAATATGGCGATATTGATATCTATAATAACTGAATCTCTAGGTTGGTGTGCTTAGCTGAGAGATAGATGCCAAAGAGATGGGGAACTCAAACACTCACTAAGGAAAGCACAGATCATTCCATCTGCAATGAGGCTCACTGAGCTTGAATTCCATTGTAAACGTAACACCCACCAGGAAACAAAAGACCATTGATGTTTATAGGGTCCTAAAATCTATTCCTTGCCTTTGCATTCATTATACTGAAGGTCCTTCAAGCCTCCACACTCCTTGTGTTCATGCCCTAGACATCCTTATTTTTTTTAAGTGAAATAAATAGGCGGTCAGCCCTGGAAACACATACAGACAAGCAACATTGTGGAGATTGAAGAGATTATAATTTATGTGTTTAGGAACATCAAGGGCAAATGGGGAAAGAGACAATGGATTTGAAAGAGAGTAAGGAAGGGAACGTGGAGGAAAGGGTTGGGAGAGAGGAAAGCAGAGGGAGAAATATTGTGATTATATTATAAACTCAAAGCTAAATATTTCTAAAGAGTGGAAGCGTACCCTCCAGGACAGGATTGCTACGGAGGTAGGTTTGACTGTAGACTGTGGAAGGAGAGGCGTGGTTCTCTAGAGGCAAGGGGTCAAGGTCACTGTGTCTTCTGCCACAGACCACGATGAATGTACAACGACCAACATGTGCTTGAATGGGATGTGTATCAATGAAGATGGCAGCTTCAAGTGCGTGTGCAAGCCAGGCTTTGTCCTGGCTCCAAATGGCCGCTACTGCACAGGTACGTAGAGCTTTGAGGTAAGAAAGCCACCCTGACTCACACACAGCCCTTGGATCATGCAAGAGTATATTCTCTGTTTCAATTTCATGTTATCCATAGCTCTTGCTAGCTTAGGAAGGCAGATGTTCTAGGAAGTAAAGCTTCCTAGGGAAACATATACTGTGAACTGAGAAACAGTGTCTGAGAAACAATGGTGTCTTTGCAAAGAGGTAATGGTATAGGAAAAATTAAGGAAATGGCAGAGTGATTTGATGAAGTCTGAAGGAGACAATACAGAAGCAATGTCTTTCTGTTTGTTGGCCAAATGAACAAGAGTAATCAAACACCCTTGCAAAGTTTTCATTTTTATATATTCCCAGGACTGGATTTTTCTAAGGTCATTTTTATGGTGCTGTATCACATATATTCCATAGAACTGATCTGCAGATGCTTTGGAAACATATCATGAATCTACTGTCTTAATTTCATTAAGTGAAGACATAATTTGAGTGATTTTCATTAGCTATTTTGTTTATGAAGCAATTTTGGAGGCCAAATAATTTTAATAAATAGAGGCCCCCTGGAACCACGTGACACTGTATGACATTCATACTCACAAGCAGAGCTTTGTGACACGGAACATGTTTTTGTGGTTTTTGTCTTGGAAGCAAGCTTTTATTTTTATTTCCGTTTCCTTTCTTCAAGGAAACCAACCTTTCTGCCTTCAATTTCACCAGTCTACCTGAATAAAATAAGATTTGTTACCAAGTCCTATGAGTTCATTAGCATCCCAGGGACAGTGGGGACACTAATTGGTGCCGAGTTTATGTATAACAGATAGGTTTTGACTTTGCAAAGAAGGGGAGTACAAGATGGAGTGGAACAGCTATAGCTTTGGACTGATACCTCAGGGTCATTTGACTGAGATTTAACAAAGGATAGGTGACCATCGTTGTCCCGTGCCATGCAGGATTGCACAGCAGTCTAGAACTTCACCTGAGAGTCTCTTAGGAAAGTTGAATGCGTCTGGAAGATGTCTGGCTTTACCCATTCATCCCTCCTGGAAATCATTCTTCATCGGCTTTCTTACTACAAATGTTAGAATCTGTATGTCTTGACTTACCACTTCTGTGTCTGAGGTGTGCCTCTGCTGTTGAGAAGTCTCCTTAATGCTGGGCAGCATTTGATAAATACAAGTGGACTGGAAATTGCAAGGCATATCTCAGCTTTTTGTTGTTGGTGGTGGTGGTATGAAATGTTCAAATTAATGTCAAAGCAGAATCTACTTCTGTATGAAAAAAAAAATTGTAAAAACTGACCATAGATTTGTAGAGATTTACTTCACTTAATTTGGGTTACATATTAGCAGAAGTAAACAAGGTTATCAAAGAGATAATAGAAGTCATAAGACTTCCTTTTTTTCTCAACACACACAGCAGATTTTATGCAGCCTTCTATAAAATGTGCTTGATAGGACTATATTGTTACAGAGGTCAGTTTGCATTTATATATAATCGTCTACAAGTCACTCAGTTAAAAGGCTGATAGGCTAGAGCAGTTCAGCCAGCAAAGTGTGTTACTCAGTAATGGACCAGCTTCTGTTCTCCCCTCCCTCCTCCCCCCCCCCCCCCCCCCCCCCCGGCAGATGTGGACGAGTGCCAGACTCCAGGCATCTGCATGAACGGGCACTGCATCAACAACGAAGGATCCTTCCGCTGTGACTGTCCTCCCGGCCTGGCTGTGGGTGTGGATGGGCGTGTATGTGTTGGTAAGTGAAGCCTTCTGTAAGGGCCCAGTGATCCCAAGTGATCTCTGAAAACTGGGGTATGTCTACACAAAAGAATAGTATTTGACCACAAAGAGAAGGCGTGCAAAAACACAAGTAAGGCTTCTCTCTCATTCCAAACGAGAGGTGTCAGTCACAAAAAGGCCACATTGTGTTTGATACCGTTGATTGGAAATGGCCAGATAGGCAAAACTGCATGCGTTTAATGTGGTTGCTGAGGGGCAGAAAGGACATGGTGGCAGGAGGAGGACATGCTAGCTAAAGGACATGCAGATGTTCCTAAAACCCACTGTAAGTGAAAACTCTTAAACTGTAGAATTCCCAGGGGTAAGTTCTATGGCGTATAAGTTACATCTTAATAAAACCGTTTTATAAAATTGAGACCCTAAACTCTCTCTCTTCAAAGCTTCTGATGGTATACAGAGAAATAGAGTTCTGAATTCAGTAGCTCCTTGTGTTGTTATTAACCACAGCGTATGAAATTGGGGATTATAAAAGCCGGGCAGTGGTGGCACATGCCTTTAGTCCCAGCACTTAGGAGGCAGAGGCAGGCGAATTTCTGAATTTGAGGCCAGCCTGATCTACAGAGTGAGTTCCAGGACAGCCAGGACAGAGAAACCCTGTCTCGAAAAAAGGGGAAAAAAAAGAGAGAGAAAGAAAAAAAAGAAAAAAAGAAATTGGGGATTATAGTTCCATTCATGTAAACTCTGAACTTTTGTTCAAATAAAGCCTGAAACATGAGCAACTCGTGCCATAGAAGTGCACTAATATCTAAAGCTTAAAGTATGCAAGACTACTTCTCATTGCCCTGAAGGGAGACCGTGAGGCTGAATACACATTTTAGCCCACTACTCCGAATTTCTCTTGGAAACACCTGCTGAATGGACTGCCTGAAAATGAATCTGAAGGTGGAGCTTTTGAGAGGCTGCAGGCTCTTCAAGGCCTAAGCAATAACGCAGTGATGACATGGAGAAGTTAGGAAGATACATTAACAGAGTTTCCCCTTCCAAGGGATTTTGTGAGAAGTGGAGGAGGTCCTTTTCTCACCCTCTGACTTTCAGCTTCTGCAGGAGGACAGCAAGGTTTGGAAGCATATTTGAGAGAAAGGAAATTCTTAACCAGAGTATTTTAATACTTTACTTGTAACTCTCGAATCCCAGGAGGGGTAAGGAGGGACAAGGAAGGGTAGGCAGATGGAAGTCATCTGTTCTCTCAAATTCATCCTCTGTCCAGCCTAGGCTCCATCCCAGCCTGCAGGTTGTCAATGCTTTGTCCAGGGGAATTTCGAATAGAGGAGCTAGAAGAATGTAGCTCCTTCCTGTGTGGAGAGCCCGAATATTTTTCAGTTGCCTTAAACCACTCAGTTGGCTTTCATCAACACCTAAATGATCCCGTTGAAATCGAAAGTGAACGTAAAGCTGGTTTAGGATGGAGAAATTATTTTTTCCTTCCAAGCAGCCAATCTATTAGCATTTATCACAAAACTGATGTTCAAAACCAAGACTTGGTTCTTTTATCCACATGCCTGGAACATATCAGAAACCTGTGGAATGCTTTTGTGAGATTTTTTTTTTGTCCTTGTGGCGATTTTAGCCTTTTAACATAAAGCACCATTTATCCGGGTGGAAAATTATATATTGCTATTCTCATACTAAGGTGGATTTCTTTGGTTCTCCCAATAAACAGTGGGAACTCTTGTTACATTAGGAAGAAGTCACGCCTACATCTTATTTGCATTGGCTCTTTAACTGAGGTATTTTTTTATTATATCTTTGTTTCTATAAGAATTGAGATTTTTAAAAAACTTTTGTAAAATTAAGCTATGGTTTTAGTGTACTGAAGAACCGTGGCTCAGAGTGTAAACAAGAGACAAAACCTATGCTTCCCTACCATCCCCATCCTTTTAAACTATTTTGTAGTTATTTCAGTAGACAGAGCAGACCCCATAATGAAAGAAGAAAAGTCAGGATATCCCATAAGTTAATATTTAGGTAACAGAAAAAAAAATCTATGAAGATTTTATTTAATGGAAGAGATCCAAATTTAGACACTAGAATGTTCACTAGCATATAATAATTAACATTTCTAGCTGAGTTTCAAATAACAAATTCCCTTCCCAGCTCAGCTCTTCAGTGGGTGATGGTGGAGACAGGGATTCTTTTTATTACTGGAACCGCCCTAGGATGGCTTTGCAAATATTTAAAGTCGCTTTGTGTGCCTGCCACATGGGGCCCTTTCTTCAAAACTTATCATCCTCTGCCCTCTGTGTTCATCATACACATCCACTGTGACCTGAGGCTAGCCTCCTTCCACCATCTGGTCATTGCTGACACAGTGGGTGTCATAGCACTGGACTTGCCTCTTAAATGGAATAAAAAGCCCTTGCTGGGATCCCATGGAACTCTTTTGGCCTTGACAAGATGTAAGCAAGAAGAGCTTCAGTTATAACCCAGGCTGTGCACAGAAAAACTTACCTTTTTAATAACCATTCTCTTAAGAGCTAGCTACCTAGATTATAGATAGATAGAAAATAGGCAGGCAACAGATAGACAGACAGACAGATCCTTGATGTTGGGCAGATACGAGAGATCTGTCATTAATTTCTCTATATTCTTCAGGATGGAATCTCAACTTTACCTTACTATCGGAAAATGTTTAGTTAAATTTCACTTTCAGCAGGCTCATTTAAATACACGCTTTAGAACATTTCGTCATGTTTCAAAAGCCTAATATATTTCTTTTTAGAAAGTTAATGGTTCCTTCTTTACCAGTTCTGTTTACTGTGTGCTATTGGACAAGGTAGAGTCTCTCTAAAAACAAAAAACAACAACAACAAAAATGCCTGTCCTCAGTATCTCTGCTGATTAAGTATGTTAGTGCTGCATATTTCACATGTGTAAGGAATTATAAGATGTCAGCTCAGAGCAAACAGTTAATGAGAGAATGGTACTGTGCCTGGAGGGATGACTTAGTGGTTAAGAGTACATAGTACTCTTGCAGAGGACCCGACTTTGATGTCTAGCACCCATTTTTAGCAAGTCACAATCTCCTGAGACTCCAGACCCACGGTATCTGATATCCTCTGGCTTCATGAGCACCTGCACTTATGTGTGTGCATGCCCACGTAATTAAAAAATTAAAAATAAAATCTTATTTAAAAGAAAAAATAGTACTTTTTATTTTATTCGCTGAGAATAATGGCATCATATCTAGTGTGAGTCTTGCGAGTTGCTGTTTTATGTAGTGAAGTTGACATTAAAAAGCAAGTAATGCAAAATTAGTATTCTGCATTTATACATATTTTCCTAGTGGCTTCCAAAATTTGCTAGTGTACTGGTAAAACAAAAAAATTCTCAAAATAATCTCATTTTAAAGAAAACAACATGCCGAAATGTAATATTATATGTAAAAGATATGTGTGTGTGTGTGTGTGTGTGTGTGTGTGTGTGTTAAATGCATATATTACTCTGGGCCACCCAGTTCCCACACAGGTCCTGTGAGTGCATTCTTGTAGCTCACTGCTGTCATTAGTCTTTCTTATTGTGACTAGGTTATCTGATTAGGGAAATATGAACTGAAGTTCTATCTTGGGATCCTTGATCATAATACTGTCTTTGCCAAAGGTCAAAGAAATAAAGTTGCTACTTCTTGGGTCTTTGTTTTTCTGAGTGTTGTTTAGCACCTCACTTAATGTTTAAGTAGCATTCCTTGTTTATTTTATAAATTACTCTACTGGTGAGCAAGGTGTGTAGTAATCTGAGATAGACCATCTACTGGAGATCTGAATTCAAGATGGGTGTAGCCCTAAGAACCACACAAGAATTATGCTGCTCTCTTTCTTGGGGACCTTCTTGTATCAACTGCTCTCAATAACTTACTTAGCCAGTCACACTAACTGGTGTGTGATGCTTTTTGCTCCTGTGAGAGATTCCACACCTTTTTGCCTACTGCTTTTATTCTTTTATTTTTATTTTTTTACTGATTTATGTTTGTTTTTTTATTATTTTTTTACCTTCATATACCTTGGTGAAAGGTATGTGGCCTTCTCTAAGGCCAGAAGAAAGTGCCAGATACCTTGGAATTGAAGTTACAGGTAGTTATAGTTTCCCATGAGGGTTGTAGGAACTAGAATCGGGTTCTCCACAAAAGTAGCAAGTACCTTTAGCCCCTGAACCATTTCCTAGCCCCATCAACTTGCTTTTGAAAAACTGTACACTGTATTTCTTGTCCTGAAAACAGCAATAACTTTGACCACATTGGACCCTTCCAAAGCCCTCACAATTATCCTACTTTAAATCAAAACTGTGTTTCGCCAGATTAGAATGACAACTCGGGACTCTCTGGCATGTGAATATACAAGCATCTCATTGTTTAACAGAGATATGAATCTAATGCCTTTAATGGTTAAAAACTGCTAGAATATAAGAAAGCATTAGGAGACACATGCTAAGAAACAGATACACTTATTTCCAACAACTTGTGAACAATGTTAGGGGCTTACAATGGGAGCCACCTCTGATGAAATTACCATGTTCTACTGCTTAGAAACTTTGTTGCCTCTCTGACCTTTAAGATGTTCAAATTTTTTTAAAAAAAATAGTTCATTGTTTACTACCTCATAAAACTGTAACACGTTTCATAAGACTAGAGAGTGAGGGAATGAAGTAGAGTAGGGTTTTTAGGGGTGTGAATTGGAAAAGGGGAAAAGAGAGGCACCTTGGGGGTTGCTCAAGCCTACTGTGAGTCCCAACTTGGGCCTTTGAGAGTCTGTTACTTTGACTTTTTACCTATTCTTCCTCAGCTCTAGTGACCTCTTTCATGAGGCCATGTCTGCATCACCCCTTAGTACAGTGCCAAAGAGAGAATGGTCATTTTCTTTTTCTTATGTTTGTTTGTATCTTAATTTGTTGTTTTGTTTTGTTTCTACAACAAAATGCCACAACCAAAACATCAAGTTGAGGAAGAAAGGGTTGTTTTTTTTTTCAGCTTATACTTCTAAGTTGCTGTTCATCACGGAAAGAAAGTCAGGACAGGAACTCAAGCAGAGCAGGAACCTGGAGGCAGGAGCTGATGCAGTGGCCATTGAGGGTGCTTCTTACTGGATTACTCCCCCTGGTTTGCTCAGCCTGCTTTCTCACAGAACCCAGGACTACCAGCCCAAGGATGGCACCACCCACAACGAGCTGGGTCATGCTCCATTGATTACTAAATTGAGAAAATGCATTCTAGCTGGGTTTCATAGAAGCATTTCCTCAACTAACACTCCTTCCTCTCTGATGATTCTAGCTTGTGTTCAGTTAACAAAAATGCAGCCAGTACAGTCTTTTAAAAACAGGCTCTCACTGTGTAGCTGGCCCAGAACTTGAGTTAAAGACCAGGTTAGCCTTGAACTCACAGATATCTTCCTGTCTCGATCTCCTGAGTGCTGGGATTAAGGGCATGTGCCACTATGCTCAGCTCATGTTCTTAAAATACAACGATAAATTGAGTTGGAATAATGGAGATAAACACATAGTCATCATCAGCATCCTGGGGTTGAAAAGAAAGACTTCCTAATTTAAGAAGTCAAAACAAGTAATCTCCTAGGCAACTCTCCAGTCACTTCAAGGCAGTTTGTCTTCCTTGCTCCTTAGAAGTTCTCAAATAGAAACGAGAGTTCAATACCAGGCCGAAGCCAGGACACACTGTGATTAAAGCTCAAAGTGGTGCTTTTAACTGTTGCTATATCCTTAGCCGATGAAAGATCTGCAAGAATAGTTGGGATAATGGATGCGTGCGTGGCACAAAGAACTCCAGATGGGATAGGGCTGGGGACCACAGTTATTGGTACATTTTCAGTTGTCCCCTTGCTCTACAGGCATTTGTTGATGCCTCAACCTTGAAGACATTAAAGATACAAAACAAGAGAAAATGGCAGATGTTCCCTGGACATTCCCCAGGCAGTAACCTCTTAGGTTAAAGAAGCCTTCCATTTCAGTCTCTGATGGTAAATCCCTTTATCTCTACTAGACACTCATATGCGTAGCACCTGCTATGGCGAAATCAAGAAAGGGGTGTGTGTTCGTCCGTTTCCGGGTGCAGTGACCAAGTCTGAGTGCTGCTGTGCTAATCCAGACTATGGTTTTGGAGAACCCTGCCAGCCTTGCCCAGCTAAAAATTCAGGTAATCGCACGTCGTTGTCATCGTAAGAAACTAGAAATTCAACAGTAGAATCCGCCCAAAGATTATGTCCATTCCAAAGTGTTTTGTCTTCTGAAAGAAGAAAGAGCCAAGTTAGCATTGTTATAAGAAGCAGGTAGTCAACAGCCTCGGGTTGTGTGCATGCTTCAGCTATAAATAGGTTGACATTGTTGCCACTATTGAATTACAAATTCAAAACGATCTGATTGGGTCTCTTAAAATCCAGACACCTTATGATGTCAAGTCCCAAGTCCATCAAGGTTGACTCTTGCTCATTCATAGTTGCGATAAACCTCTTTGGAATATAAATGAGTCCAGTGGGGTTCAAAAATAAACAAACTTCCTGCCTTTTCTTATACTATTCTGTGATTTTAGAATTCTTGAAACAATTATGTTCCAGAAAACAGTGATTTTTTTCCCACTAAGATGAATATACATAAATTGCTATTTTAATGACTGAGCTATGGAATAGGTTCCACATAACATCTCTCTGTTTTCCTTGTTATATTAAAGGCTGAGTGTGGAGTATTGTTTAGCTTTTCAGTCTCCATTATTATGTTAATTACTGGGTGTGGAGAGGGCGTGGCTTAACATTTTTTGTTTGTTTTTAAATCACACAGCTGAGTTCCATGGCCTCTGTAGCAGTGGCGTAGGCATCACCGTGGATGGAAGAGGTGATTCTGTTCAACTTGTGATTATAAGCTATAACTATATAGTTTGCTGATTATCAGATGAATATGGTTACATCTACTGTGAAAATTCACAAATGGAGAAACAGTTGTTAAGTTAAATGGCAAGCGTTAAGTGGCATTTTACATGTGACTGCTTTTCATTAGACAAATATTCATTGAAGTGCTTCATTGAGAGAATATTATTAACAAACCTATAGTCATGACTTTATGTGTACATTTATTTAAGACAGTGCTATATCATGTGGTTATACAGACACAGCTAGAAAAGTATCCGTCTTTAGGGATATATGATATGGATCAGGTCTTGAACATACTATCCCAAAATTAGACTGTTTGTGTTTTAGAACCACAGAGATGTTTCTGTCCAATTGTACAAGTAAAATTCATTCAAGTTTCCCTATTGCAAACATAGCATTATGTTTTAAGAACACTCTGATAGAGAATCAAGCACATCTGTGTTGGATAGGGGAGAATGTTTGATGTGATGTTAAGTTTTAAATGAATATCTGAAACCAAAGAAAGAGACAGAATTTTACTGGGATATTTTTTTTTCTCAGATGCAAAATAAAAAGCTAGATAATCAGAGAGTTTCTAAGGAAGTATTCCTAATTGTTTTGTTTTTTTTTTTCCTTTCGAAGACAGAGTCTCGAAGCCCAGGCTGGCTTTGAACTCCTGATACTCCCGCCCTGTCCCAGATGCTGGGGGTATATGAATGTTCTGTGGCTAACCAATTCCTATATAAATTCCAATTCCTATAAACAACCATTATCAGAATTTGATTACAGTGAACAAAATGGGATTTTTGCACCACACTTTTGTTGTTGTTGATGAGGAGGAGGAGGAGAAGAAGGGGGGGGGGAGACACCCTGTCAATGGCCTCTGATCGAGCCTATTGCCTGTTGGGAATTATTTATTTGTTTCACTGGATCTCAAATGCTGTCCCTGAGTGACACAACAGTCATGTGTTCATGGTTTGTCAGCAGTCATGTTTAAGTGTCTCCTGGATTGATTCTAACTCATCAACAATGAGAAACACTGCGTATCCTATTACTTAGGTAATGGCTGAATATGAGAACAAAGCAGGAACATCCTGTGACCATAAAATCATACAGGCCTTCCTCATAAATTTCTATGTTTTAATTACGTGGCTGTGATGCTTATTAAATTGAGTTTTCCTTTGGATTTTGAGCCAACAGTAAATTTCTTTTATTAATTTTGTCAAAAATATAGACCTACTGCATGACTTAATTATTTGGCTGCTGCCAATGCCTTTCTTTTTTCTTTCTTTTTTTTTTTTTTTTTCTGAATTACCAGTGAAGTGTCTTTTATCCTTTTCTTTTCTTTTTTGTTTCCTAAAAGGCGTATTGTAGGTTTTCAAAGTCAGATATTTCACATGTTGGAAGTTTCTTGTTAGATCCTTTTTTATCAACAAGCAGATGTCTGTGCGTGTTGACCATGCTATATTTTACACAGATATCAACGAGTGTGCTTTGGACCCTGACATATGTGCCAATGGGATCTGTGAAAACTTGCGAGGCAGCTACCGCTGTAACTGCAACAGCGGCTATGAACCAGACGCCTCTGGAAGAAATTGCATTGGTAAGTTCCTGGAGATTTATGCACAAGAGCCATCCATGTTGTCTAACCCCATGGATAAGAGAAGAAACAACAATTAATGATGAAAACTAGACACCCCTTAGCTTCCCTCACCACCTTTGCACCGTGCATTGATACCAAAACATTAGAGCTGAGTTCTGCGGCACAGTCAAACTCTTGGAATGCTATTACTTAAGATAATCTTTTCCCAAGTGAGTGAATAATTTTCCCATTGCTTCTCTGTACTTATTTTAATACTAAATGTTTCCAATGAGGCATGGACTTCAAAAACTTAACACTCTTGGTAGTAGTAAAAGTGGGAAAGGGTGATGTTCCAGGTTGGAGGAACTTGGGCTTTATCCAGAAGCTACTAATTGCTACCACGTGCCTAGATGTGACAGCAGAAGTAATTGTACCCTTTTTCAACTTATAAGATAATATGAAAAAAAGCCTTCTGTGTTATTCGTATTCAGCAGAAGAAAGGGAAGAAGATAAACACACTTATAGTACTTTATTGGTTTGCATATTTAAGAGACTGGACAGAATCAAAATTGTTCCACAGAACAATTGAGTCCACTTTCATAAGATGAGAATTATTAGATCTATCATTACATGTAATACTTACAAATTATCCATAATGCTTTTACAACCCATCAATTGATGATTGTAGATAAAGAAACAATAGTCTATGTTTCTGCTGATGGCTTTATTGCTCAATATATCCATTTGATCTTGAGTTTAAGATATATACAGATAGACTTTTATTACTCTCTGATTATTGCATATTTAAATAGATTGACCATCTGTAGGAAAAGGTACCAGTCAAAGATTATCAAACAGTTCTAAAGCATGAAAATGTGCTAAAGAAACCTGTCTACCACTCAGGAAGCCTTGGGTTCAATTCTTGGCACCACATAAACCAAGGGTGGTGGCACACACCTGTAATCCCAGAACTTGAGGGGCAGGAGGCTCAGGAATTCAATCTCCATGCCTATCATAGGCTCAGGCCAGCCTGGGCTAGAAATCCTGTCTCAATAAATAAATAAATACAAGCTAAACCATCTTTTATTCAGCAGAAGCAAAGGTACTTCCAAATTAGCTTCTAAGTTCAGGTGAGCACATGGGTGGGACCCTTTTAAATCCAGGGGAATTCTGTGACCATTCCAACTCTGAGCGCAGGTGACATGACTGTAACACTTTGCATTGTGTGGTTTTGTTAAAATTTATAAATGAAGGGCCCAGAGAAATGTCTCAGCAATTGAGAGTACTGGCTGCTTCCAGAGGACCAGGGTTCAGTTCCCAGCATGCACGTGGTGGTTCACATGTGATGCCCTCTGCTCCTCCATAGGCACTGCGTATGCACATGGTGTACATACATGCATGCAGGCAAAGCATTCATGCACATAAAATAAAAACACGTGAGCCTTAGCAAATGGCTGACTCATCCTTTTCCTATCCATTTCTCGAGGAACTGAACTGTATCCCTCGCTACAGCTACTTGAGAGTCCGAAAGCTCAGTAGCACAGGATGTGACCTCATTTGGGATTAGTTTTATTTTTTAATATTTATTTAATTTGGGGGAATTTCATATGTGCATACAGTGCATTTTGATCAAAACCACATCTTCTGCCCCTCCCCCAGCCTCTCCCACACTCACCCCTTACTGTCTCCCTCCTTCCAAGTTCCTGCCTTCCTTAAAAACAAATATACAAATAACCTGTTGAGTCCACCTTGTGCGTCACATACATGCATGGGTGTGTGACCATCTGCTAGAGCACAGTCGACCTACTAGAGGCCATAACCCTCATAGAAAACTGACTGGTTGGTACAATTCTAATTTTAAAGTCCTTATTAAATGTCGGAGTCAGAGCAAAACATAAAAGTGGGGACAACTCAAGCAAAACAGACAGGTGATACTGCCTATTGTAATAGTATATGAAATCATTTTCTGATCTCCGTTTTCAGTGTTATCGGGGCGACACTGTATCATTTGACAGAGTACAATTGTTTGCAAGAGTAAAATACACAACTTTAAGCCAAAGGAACTCTTTATCCCCAAAGTATAGTTATTATTTCTTCCTCTTGGTAACTGTACTTGCTGATAAGAAGGCAATGTTACACGCCCGTAATCTCAGCACACAGGAAGTGAATTCCATGCCAGCCTGAGAGACACAGTGAGGTCTGTTTCCAGTAAAACAAAACCAAAAAAAAAAAAAAAAAGGGAAAGGAGGAAGCGTGGGGGGGAGGGGGGGAAGGAAGAACGGAGGGAGGGAGGGAGGGAGGGAGGGAGGGAGGGAGGGAGAGAGGGAGGGAAGAAGGATAACTGAAGAAGTATTAATGAGCTCTTGCTAAGTCCTGTACATTTTCCAAGGACTTGAGAAGATTTTTAAAGCATTCCCCAGCATAAGAACATAGCCTTTGAGCAGCACTGGTGCACTTGCTCTAGTGTGGTATAAAGATACTGAGCCAGAGAGGAGAGGGAGAGTCAGGGACAAAAGAAAAACGAAACATAAGTGGTCCGTGTATTATGCCTTTAACCGTTTCCATCTCCTGTCTTCCACTGGCTGTTTGCAGACATTGACGAGTGCTTGGTAAACAGGCTGCTTTGTGACAATGGCCTCTGCAGAAATACCCCTGGCAGTTACAGCTGCACCTGTCCTCCTGGCTATGTGTTCCGAACGGAGACAGAGACCTGCGAAGGTAAGCATTGTCTTCCTTGGCTCGACATGTCCTCGCCCAGGAAGCACCAACATCGGTCACAGCGAATGGTGTGCTCAAAGCACATGTGTAAATGTCTTCCCTGTTTTATGATCTCTGTCCACTGCTTTGGAAGTTCTGGAAATGGCATTCATATAAACACAGTTTATAAACACTGTTAGTTTCATTCTGTTCACATGGTCTCTCAACAAGCACTTAGAAAAAACAACATAGAGCAGTATTGTTTTACTTGTTAAAATAAAATATCCGATTTTGGTTCACTTGGTTTACCCTTTAAATGAAAGTCACTGTGACACGTTAACCTACAAACCTTCATTCCGAAAAGACTCAGCTGTTAACCACTTTATTATGAAATAGATGGTTGACAGTGTCAAAATCCCGACCCAGAAAAATATTTGGAGCCTATGTGAAACTAATTCCACACTGAAATAGATTCAGGCTATGACGTGAGTGCATGAGATTATGGCATCCTGATTCCGTATCTTGATCACATGGTATTTCATAATAATCTGTTTCTTAACTACCATTCCTTACCCTCCTGCAGTTTCTTTACACGCTGTGGGCCTGCAGGGGGCTCCTGTGAAATGCTCAAACCCAGTTGTTAACTTCCAAATAATAACTTGTTTTAAGAAAGTTCCTATTGATTATTGCAGAATAACCCTTCCATTTTCCATGGGTGTACTTGTCTCTCGGTGACTCCACAACCAGAGATGCAATATCGTTAACACACACACACACACACACACACACACACACACAAAGAGGCTTCTCATCCTCTCTTCATCTTCTTTAACTTCAAAGCATTCTTGTGGACAGCAAAAAGTTAGGACTATTGAACAAGGTGCCGCAAGACAAGAGTCTCAGCTGAAGTCAATCGAATGCAATTACAGGGCACACAGTTCTAAGTTTGGGTTGAGCTGTGTGTGGAGGGGAAACCTTTGAAAAACAGTAATTAACCAAAAGGTGGTGGGAAGGAAGATAATCACTTACATAAAATCACGTTTCCCTAAACTTAATTGAGCTGTTTCCCTGATTGTCTGGCAGGATGTAACCATCCATCCTGAGTTGGAGTTCTTGGTGGCTCTTTTCTAGATGGTCACAGGTTTCCCTAAGAGTGAGGGGCATCTGTCAGTAACGCCAGCTCAGGCTCTTCAGCTATGCATGCGACAGTTTCTATTCTCTAGTTTCTCTTCTCACTCCTGTCCCCCCATGCCCACCCCACAGAGGGATGAGGTAAGGGATTGCTGGTGGTTTTTTTTTTGTTTGTTTGTTTTGTTTTGTTTTGTTTTTCCTGGGTATTCATTCACACTTTCTGCTGCCTTTAGCCATTGTACTGATTCAGTTCTCTATTAAAGGGTAGGTTTGTCTAAATCTCAGGAAACTTAAAAAGCAAGAGCGGATGAGTTGTCATCTCGATTAGCTCAGTACTGTTGATTATGGTTGGGGTCTGGCTCTGTAGTATATATGCTGAATTGTCAAAGCAGGTGAGATGGAGTCAAAGGGACTGAGAAGTGAACTACCAAACAGGTAAATGACAGAATGGCATTTCATAGTGAGATGCTGGGTGCTCCCGTAAATTCTAAGTCTCTTCCGTGGCAAATGAACCAATAAGGAAGGTTAGAGAGACATCTTGACATATTTTATTCAAAGGACACTTGTTCTTAATAAGCCTTAACCTTGCCTTTGGTATGGAAATGACTTTAATCTGTCATTCATAGGAAAGAAGTTAGTGTTATATAAATAAAGATGAAATAATAGAGAAATATTTTGGCTCCAACCGCATGGTGTTGATGGAAATTAAAAAAAAAAAAAAAAAAAAAAAAAAAAAAAAAAAAAAAAAGATTTACACGGAAAACTTACCCCTACCCAAATTTTACACACTGTTAAGTGCTTTTCATTTCATCAAAAGATTTTCCCTTCATATGTACACATATGTACACATGTGTACAGACCTGGAGGCTGCTCTCCTCTTCTCTCTTTGCATCTCCTGGCTTCCCCCATTAGCCACAGTCAATGTGTCAGCCTGAGTTCTCTCTCCTCTACTCTTTCTTCACTAATTTCCAAGGGCTAGACAGAGAATTATTACCAGATTCGTTACAAACTTCAGCTTTCTGTATATGTATTTTTCTCTGTTTGCTCATTCTATTTGTAATTCATGTTTTCAATAGATTAATTTAAATATATAATAAACAGCAGCAACAGTAAGCAGGATGTTCCTCTGTGTTTGAGGCTGAAGTTACCTCCCCCGCCCCCACAAAAAAAAAATTCATTTTGCTTGGGCTTGGAGAGTCTGTGAAAGTTAAATTTTTTTACATCAAGTACTGTGGCTTAGATTGTGTTTCCCAGTGACATAAGTAGTTAAATGTAAGCCAGATGTGCTTTGAAGTTTATTTCCAGAAATGTACAGTGAACTGTTTCAATTTCTGGTTCCGTGACATTTATACTATAAAAAAAAAATTATATTTAAGGAAAAAACTAAATAGCTGATATTTGTACTTGTCCCTGTATGTGTTTATAGTCTTTGAGTTCACCATTGCTTAATTCAAAATGAATCTTTGTGAAACCATGACCCAAGCACTTTTCTTTTGGGGAAATCTTCTCCCACATGAATTAATTGGAGAATTAAATGTGGAATCCCCTTGGACAGATTGCCTGCTTCCTGCACATCTAGTTTCTTTTGCCCTTGCATTTTTCGTGGAAGGATTTTAATATTGTAGAGCGCATGCTTTCATTAAAAAGCCTCACCTCTGAATTAGTGTAGTATTATAAATACTTTCATTTCTCTTTTAAGAGGTCCTTTTCTACTGCAAGCACTCTGAAAGCAAAATGAACTTGTATCCGTGCATCCCCAAATAATTTATAGTTCAAGAGCTAAATTAACACCTGATCACTTCTTTAGTCATTCTGAAGTAGCAATAGTCTCTCTCTACATAGAATTTTTAAATTAAAATACAACTATATAACTCTCATCTTATTTCTTCTCTCTCTCTGACATCTTCCATGTACCTGTCTCTCAAGTTCATGGCCTCTGTTTCGTTGTTGTTGTTGTTGTTGTTGTTGTTGTTGTTGTTGTTGTTGTTGTTTTATGTGTATGTTGTGTGTTTCGAGAAATAGAAATTAACTTTCTCAGACCATATGTTACTTGTACGTGTATGTTTTTAGGGCTGCCCACTTGGTGTCAGATAATCAATCAGAGTTCCTGACTCTCCACATTCCTTACATGCCTACAGTTCTTTGTTTACAGCTTAGGGTCCCATGGCATTTTCCCTCCCCTATTACTGTATCTTTGGTCCCTTTACACAGATTTTTGAACTGATATTTTAAACCCATTGGCTGGTAGTCAATTCTGAACCTGCCCCTCTTTCGAGATTGGTTTATGTACATTTTATTTGAGATAGTTAGGGACAAGAAATAGATCCTTCCAGCTTTACTTATATGTCTTCTCCGACATTTCAAGAAGAGAAGTGTCTATATTAAGTCTAAGTATAGAGGGTAATATCTCATTGGTATCTCAGCAACACTACTGTTTAACCTAGAGTGCTGAAGTATATTGACATGTTTGGAATAACTTAGCAAGGGGAGATGGGATCTCAATGATGACTCCTGTAAGATGAGTAGTTGAATTTTATAGAAAGTGTCCTTAATGTTATTGTTCATATTTCAACTGAGAGTTGTGTTTACCTCTTACTGATTCATGTGTTAAGTGACTTTATAAACTTGAGAAATTCACCTCTTAAAAAATGTAGGTGTACTGTGATTCTGTTTGCTTTTGTCAGCAACAGGATTTGCTTAGGTTGCTGGTATATTATTTGATTTAAGGCTAAAAGAAGTGGTTATCAAGTCCTATTGAGTGCGATTGATTTTTTTTTCTATTTCCAACAGTTCTGAAGACTGAACTTAGAGCCTGAAACATGTGCTCTACCCCTGAGCCACACACACCCCCACCCACTCTGCCCCAGCTCTCATTTTCCTATTTTATATCTTACTAAAGTTGGTTGTGTAAAGTAATTTCTTAACTAATCGTGTAACTATAAAGGACTCAAGAAAGAGAATGGTGGATGCCAGCTGGGAAGAGTTCTGTAGCTAGTATTAACATCCCAGTTCTTATTTCCTAGTTTGCCTCTAGGAGTTCAGAATGGAAGCCAATGTTAGTATACTTTTGTCTTCAAAGCTTCGCAGAAGTGTGAGTGACAGAAATGATCAAACGTTATTGTGCCCTAGAGTTGTACCTGGAGTTAGAACTGACTACAGAGCAAAACAAATCGACTATATGTAGTTAGAGTCAGAGAAGGCACACATACTAAACCCTCTTCTGAATAGGCTGTTGCTTGTGGTCCTACTGAGTCTCCAGTCATGTCAATGTCTATCCGTGCTGTAGAACACATGTCTGCACTCCCTCTTCACTTTAGGCCTTGTATATCCATCCATATTAAAATTATAAGAGCCAAGTTTACCAGACGTTCTGGCACAGTCCGGCTTGCTGGAATAATATTTTCCAGAAACACATGGCAGCTCTAACGGAATCTTTTCCTTCTGGATTGTAGATGTAAATGAATGTGAGAGCAACCCATGTGTCAATGGGGCCTGCAGGAACAACCTGGGCTCTTTCCACTGTGAGTGCTCACCTGGCAGCAAGCTCAGCTCCACCGGACTCATCTGCATCGGTAAGATCACAGCATGGATCTCCCTGTGAAGGTCGTCTCACACCTCAGCCTTCCTGAGGTGAAAACAGCTGATGGGAGGGGAGCTGATGGGCTTTGACCCGTTAGGCTCCAGACCACCTTCCTTTCATGTCTGTAGACACATGCTGCCATGGTTGTGAGCCCTGCTGTAGAGGCACATTCCTTACGTTTGAATCCCTGGGGCATGAGCACAGTCAAATCCCGTCAAGAAGACATTTATTCCCAAGTCATTATACACACTGCTTACCTTTGAATGAATCCCTTAGGCATTGGCACAGTCAAATCCCATCACAGGAACTTTAAATCTATCATAATCAAAGACATGAAGGGATTTGGATTCAGTTCACAGGACAAGAATTTGAAGATTTTTTTAGGCACTGAAGCATAGAGGGAGTTCAGTATTTTCCTTTCCCTCATCGATCACAAGCTGATAGACTCCAGAGAAAAGAAGATAGATGTTCTCTTGCTTTGGAAAGTCTCTAAGGGTGGTAATACGATTCAGAGCATCTAGGGCCAGTTCTTTTTATTCATGATTTTGCTCCAAGATAGATAGGATTTTGATGTATAGCCCAGGCTGGCCTAGGACCTGATACAAAGCAGGCAGGCTGACTGGTAACTCCATACTTCCTCTGTCTCAGCTTCACAAGTCCTGGGATGACAGGTATGAGCCTGCTCGAGGCCAGGTCTTGGTAATGACGTATAATGTATGCAGAGCAAGATAATTTGATCAAGGATGAAAAACTCATGTATACGGACAAGGTCTACCCGAGTCATTTCTTCCTATGTCTAGTGGCAATGGCTCTATTTCCCAGGCACGCCAAGCTTGCCATCACTCCCTAATATCCGCCTTTAAAGGAAACTAACTGTTCTGTGTTATTTAGCTTATACCATGCCATACAGATGGGCAAGTTCTCGACCGTTATCTAACCAAAGTGAATTCATCTCTGCCTTTTGTCCTAGTTATTAATGAAACAAAGACATTTATTCCCAAATCATTAAGTCGTTTTCTTCATTTGCCAACAACTAAATACTGCCACATTTCCCAGACAGCCTTTTAAATGTTTTCATTCATTATGATAAAGTTTTGAGTATTTCCATTGGTTCTCTTTCTACCACGTGAATCCCGCTCAGGTCCAGGCTTGTGGGCAAGCACGTTTTACCCACTGAACCATCTCTCCAGCCAACCTTGAATGTGTTTTTAGCGGGGCTGTCAGTGGTTCTAATCAGTGATGAGCCAGCCACTGCTAGTCACAGGATCTAAGTCACTAAATTTGTAAAGGAATGAAGATTCTACTTTGTGATCACTAATTTAAAAATCAGGCCATCTGTGATGTCACTAAGTCACTAAGACTTGAGTACTAAGAGTTGCGGAGTTTGAGCTAGTCCTTCACTTATACTAAATGTGATTTTTCTGAACACGTAGAAGACTATTGTATCTCGGTTAGCGTTGCTCAGCCTGTCCAGAGCTCACTTTTCCTGAGTTGTGCTGCTCTCTAGTTGGATAGCAACCGTGTCCCACGTCTGTGTCTTGGGTCTGCACTCTTGCCCCACATAGAGGAACAGCAGGCTCCCTGATATCAGATCCCACTGTCCATTCCTAGCAATAAACTATAAAGAAGTTCACCACTCGCTTTCTCAGGATCTGCATTGCGAACATCCCAACTGCAACTGTTTTCTGCCCTCCCCTTTTGCTCTTATTTCTTTTGCTCTCTTCTTCTTGACCTCCTGACCTCCAGCCTGCAGTGTATCACCACCGGTTGGCCCTTGAGCACTTTGCATCCCTGTGTGCATTCACTTCCAGTTGCTCTCTGTGCTGTTTCCCAGTTCCATGGATCCATTCTCACCTTTCTGCTAATTCTGGGCTTGTACGTCTACCTGGTTGCAGCTCCTTCTGTTTGGGTGTCGCCGGACATCTTAGCAGAAGATGTCTAACACCAGGTTCTGATTTTCATACTTGGTCCTGTTTACAAGAAACTTCTTTATCTTAGCAAATGGCAGCCCCATTCTTTCAACTGTTAACCCAAAGTCTCCTCTTCCACCATTATGACTTACTCCCAAACCTCAAGTGGAATACCCATTACCCATATTTCAGCCACTTTTTATCCCTCCTTGTTTGTCTTCTACTTTTATTAATAATTAATATAGGTTAGCTTAGCATGGTAATAGATTTCATCACAGCATCTTCATATGTACATATCACTATATTGTGTTCTTATGCATCCCCCTGCCTCTCTGACCTCCCCCACTAGCCCATCACTCTCCCTACACGAACTGGTCCCTTCTCTTTCCCCAATTGGTCCCCCTTCTTCTGTCCTGTTATGTGTATTCCATTATTGTCCTTATTTGCCCCCTCCCTAAAGATCTCTTACTACTCACTCATGCTTCTCTTTCTAGCTCTGATATGCAAACATGTATTTATGAGTACACACACATACATATATACAGACATATATATATTTCAATCTATGTTGTGCATATAATATTTGTCTTTCTGAGTCTTATTTCACTTAACCTTTCTGATTGGGTTTATTTTCCTACAAAAGTCACAAAACTCCATTATGTCTATGTACACACTTTCTATATGCTTATCTAGTTCTGCCTGCCCCCTCACCCAGCTCCTCCTATGTCCTCATTTAGCTCCTCCCACACTCTCATCTCCTCCTACACTCTCATCTCCTCCTATACCCTTCGCCCCTTCTACACTCTTACTCAGCTCCTCCCACATACTCCTCACTCAGCTCTTTCCACATTCACCCAGCTTCTGCCACACTCTCACCCAGCTCCTTCCACACCTACACTCAGCTCTTCTCACACTCACCCAGCCCCTCCCATACTCTCACCAAGCTCCTCCCACATCTTCACTCAGCTCCTCCCACACTCACACAGCTTCCACATCTTCACTCATTTCCTCCCACACTCACCCAGCTCCTCCCACATCTTCACTCAGCTCCTCCCACACTCACCAGCTCCTCCCACATCTTCACTCAGCTCCTCCCACACTCACCCAGCTCCTCCCACATCCTCAACTTCTGCCCACACCCTCAGCTTATACTTTGATATTCCTAACGTGTGTGCAACACTATGTTCTTAAGGGTCTATTATCAGAATCATCTGAGGAGAATGTCAAGAATGCAGATTTCTGAGCTGCACCCCTGAACCTATATACATAAGCAATTAATCAAGGATATTGCCAGATCATGCACACTTAGCTGAAAGCTGCAGTTCTCCAATGAAAACTAAGCATGCACTTGTATCGGCAGTTAGTATTTGCCATGTCAGCTTGGATACGTTCACTACCACTGCTTTAAAATTAGTTGTCATTTACTTTGTTCAATTAAAATCTGTTGTTCTATCAAAAGCTTCCCCCACCCCTCTTAACACAGGTGGAATCAGAAGCTAAATGTCCATGGTAGCTCACTAGGAATTTACTATTTAAAAATAAAAAGGTAAATGAGATGTGGAGACATTTCAAAAATTCGAAGTGGCTCTCTAAGATGGTCAGATTGCTAGGTGATTTTTATATCTTGTTATATTTCTCTATGTTCAAATAATTGACTGTAAGTATATATTAGTTTTGGAGCTGGAGCTAAAATAATAGGTTTGCAAGGCAAAAACTCCTAAAAGAAACTATGCCTTGTATAACCAAGAAATGACGTACTGGTCATTTCACCATTACATCTTACCATCAGATGCTTGTCATCTTTATTTTCTTTAGATTTTTTTCCAAGTTATTAATCAAGTAAATGTCTTCAGTTAGGGAAATCCTGGCTCTTCTAGGACAGAATGTGTAGATTTTGGCTGGCTTGTTCCATGAGAAATGAGTTAAGAAAGAAACTGAGGTGTATTTGTTCCTAACTATCAAAGCACATTCCATAAAGGACATTGCTTTCCATGTGTGTTATGGTGTGATCATGGCAATTTGCCACAGTCCTAGTACCAGAATCAACCCTCAGGCAGCAGTGCTTATTCCTCTAGAGATCGTTAGTAGATATCATCATATTAATGGCTACACTGTATGAGATGGGGCCTATCAGTGTTTGACTTATGGCATATTTAAATGTAAGCACATTTCAGTCTGTTCAAAGAACATGCTGTAAAAAATGATTTTAAGAATGAATACTCTCTCGTCTTTTTGCACCGTGACAAATATCTTTGGTGTGCGCAGAGTTCATTTTCTGCCAATGGAAGAGCTTCCCGACCTCTCTATTCCTTTTCAGACAGTCTGAAAGGGACGTGCTGGCTCAACATCCAGGACAACCGCTGTGAAGTGAACATCAATGGAGCCACCCTGAAATCCGAATGCTGTGCCACGCTTGGAGCTGCCTGGGGGAGCCCCTGTGAACGCTGTGAGCTAGGTAGGAGCCTGACCACGCCCTCTGACTTGGTCACTGAAGTGTCATCTCTCATCAATGGTCACTCCTTCTCAGTGTGTCTTAAGTGGCAGGGAAGACTGCTAGGTTGTCTTCTCTCCAAAACTGTCTTCCTAGTGAAATTTGTTCTCCTCTTGAAATGCATGTTTAATTTTCTCCTTTAACACAGAGCAGATCTAAGTATCTCAGACGTGGAAAGGGAATTAGCTCGAACCTTATGTCTTCATTTGAATGTGTCCCAATGGGATGTGATAGCCTCTCACCCTGAGGTTTTGACTGGTTTGCTTTTAATTCAGTTGTCAATTTGAGGAATTATGGGAGAAATCATTTCAAACTGTGTCAACACCGACAGCGTAACTATAGCAACTGAAGTGCTTTCTGAATGGAAGACAACTGGTCTTTGAGACCCAACTTCAAAGTTAATTCCCTCCTACTATTTCTCGAGCCTGAGACTCCTGTATTCTTTTTTTTTTTCTATAAAGAAGTAAAATTCTGTCCTTTTGTTCTTATAGATGCAGCTTGCCCAAGAGGGTTTGCCAGGATCAAAGGTGTGACTTGTGAAGGTGGGTGTGACTCGTGAATGAAAGATACTACTATTCACTGAAGGTTGCAAGTGGCTAGTCACTGTTCTCAAGACCCTTGAGATTTCAGTTTAAAATCACTCCGGGTAATCAACACAGTGCACTTAGGAAATAGCTTTGAGCTTCCCCCTTTCTCATCTTCATACAGCTGAGGAAATTTCATAAGGAAGTCCCCCAGCCTTCAAGGCACAGAACAGCTGGCAAAGGAGCATGTCTGGGCTGCACTTTTATGGACCAGCAAGACTGCGGTCGTCTGCACAGCTGGTGCCCAGGAAAGCTGGTGGCTGCCTTGTGGAATTTTTTTTTTTTTTTTTTTTTTTTTTTTTTTTTTTTTTTTTTGCTTTAACTCAAGTAATAATCCACACCGTGTTGCAGATTGAACACACTACACAGGAAATGAGGCTACACCTGCTTTTTCTATTTGTGACATCTTTAACCTTCTGCTTACTGCGTTTCGCCCACAGACGTTAATGAATGTGAGGTGTTTCCTGGCGTCTGTCCAAATGGACGTTGTGTCAACAGCAAAGGCTCTTTCCACTGTGAATGCCCTGAAGGCCTTACTCTGGACGGTACTGGCCGTGTCTGTTTGGGTAAGATGAGCACTTTCCTGTCTGCATGCATGGAGCTAGCCATCAGCTCCTTTGTCCTTTGGGCGGTAGTCCAGTCCAAAACCAGAGTCTATACTTGAAAAATTGGCTTTAAATGAGATACTGTTTAAGGAGGAAAGCACTCCAAGGTATTAAAATATATGTTTTATTGAAATAGTTTAAAATGTTTTCGTGACTAAAAAAAAAGAAACTATCATTTAATCCTTAGTTTTTGATACTTTAAACAAGTTGAATTATTCACATAGAATTAATAGAAGAAGAAAACTAGGCATAATTTGAACCTAGAATTCAAAACATTACCATGTACCAGCTCACTGCAACTGGACTCTCCAGATAAAGGGGGGAGGGACAAAGGCATGTCAATCATTTTCTTAATGCTTTTTTTTTTCTTCTAAAGATCTAAAATGCACAGACTTGTTATCAACAATGTGAGGATGGTGGTTTGACCTTAGGCTCTATCAGGGCCATAGCTGAAATAATTTGAGTTTCATAATGGAAAAAGAAGCTCTCCTTTATTTTGCATTATATGTGAGCAAACATTTTTCTTTTAAAGACAACTTTTCCCAATAAGCTCTGGAATGGTGAAGCTGTATTTTACAAAACATTTTTTTAATGTCAGTTACTGTGTTTGTAACTTAAGAAGGTGGACAAAGAAGGAACAGTGGTAGCAAAGATATTCA
The DNA here is from genome assembly GCF_011762505.2 of Arvicanthis niloticus. Classification (NCBI taxonomy): domain Eukaryota; kingdom Metazoa; phylum Chordata; class Mammalia; order Rodentia; family Muridae; genus Arvicanthis; species Arvicanthis niloticus. Next base: position 30,650,860 of record NC_047671.1, read on the forward strand.
AATGTTTAAATGTATCGATAGTATTTTTCCACTACTAGTTTAATAGTTAGCCCTGCAGTAGTACAGAGCTTAATTTACTATAACAGAGACTTCATTTTAAGTTAATTTTGACAGCATATTTAAGTCTGGATGGAAAGCAGTATTTTGGTTCATATGGAATCATTTAGAAAGCACATATTCAACATGGAAAATAATTTTGTATGTGGTTGACTTCCTTCTTTTGGATGTGTGCACGTCTGGGCACTTGTGTAGACGTTGGTACACTTAAGACTCGAGTCTCTCACAAGTCAATTCCTGCTTCTTCTCACGTTGCTCTCCAACTTCCCTTTGAGACTTGATCCCTCACTGAATCCAGATCTTTCCACTGTGGCTAGACTGGGTGGGCAATGAACACCCTTCCATCTTTTGTTCCCACCACCCCAGAGCTGAGGTCGCAGGTGTACACTACCATGCCTGGCTTATACAGAGATTTCTGGGAATCTGGACCCCAGTCCTCATTCTTACACAGCAAATCTTTGTCTTAGTGGCAAACCAAATACTGCATTCTTGAGCCTAGTACTTGATGAAAGATTTTGTTCCTTCTAACTTGTTCTAAATTGACTCCTTCTGAGGATGTAAGAACATTTCAGGGGGTTGGTGTGTGTCAGTGTGAAGATGCTGAGGACAGGTTAGTGATTAGTCACTGTATTAGAGCTTCATATAAATTAGGAATGTCATCTCGAGTGTCTGCTGGAGGTAAGCTGACGTAACTTAGTGAAGCACAATAAGAAGCAGTGGGCATTGTGGCAAACTCCCAAGTATACGTGCTGTTGGGTTCCAGGGTTCCATTATAGTTTTTTTGCAAGCCAATCAAAGTGTCTACTTAGGTAGACACTTCGGTTTTGTGGCCTTGTGCTCTGGCTATTTTAATTCTTGGTATAAATAGTGATATGAATCTTCATAATAAAGACACCAAGTTACCCTTCTCAAATATAAAGACTTTTTATATTCTTGGTTCCTGTAACCCATTGTTCCAGTTTATTACAGAATGACTTCCAAGCAGATGACTTCAGTGATCCTTGGGCCACCTAAATTTAACTAAAATTTAGTTATTAAATCTTTCGCATCTCGTGAAATTCCTCCTTCCCTAGTGGCAGTGCTGGGTGAAGCCAACTCGGAGCCCAGTGCTTGGGGAGTTGTACAGAGACTTTGAGATATGGCTAAGTGTGTGGTTTTTGCTTCCTATTACTGTTGACAGATGGCATGTAAGACTCAGAATGAGCCGGGTGGTGGTGGCGCACACCTTTAATCCCAGCAATTGGGAGGCAGAGGCAGGCGGATTTCTGAGTTCGAGGCTAGCCTGGTCTACAGAGTGAGTTTCAGGACAGCCAGAGCTACACAGAGAAACCCTGTCTCGAAAAACCAAAAAAAAAAAGACTCAGAATGAAACTTAACCATGCTCTCTCTTGAAGAATCATTTTCTTAGTTTTGATTCTTGGAAATGGGTGTTACTCAAGGTTAAAGACAGTTGCAGACGTTGATGCAACCTTTGATTGAGAACTTAAAATGCTCTGTATTGACAACTGAAGAGCAAACTTCTCTCTTCTTTACAGTGGCCTTTCCCTCTGTGAAGCCGTTTTCAAGCTCACTAATGATGTCATCCCTCAGGATACCTTCACCAACATCATTTTATTTAGCTATGAAAAATATTTCCTGAGCCTGTTGTCCATTTTTGTTGTTAAACAGTGTATGACTGTAGTTCCTCCACCCTCCATCTCTGTTGAACAACACGTGAGCCTATTGTCTGTAGATCATACTGGCTCAACCTGTTTATGGCTGTGTCCATTGCTGCTCTGAGTCTCTGAGTAACTCAGGCTAAGCACTAACACACAGTTTGGTACAGCTTAAAGTTAAGAGGAAAATGTTCATTCATTTAAACAAATGATTTGGCCCCTTTGGAGTAAAGAATTCAACATGTTTACATGACTCGGGACAAAACCCAAATGCAAAATTTGTAACAACAGAACAAAACCCAATCGAAGTAAAAGTATCATGTTTTAGTAAAGCAAATACTATAGATTTTACCAAGTTGCATACAGCAACCATTACTGTTTATGACTAGACCCTAACAGGACTAACTAGATGTTAACAGGACTGACTAGACCATAACAGGACTGACTAGGCCCTAACAGGACTGACTAGGCCATAACAGGACTAACTAGATGTTAACAGGACTGACTAGACTATAACAGGACTGACTAGGCCCTAACAGGACTGACTAGACTCTAGCAGGACTAACTAGATGTTAACAGGACTGACTAGACCATAACAGAACTGACTAGGACCTAACAAGACTGACTAGACCCTAACAGGACTGTCTAGACCATAACAGGACTGACTAGGTCCTAACAAGACTGACTAGACCCTAACAGGACTACTTAGACCCTAACGGGACTATCTAGACCCTAACAGGACTGACTAGACCCTAACAGGACTGCAAAATTACTTTAAGGTGGTGACAAAGAAGATTCCATTATTGAAATTATTGTTCTGATGTAAAAAATGTAAGAGAGTGATCATTTGCCAGGACATTTGGGGGGCTTCTTGTGAGAGTTAAGTAATCTAAGAGCCCACCTTCACTCTCCCTGCGTGACTGTCATCGTAGTCCATTCAAGATGGTGACAAACTGATTTCTCATTTTAAGTCTGTCTCCAGGCCTACCACCATCCACTGCTTTGTTAAGAGCGCTTTACCCAGCATGGCCACTGAGGAAGGAAGAATCTTTGGAGATGTAACGGTTTTAGCTAAGTACAGGTAGCCTGGGGCCCATGGTCTCTGAGGCACTAAGCAGGTATAGGATGTTCAGTGAGTGCTCCCACTCATGCTCAGACTACATGTGCACTCTTTATGCAGATATCCGTATGGAGCACTGCTTTCTGAAGTGGGATGAGGATGAGTGCATCCACCCTGTTCCTGGGAAGTTCCGCATGGACGCCTGCTGCTGTGCAGTCGGGGCAGCTTGGGGTACAGAGTGTGAAGAATGCCCCAAACCTGGCACCAAGGAATATGAGACCCTGTGCCCCCGGGGCCCAGGATTTGCTAACAGAGGGGACATCCTCACTGGGCGTCCATTTTACAAAGGTAAGTACAAGATGGTCTCTGGCCCACCATACTCACAGGGCACTCTCTACACTCTCTGAGAATTGGTTGAGTTTTCAACATATCATTTGTAGCTGACTTAAGATCCAAAACTATAAATTACATGTAAAAGACAGTGTTGGTAAAAAGCTGGGAAACAGAACAGTGATCATTCTGTTTCTCTTTCTGTCTCTGTACTTTTCTTTTGACATAACTTGAGGAGAGGCAGCTCTGCCTACTTCTTCAGCAGCAGAGAGATCTCTGTCCCTAATTATCTGTGTAAGCAACAGCCATATATACAGGAGTAAGACTTGGGTGACAGTGGAGCATCTCTTCCATGGTGGACACGTCCCTGTGCCATATCTGTAGCCACTGCAAACCCCGGGAGCTGTCCCTGTCTGTGGGTGCACAGTAATTGTCTATGGCGATCAATTTTTAAGTCGAGGTGATGGAGGTACTCACCCCTGTCAACCATCTCAGCAGTTGGTCCTCGCTCTGCTTACAGACATCAACGAGTGCAAAGCCTTTCCTGGGATGTGCACCTATGGGAAGTGCAGAAACACAATTGGAAGCTTCAAGTGTCGTTGCAATAATGGCTTTGCCCTGGACATGGAGGAGAGAAACTGTACCGGTAAGATTATTTTTCTCCATGAGTGAACCCCTTAGCTCTCTTGTTTGAATAATCTGCCTTCAAAAGTTCATCTTCTCAGTGAGAATGCAACGCCCCCCCCACACACACTCACTCTTTTCTTTTGCTGGACTTAAAAGCCAAGTCTCCAAATAACTGAGAGAGAGCTACAAGATAGCACAAAATTATTTTGGATAATTTGGATAGCAATTATTTTGGATGTAAAAATTATGATCTTCAAAACATATAAGTGCTAAAGCATATAGCCACTAAGAGTCTGTGCCTGTTATGTCGTATTTGAAGGAAATGCCAGGAATTGTCTTAGTGAGAGACATGTTTCCGCTTGTTTTCCTAGCCTGCAACCAGCACTCTTAACCACTTTGGATTGGAAAGAGATGAACGTAGAACTGTCTCTGTTTGATGGCATGTGATTTAGTGCAAATACTTGACCAGGAATTTCTGTGTAGAGTTGCCTGCATCCGTGTATGGAATTTCCAGGTGTACACTTTTCCCCTTTCTGACCTCTCACCTGGCCCTTCTTCATCATACTCATTAAAATGTCTCTCTTGCCTACTTCCTGTGCCTGCACAACCTGGACTATGCCTGGGTATTTCACAGCTGTCCTGTCTCAGCCACTCAAGTTCTTCTTTGTCTTGCTGCTCTGCCCCTCAGCCTTCATCCCCCTCACCATCAGCATCTCTTCTCTAGAAGGCCAACATCCACCCTCAACAGGGCCCTCACGGCTCCTTAGCAAACTCCTCCTTTAGCTTCCCAGAACTATTGAAACTTCTCCGTGCCTCTGAACTGCTGACATACCTTCATAGCTCTCCTTTCTTTATGTCTGTCCCCAGGCATCCTTTCTTCATGGAAGTCACTCTTCCACCCTCTTCCCTCCTCCAGTGTCAGAGAGCTACAGACTCTCCCTGTTTGAAGTTAACTCCTCTGTCTCTCCAGTCTCCTCCACTCCTGCTATAGGATAAGTCTCTGTGGGCTTGGTTATTCACCCTATCTTGTCCGTCTTCCGTCTCCCTTGAATTTTTCACAAGCGAAAGGTAATTCCTCAGCGTTGCCCCTGCCTGCCCTTGCCCCTCTCTCTGCCTGCTATCCTGCTTTCTGCCTTCTACTTCGTACCCTCTTCTAAGCCAACTATTCATTTTGCAGTTTTGACAGTTGCTGAATCATCTTGGCCATGGCCTAAGGTAACACCTCAGGTGATGTCTGAGAGTATTCTATCAGCTTTGCACCTAGAACAGGAGTGCAGGAAGAAGAGAGACTTTCCTCAATCGAGAGGTCTTGGTGTACATATCTGTTTCTGCTACATGGCAGACCTACTGGTGCCTTCCTAGCCATTGAATTTCCACAGCCAAATCCTTCATTTTTGCAAGTGTGGGGGTTTTCAGCCTGCTCCTCAAAAAATGCCATTTTTGACCCAGGCCATCCTGGACCTGTAATAGACAAAGCAGCTGAGGTTCTTCTAGCTCTAGCCTTGGCCCTTGTTTGTAATGTGCAATTAGACAAGGTTCTTAATCTCACAAACGAGCACCCTCCACTACAGGAGATAGTTATCAGTAGCACTGCCTTGTTTGAGAACAGAGAACGAATCCCCTGCAATGCGACTGGCTCCCATTCTTGTTAGCAGGGTGGCATTCTGGGTAATCAGGCCCATCCTTCCCACCTACGTTGATTGTCAGCCTCTGCAGCCAACCACTCGGCAACCTTCTGCTTCTGGAAAACCAGTGGCTCCCCATCTATGCACTTGTTTCTGCCTGTCTAGTTATTCCACATCTTAGAAGTTAGAATTTCTACACAACCTTCAGGTTCCGTCTGAAAGCCTTGCCTTTCAAAGTGCTAGCTCCTAGCACATACATGTACATACATGTACACTTCCTCCCTCATACATGTATAGCAGTGTGCATGTGCCACTGTTCTTAGGCTTGACTCCCTTTATTCTAGAGATGAGTCCTGCTATAGATGAGAAAACTAAGGGAAAGAAAATGGTTGAATTTTTCCAACACCCTGAAAGATGAAAGACTGGGCTGTACTCGGGCACCTTACCACAGAGGCCATACTTCTACCATGTGGTGCTCCCACAGCTGCACACTGACCCCAAACTGGCCCTTGTTTACCACAGGATTTCCTCCGTTCCCCTTAGGATGCCGAATAGCAGTCACCAGAAATTGAAAGGCCAATTGTGTCGGTGAGGTTTTTGTTTAAGGGAAAGCACTTTGGTGTTTTGGGGTATGGCTTAGTAACCGAGGAAATAAATAAAAACTGAAGGCAGGAATTGTGACTTATCCAACCAAAGTAAATGTGCGAGTTCTCCATTGATAGCCTATACAGAAAGACTTAAATTTCAATTCATCAAGAGACAATGAGCCCGGTGTGTTGGCATGCGCCTTTAATTCAGCATTTGGCAGGTAGAGACAGGTGGATCGCTGCGAGTTCCTCATCTATGTAGGATGTTCCAGGCCAGTCTGAGACACAGTAAGACCCGCCTTAATAAATCAATCAACATTTTAAAATGAAACAAGACAGTGGCAGACGTTTCTTTTATTGTGACTTTTTTAAAAAAATATAGCTCATATTTTCTTAAACGTCTTTTGTGGAGATTCAATTCCCAAACTGAAAATATGTTACGGTGTGAGAGATTTCTCCAAACTTTCTGTGGGTGCCCATACATTACTAATGATTCTAACAGTAATAGAGCAAACATAGCAACATAGGCACACATAGTTTTTTGGTTTTTGGTTTTTGGTTTTTTTAGAAAGTTGGGTAGTTAAGCACTTCTCCAACTGTGTCACAGATCGCATAACAGGTTGACTCCAAGGCCCTGTTATGTCTGCATGCTCTCTGGCTGGAGGAGTGTGCTGTGTCTGCCTTGGGGACTACCTCTCTGTGTCCTGTCAGCCAGCCCCGCTCAGCATCGGGGAGGGGGGGGCTCTGTGCTGCTTAGCACAGTGTTCCCTGTGCACATGCTCACACTCTTGCCTGGGGTAGCCAATGAACAGACTGGGGTAGCAGAATGAACAGCCTCCACGAATTGCTGTGGCTTCCTCCCACGTGAGCACACGGCCTCCTCACATGGGCCACATAGGAGTTGTGTGGTCTGTTCTCTATCACTACATCTAAGCCACAAAGAGAAGGCCACATTTCAGAATTCAAAGACACACAGGCCCCACCTGCCGGTTGACCATGACAGTTTTGACAGTTGGAGAAAGGAATGTGCCTGATGAAGGCCTGGTCCCCTCCATCCTGTCTCTTCAGAAAATTTCTTCCTACTCTCAGCCCCAATTTCCCTAAATCTCAAATGTACAGTGCTCTCACCTAGAAGGCCCCGTCCCTCCAGCGCTCTCTTACCTCATTCTGTATTTTTCTTGTTTTTTTTTTTTTTCTTCTTTTGAACGCGGGGGCCAGACATCGATGAGTGCAGGATCTCCCCTGACCTCTGTGGCAGTGGCATCTGTGTCAATACGCCAGGCAGCTTTGAATGCGAGTGCTTTGAGGGCTACGAGAGCGGTTTCATGATGATGAAGAATTGCATGGGTAAGCGTGGCCAGACCCTCCTGGCTGGCCTGGAACCTGACAACTATATGCTCATCATGCTGTACCTCTGCTGGCTTCAGGGCTGTGGCAGCACCCTTGACAGGGCGTGTGCTGAGAATAAAGGCCTACAGAATCCCTTCCCTGGGCTGGAAACAACACACAGACTACCCAGGGTGCATTTATTTAAAATGGATAACCTTGTGCTGACCCCAGATTTGTGTTCTTCCTTGCCAGTGCCATGAGAGCTCTGTCTTTACAGTTGTGATATTGAAAAATGTTTGTGTCACTATTTCATATGAGTGACTTATGGGACTTAACACATACGATGTTGCTGCTCTAAGGGATCCAATGTTTGCACATTGTAACGGGGCATTGTCCCCTACAGTGAGCTGGGCTGGACTCATGGCTATCTTGGGCTGCATGCAGCCAAGGGCCACAGGTTGAACACCCCAACTGTAAACATTCAGGAGTTTTAGAAATTTTTTTTTTGTGTAGTTGGATTCAATCTAAAAACATGAAAATGGCTGAGAACAACATATGAATGCAAGTCTATGGTGATATAAAGAAAAAAGTTACATTGACCACTTCTTATGAGCCATTATTTTGTACATGAAATTTTTTCACTAATTTACTATAGTAAGAGTAGAAGTTACTTAATTTTTATGTTGAAACAAAAGGTAAAGCTTAGCCCACTTCTGATTGGGTGTGTCTTTATGTTTACATCACACACCTGCCTTCTTAATGGCCCTTCTCCCATACTATATGTGTAAATATATTTTCCTCAGGGTGCTTTAATGAATCTCACGTTTTTACCTTTCAGACATTGACGAATGTGAACGTAACCCTCTCCTTTGTAGGGGTGGCACCTGCGTGAACACTGAGGGAAGCTTTCAGTGTGACTGCCCACTGGGACACGAGCTGTCGCCGTCCCGTGAGGACTGTGTAGGTGAGATTTCCCCCTTCCAAGAAAGAAAGGAAGGAAGGAAGGAAGGAAGGAAGGAAGGAAGGAAGGAAGGAAGGAAGGAAGGAAATCCAGTGTGTACAATGGGTGAAAATCAGAAGTCACCTCTAGTGAACGCATTGCCCTGTGGCTCACGACAACTTGGAAATCCGAATTCCCACTGTCTGGTTTCTAGAATGTTGGGCACTGGGCTGCTTTCTGTGGAAAGACCTCTGCAAGGTCGTAGGCTTCATCGTCCAGGCAGGGTTGTGAGTCATCTGTCCAGGACACTTCCTGGACAGTTGCTGTCCTGTCCGTACACCTGTTTACTCCCTGTTCCCTCTCTGCTCTGGCAGAGTATATGTAAACCCAGGTCTACTCACCCATGTGTGACTACGAGAGCTCTCTTGGCACTCCAAGACTTCTCAAGGTCTCCCTACTAGAACCAAGTTCAGGAAGATGCCCGGAATGTGTTCGGGCGTTTCCTCATTCCTGTTCTGACGTGTAAATCCTCCACACGATGATTACCATGGTCTAGTACACTTGCTGTCCAGCCAGGCGGCATCGTCTTCAGGAGAGCTCTTCCTTAGGACAGTTTTGAGCATAGCTCTTCAGTGCACATATATTTATTTACAAGCCAGATAGATTTCTGTGCTGGTACATGAAGTGAACATTAAATAACACGCTAAGCAGACATTTTCAGAAAGATAGATTTAAAGTTTTAAGTATTTTTTTTTTTTAATTTTGATAACAGAGCAAAAGACGATTTTACACTGGGGATTGAAAAATCCATGGCTGGACATGCAGCAGTATAGTGATTCAGAAAACCACGCCTGAGTCCAATTTGCTGTTGCTTAGAGTTCATCAACCTTATGGCAAATAAATAAATAAATAAATAAATAAAAATAAATAGATAAAATTACCCTTCAGAGGGGCAATATATATTATAAAATAAATGCTTTGTAGTATCTGTACCTAATAAATAAATAAATATAAGCATAAATTTATATAGCGTAATCTTTACCTAAGTGTGTGAGTCCTAAATAATGTCTTGTTACATCTAGTTACTGTCTGTGGTCACGATGTCTAACTTGTATTCATTCTGATGAGTATTTTATCTATAGAAATGGATCAGTCTGCCATCTTTCTGGGTGTTCTCTAAGAATTTACTAATTTATTTTACATACTTTTGCATGACTTTTAAAAAAAAAAAAGAAAAGAAAAAAAAAAAGGTATTTGTCCATCTTGTAAGGGTCAGATTGTTTTAAAGTAAGAGTTGCGGACTGAAAAATCCACCTGTGCAGGCACATAAACAGCTCAGTGAAAACATACATGAGGGTCTTACTGCCGTGTCTCTCTTCCCTGGGACGGCTGTCTTCCTTCGGGATAAGTTGTGTAGGCCGCACCCAAACAGCTATTGAAGACCATGTGAGTGCAACAGTATAAACTCATAAAATAGTAATAAGCTCTCTGACATAGAGATTACTAGGTACTCTAGCTATGTATTTGTAATTTAAATCAAATAACATTAAAAATTGCTCAGTTGTATTCTGTCCATTTCAAGGGCTAGTAAAAAACATACAGTTCCGTTCTGGAAACTCTAGACAGAGAAGGAAATGCTTCCAACACAACAGAAAGATCTGGTGTCAGTGAATAGAGGCCCATATATTTTCACCACATAGCCCAGGTTAGCCTGTTTCCTACTCAGGCTACTCACCTCTTTGGTGAAGCCTGCTCCTAAAGGCTCTTGCAATCATGCTCTGGTATAAAGCGTGGCTCTGTTTGCCTTTCACAGATATTAACGAGTGCTCGTTGAGCGATAATCTCTGTAGAAATGGCAAATGCGTGAACATGATCGGAACCTATCAGTGCTCTTGCAATCCTGGATACCAGGCCACGCCAGACCGCCAGGGCTGTACAGGTAAGGGTGGGCCATGTGGGTCTGCATCTCCCAGCTCTCTGATCATCAAGCTCCCTCACCAAATACATCCTATAAATGAATGTAAGCAGGGGTCCCGTAGATTTGTTGGCTTTACAGAAAACTCACTGCCCCATCATAAAAAAGTGCTCCAAACCCCATACGTACTATATTCCTGAGTTCTTCCCTCCTCACATGGTAGACTAAATAGAATGCTACATGAAAGGAAGTAAAGGGGATTTAAGGAAGAATGGTGGTTTAATCTTGAATCAATACAAATAGAAATGCAGACAAATCCAAAGTTAGTCAGTCATTATCTAAAAGAAGACGCGCCAGCCATTCCCTTGCCTGGGTGTGGACGTGGCATTTAACGCGCTTGTGTAATGCCTGCACAGATATCGATGAGTGTATGATAATGAACGGGGGCTGTGACACCCAGTGCACCAACTCCGAAGGAAGCTACGAATGCAGCTGCAGCGAGGGGTACGCACTGATGCCGGACGGACGGTCGTGTGCAGGTATGGCCAAGATCAAAAAATGTGCATGCCACGGCTGTTGTATTGCAAACGTGGCTCCAGACGTTGTTGATTAGAGCTGCGTGGAGAAAGTGTACCAGGGTTCCTGCTTTGACCGGAGGCTTCCTTTGTGTCATCAGATATTGATGAGTGTGAAAATAACCCTGACATCTGTGATGGTGGCCAGTGCACCAACATCCCTGGGGAGTATCGCTGCCTCTGCTACGATGGCTTCATGGCTTCAATGGACATGAAAACGTGCATCGGTGGGTATCGGAAACCAGTGGTAATTTTTTCTTGTTCTTTCTTCTTAAGACCTTCATACAGAGTGGAATATAATCATATTTACCCCATCTCCATCTCTTCCCATATCTCCTCAAACATGTCTCCCTCCCAACCTTGTCTGTTTGTTTTGGGCCTCTGAGTCCAGTTTGTGCTGTCTGTTTGTACATGGGTGTAGGGACACCCACTGGAGCTCAGGAATCCTACTACTGGCCACATCCTCCAAAAAGGAATGGTTCTTCCTCCCTCAGCAACTCTCTACTGACCGTAGCTCCTCAGTAGAGTCTGGGACCTCAAAATCAAGTATCTAACATATGCTGCCATTGTAGCTGGCTCTACCTTGTGCAGGTCTTGTGCAGGTAACCACAGCTCCTGTGAATCCATAAATGTGATAACCACCTTAAGTGCAGAAGATAACATGTCATAGCACTCCTCCCCAGCAAATTCTGATTTGATACATGCATGAACACACATAAACATGGAGAGAGGGCTTTTCCAGTGTTACTTTGAAAATCCAAGCCATTTTGCCAGATCTGCAAAATCTGAGGAGGAAGAATTATTTCAGAAACCCTTTAAAGGCACATAGATATTTACTCTGCAAGACAGATCCTTCAAGTGAACTACGTTTTAAATTTTGTCGGTTCATCTCAGCCCTGTGTTGACATTCAGTTTAAAAGGTGGTTTTGAAATTACGGTGACAGACAATAGTAACCAGACCATGCAATGTGTTTTCCAGATGTGAACGAGTGCGACTTGAATCCCAACATCTGCATGTTTGGGGAATGCGAGAACACGAAGGGCTCTTTCATTTGCCACTGCCAGCTGGGATACTCAGTGAAGAAGGGGACCACGGGATGCACAGGTAGGATTCCACCCATGTCCGTCCGCTTGGCTTCAGCCTCAGCGGTTTCATAGGCTGACATCATTCCAGCAATCAGCATCCCAAGACCCAGCCAAGCAGGACATTCCTGCCAGTTTGATCTGTTAACTGGCTCTTAGCTATGCAGTGCACACTGCCTGAGCCACCCAGGAGGGAGGAAGGAGTGAAGAGTATGCTCGGCTTCTGATGGATCTTGCAACATCATTCAGTAGCTCGGCTTGATGGCAGCCCAAGTGGAGGGCCCATGTAAAGTAGGAAATGAAAGCAGTGGTCTTCAGCCTTCCTGATGCTGCAGCCCTGTAATACAGCTCCTCATATTGTGGCGACCCCCAACCATAAGGTTTTTTTGGTTGGTTGGTTTTGTTTGTTTGTTTGTTTTTTGAGACAGGGTTTCTCTGTGTAGCCCTGGCTGTCCTGGAACTCACTCTGTAGACCAGGCTGGCCTCGAACTCAGAAATCCGCCTGCCTCTGCCTCCCAAGTGCTGGGATTAAAGGCATGCGCCACCACTGCCCCACTCAACCATAAGTTTTTGTTGATACCTCATAACTGTAATTTTGCTACTGTCAATGAATGAATCGTAATATAAATATCTGTGTGTTCCAGTGTCTTAGGCGACTCTTACGAAAGGGTCATTGTCAATGCCAAAGGGGTCATGAACCACAGGCTGAGAACCAGTGGCTTAAAAGATCCAAAGTTTCATTTGTCTTGCAATGTTAAGTTGATAACACATCCTAAGGTTCTATTTGGACATTTACTGCCTTGCTTCAATGGTTTCTCATCTCTTCTTTCTCCTTCCTCTCTCTCTCTTCTCTCTCTCTCTCTCTCTCTCTCTCTCTCTCTCTCTCTCTCTCTCTCTCTCTCTCTCTCTCTCCCCAGTTACCGCTCTCTCTTCACTCCTCTTGCTCACTCCATGCACTTTATCTTCTGTCTCCTTTTTGACTCTTTAGTTTTATTCCTCACATACAGATGGGACTAGTAGATGTCAATCAAGGTGTGAGCTACTTGTCCCTTGCATGGTTTCTTTAAGGTCCCTGTGTGGAATTTTGCTCGAGGCTTCAGTGAGGAGCTCAGGCTACAGCAAACCCTTTAGCTGACCATCCAGGATGATGTGGACAGGTCTGTCCTGTGATCATTACTAAAAAACAGGATCGAAGCCAGTAGTGTCTTCAGTACCCATTCAGCAGTGGCAGCTTGCAGCCAGTGAACTCTTAGAACACACAAATCACATTCTAGAAAGCTTTGGGGGACCCAACATACCTAGCTTGTATGAGTGTATATGTTATGTATACACACATCTACACAATTGTGTATTGCTTTGCAGTGAGGATACGTTGCAAGAAGTGGGCCCTTAGATGGTTTCATTGCCATGTTAACATCAAAACCCATAATTATCCAAGCACAGCTGCACGTCTAGGTATTATAAGCTTAGGGGACCGTTGTAATGTCCTTGGTCTGCCATTGACCAAACTATCATTAGGCTGCACGCGACTGTGTATACCTGAATAGGTCACACATGTGTATTTCTGTATAATTGTTATGAATATAAACACATGCTGGAAAGCATTGGTCGAATTCCAAATCACATCCACAGAGAACATTCTTCACATATTCTCAGATAAGAATGAAAAAAAAAAAAAAGCATACACATGAGTGACCATTTACAAAATCTCTAAATATATATATATACAGTCCTGAAGTCCTGATTTGTGGGTGCTGGAAATTAAACATAGATGCTCGCACATGCTAAGCAAGCATTGTACCACTGAACCACATTATGGTAGTGACTTTTAAAATGAAGGGTGGCTTTCTTTTAATGTCATCCTTATCTTCATAAAAATATGTGATAAATACTAATAGAAAGGAACAGCAGAGTCTTTCGCAAAATCTCTCCCGAAATGCGTGTCTCCAATATTCTTCCCACAGAGTTTTGTCTGGGCCTTTGTGACATGTGGGGGCTGCCACTTAGATCCAGGGACAACAGCTGCACTTTCTCATTCCAGGAGGAAATGGCTAGCAAGTTCCTGTAAGGAAGGGTTTGTTTGGTCATGATCGTGAAGTTATACGTCTTACTGAAATAAAAAAGAATTAAAGACAAAAGGCAGTATTAGTGCTTTCTCTGTACAGTCTCCTGTTTATCCGAAACGGTTGTCTTTTCAGAAACGTACTTGAAAGTAGAATTAACCAGCTCATGCTTTCTCTCCTTTACCTTTCTCTTCTTAACCCTGGTTTCTCAGATGTGGACGAGTGTGAAATTGGCGCCCATAACTGCGACATGCACGCCTCGTGTCTGAATGTCCCTGGAAGCTTCAAATGCAGCTGCCGAGAAGGCTGGGTGGGAAATGGCATCAAATGCATTGGTGAGTTTGCAGGCAGAAAGACCCTTCTGGAAGGACCAGTGTCATTACTGACTATTCTTTGCACACTTGTTGACCCACACATCTCCAGCAGGAACTTGCTCCTCACTGTCCATTTAGACTCCCGTAAATCAAATCTGTCTTTGGTCGTAGGGATCATTCCTGCCTGAGTGTTTCCTCAGCCCTTAATATAAATGGTCCAATTACAACAGGATGCTTTGGCATCTGCCTCTTCATGCATGTTGCTCGGTAAAAATTATCTGATGTGCAGCCAGTGATCTAAACAACTGTAACGTGAAAAATGGCTGATGTGTTTTCCCGGTCTTCACCCAGAGCCATCAGTGTGGGGTGAGAGCCAGTAAAGTCAATAGAGAACACAGAGGGGTTTCTCACGCGGCCTTGGGATGGGAGTAAGCGAACAGCCCTTAACAGATAGGATCGTTCTTGCAGGCAACACTGAGTATTTTCTTGAGTTCTAAGAAGTCTAACTTGAAAGGGGAGAATAGGGAAATCTTTTTCCCTAAGTTCTTCAATTCTTGAACTGAAACCTAATAGAAGCCTGTAGAGCCCCAAGGCAGAAGACTGGACTATACCCTGGGTGTCATTCATAGAACTGCTTAATATGCTCATGCTGTAACAGTAAAGACTATTTCCAGGTGGTAACAATTACCCAGGTCAATTTGAAATAGAAAGAAAAAAAAGCCGTCTGAGCTGACCTTCCTATGACGACACAGTAGTAAAAGCTTATGGGCCCACAGTAAGGAGTAAAACAGGCACCCTTAATATCTCTCACCAATAATGTGAATTAATTTGAATAAAACCTGCCTATCCTGCCAAGTGTTTCATACTTGTCAAATATTTAATGCCAATTTACAGAATATGTATCATCATAGTTTCCAAATGACTTCTCTGTGAAACACCCTCTGTCGGGCTTCCCCCTGGTCTAAAGGAAGCCCTTTTTCAGGCCAGCCATCCCCACTAGCATAATCTCATGACTTTCCATGCCTGTCCTCATTCCCATTTTGTTTGTTTGTTTGTTTGGTTTGGTTTGTTTTTTGTTTTTTGTTTTTTTTTTCTCTTGTCCCATGTGCCTGCTAGTTTTTTGTTGTTGTTGTTTTGGTTTGGGTTTTGTTTTGTTTTGGGGGGGGGTTGTTGTTTTGTTCCCATTTAGGTTCTTTATGTCAATCTGTCAGTCTGGCTATCACATGACTGCCAGCCCCACAAGGAGATTACAGGATTCAGGGACCTGTGCTCCTATACCAGTCCCGGTCCCTCCTTGCCATCTTCATCCTGTGCTCAGTCATTTACTTCCCCTCCCCTCACTCCTCCTACCTGCTCTGCCCTCCTCTTCCTCCCCCTCCTTCCATCTGTCCCCTTCTCTCTGGATTGATCCTCTTCCCCTCCTTCCTCCCCCTTTTCCCTCTTTCCTTCTCCCCCTCCCTCCTCCATATTCACTCCATGATCCTCCTGCAATTTAAATATTTAAAGTGGCAGAACCCTTAAGCCTCTTCACAATTTAACTCACTTTAGGAGAAGCAGCATCTTCTAGCTCAGCTGACACTGCCCTTCCCCTGTACTGGGCTTTGCTGTAATGTCATATCCTGTACCTTTCCTCTTTAGTGGCCCTGTGAGTGCTGCTCTCTGTGAGAAGCCATCTTTTCTCCTGTTCACTGAGGTCACGCTTCCTCATCCTTGGAAGAGGGCATCTGAGGCTGACTAAAAAGTACTTCTTCAATGGGCCTCCCTTGTTCCCTGCAATCTAGGTTAGGTTATTTCTGTAATCTTTTTAGTAATACATAGAAGAGCATGTAATTGTCTCTTTTCTGTATTTGACATCCATCTTTTCTGATAGCCTGTTAGTTCCATGAGATCAAGAACTATGCGTCTCTTCCCTTCTTACAAAATAAATTTAAAACTATATGCTGATTCCGTCTTGTGAAGATCATTGTTATCTTAAACAAATCCTCTTCCAGCAATAAAGGAACCAGTAGTAAAAGCCTCGAGATAGCTGGAGGTCAGAGTGAAATCTGAGGCCAGTTTTCCTTAAATACGTCCCACAACACTTGAATCAGTAGCAGGGGCCACAGTTACGATATAAACCTTTTGAATTATGAACCTAAAATCTTAGGGACTGTAAGCAGTGCCTTTCCAGATAAACTAAACTGAAATCTGTTTAGACTGGCTCAGAATCTCCACACGCCAAACCCTTCCCTCGAATTGGACTGTACCATCTTCATCTCTGATCTTCTTGGTTGCGCTTGCTTGCCACACAGATCTGGACGAATGTTCGAACGGAACCCACCAGTGCAGCATAAACGCCCAGTGTGTCAACACCCCAGGCTCATACCGATGTGCCTGCTCGGAGGGTTTCACGGGAGATGGCTTTACTTGCTCAGGTGAGTGACAGACCCAAAGTGTGCTCCCATGTGTCTATCTCAGAACACCAGGTGTGCTCTCTTTGTTTGAAGAAGGCTTAAGTGATTGTTGCAGTAGTTATGCTTGACCTATAAATGGGCACATACCTTTTTTTTTTTCCATCAAACACAGAAGCCTGCAAAGGCTTCCGTGACACTGGTGGATGTTTTAATGTAATGGCATATATTACTTCCTGTTCTGTTAATGACTGTCATTATCTGTTCACTCCTTTATAAAGTAATAGTCAGGAAAACGCAGGCTTTGGATAACACCATGCGGGTTCAAGTATCTCCTGGCTTCCCCTGCTGTAAACCTCAGCACATGAGTAGCCTGTGTGGCTTTAGCCCTTCTCAGCTTAAAATAGGAGTAAAATAGTGACCTTAACAGCACTTTTTTATCACTGAGTGGATGACAGGGAGGAGGTGCAGGGGGAGGGGGAGAACTTCTCAGTTTTTGAAGACTGGGATGTGTAATGTGTCCTTCAAAGATAAATCATCAAAGCTGCGATTCTCCTCCTGGGAGTTTCACTAGCTCTTCTCACAGTTTTGAAAGGAATACTGGGAAACTGCACAGTGGGAGGCAGTCCATGCTGACTGCTCTTTCACTCCTGCCCCTCCCCGGGGCTCAAGGGTGACGTGTTGTCTCACTGCACACATATATAAGGTTAGGTCATCCTTTCAGGCAAGAAAATGAGTTCTGCTTTATGAGCTGATCTTCATTCACACTTCACTCTCACACTTAGAAGACTAAATCTGTAACAGCCCACACGGAGTGCAGAACTCATCAGTTTCGGGTCCCCTTTTAAGAAAGTGTGTTTATCTGGCACTCCTTCTCTTTAACACATTGGCTAGTTTATATTCCCTGGGCTTTGTATGTGTTGTAGCATCAAAGAAAGAATGGTTTGGGTGGCAAACACATCTGCCATCAGAACAGGGTTCAGGGGTACCCTTGCAGCTCTGTTGTTGGCTGCTGTCAGCCCGGATGCGCCTGGTGAACTGGATGAAAGCCTCGTGCCAGGTAACTGCCACATCACCTGGTTCAGTAAACACTGGTTTCTGCCCTTCTTCTCTTGGCTGCTTCAGAGAATGAAGTAAATCGTCTGGAAGGCCTATGAAAAGTGTCTGCCTGTGTCATTTTAATCCGATGCCAGGGATAGAAAGGAAACTTGGTTTCTGTGGTGTCTCTAATTTTCTTTAAGCCACTTCCTCTAGGAAAACCAGGAAGGTGCATTGCTAAGATTCCATGTGAATGGATGCAATTCCATAGCTCTTGGTCATTTCCACTTACATTGCTTTAAAACTGATTCAGCCATGAGTATGAAGGAGAACAGAGAGAAACCCCATCAATATATATTCTGAGAAACCCCATCAATATATATTCTAACTGAGTGTTCTCACTGCAAGTTATTAATCTCTGACCTCAGGCCACACATCCCAACTCTAGTGATTGGGGTCAGCCGTTGCTTCATATTAATGGACACCAACTCCAGCCACTAAAACTGATTTCATTGGGGAAAAAAAAATATGTGGTGAAACTTGGAACTTAACGGAGATGTCTTCTTATTCTGCAGATGTTGACGAGTGTGCGGAAAACATAAACCTTTGCGAGAATGGCCAGTGCCTGAACGTTCCGGGAGCTTACCGCTGCGAGTGTGAGATGGGCTTCACCCCAGCCTCAGACAGCCGGTCCTGCCAAGGTGGGGCACCAAGCTTCCAATTCACTTTCCAGTTGGATCAGCTACAGCGAAGGAAACCACGGAGGAGGCTGGGACCAGCTCCACATGGAAGCAGACTGCACGGCACATGCTACACATATAAAAGCTACCCGTTTAAGCATGGATTATTGTGTGGAATGAGTAATGAAGGAGGCTGGCTTTCATCTCTTATGAATTTTTTCTGGCCAAGAGCCAATAGTTGGAAGTTTGGCCCTGTCTCCTCTTCCTCCCCTCTTCTTCTTCCTTCTCCTCTCCTCTTCTTCTTCTTCCCCTCCTCTTCCTTTTCCTCTTCCTCCTCCCCCCTCCCCTTCCACCTCTTCCTCTTCTTCTCCTCCTCTTCTTCCCCTTCCTCCTCCTCCTCCTCCCCATTCAAAACAATTTCCTTTTTTCCTCACCTGTCACTCAAGGAATGACATGCAACACCCCTCTTCGATTTTTAAGTGGCGATCAATCATTGCCTGCCTCAGCTGTCGGTGTTTGTCACATTCAGCACAGTCTAAGTCGCTTGTCTCTGGCATTGCCTTTTGTGTTTGACTCTGTGGTGTGTGCATCTGAGACTCGGAGTCTCTCCATCAAGGACTTATTTCACCTCTGCTCAGAGTAAAGCAAAACAACTCTTTCTCTCTTTCCTAAAAATGCCCCTTAGTGTCCGGAATGCTATCTGTCCAAAGGGGGGACACTGGATTCTCTCTCTCTCCAGTTAGAGGTTCAGTTCACATTACACGTACTTTGGGCCATCGACATGCAATAGGAAAATACAATAGGAATGAAGAATGAAGTTAGTTTTGTTGTGAGACCATGGAGCTTCAACAAAATTTGTCAGTCACACGAGCCCTAGAAATATTAAAAATTAGGTGACCCCCCCCAACTTCAACTTGGACTCCTCCTCTTCTCCATTGTCCCCTAAAGCTAACGATAGGGCACAGACGATAAAATGAAACAGATCTCAGTCCCTTCCTCTATGATAGTGTGAAGGAAGTGGCAAGGACCAGCACAGATGTACAAATGCAGCACCAATATCAACCAAACACAAACTGTTCCGGGGAAGCCCAGAGCCAAGCCTCACTCTGTCCCATCCCCAGAAGTGGAAACCAGTTCTCTCCTTCCACCACGGGGGTCCCAGGGACAGACCCCAGACCCCATGCGATCAGCCTTGTTAGCAAGCACTTTACTTGCTGGGCCATTTTTCAAGTTCCACAGACAAGCCATTTGAAACTGCTATTTTGAAACAGAAACCTTATGCTTGAGAAACAGAGAGGACTACATAACTATTCAGCAGTAGGGATTGCATCCCTGCACGTGGTGGATAGAGGACATTGGAAGATGACGTTCTTTTCTGATTCGTTAGCAACATGTTCTGTATCCTTCGGATTTTTGAGTACTGATGGTATCAAGGCAGTGTTTTTACATACCCTGCCCTTATACAGATGCCACACTAGGATAAATGGGATGCTTTTGATAAAAAGCTTTTACTCATTGAAGACTAAAGTGTGTGCGTGAAAAGAAGACACCATTCTGTCTCCACCCATAGACTTCCATCAGTTTAGTTGCAACCTTCATGAGGAAATCATTGCTCTGTCTCCCTACAGGAGAGCTTTCTTGTCCCAGCAAAAGACAAGATACATTTGAATATTAGCTGAACATTGAACACAACTTGAACAACACCTTAAACCTAAGACGGTTGAAACAAATTAGTGTAACTATTTTAAATGACCAAAAGACCCCTTTAAATCTAAGATACAACTGTTTCAAAATAGCAGTTTGAAATGGCTTGTCTGTGGAACTTGAAAAATGGCTCGGCAAGCAAAGCGCTTGCTAACAAGGCTGATGGCACGGGGTCTGTCCCTGGGACCCCTGTGGTAGAAAGAGAGAGCTGATTTTCACAAATCATCCTCTCACCTCCACACACAAGCCATGACATGCACAAACATGTGCACGTGCACACACATACACACACACACACAAATGCACATACACTCTCTCACTAAATAAATAAATAAATAAATAAATAAATAAAATGTAGCATTTAAAAATCATTCCTAAAAAATCATTTCCTTTAAAAAGAATGACTTTGCTAATCTAGCCTAAATTGTTATGGGTGGGCTGCATTCTCTCAATTATTGGGCAGTTTACATGTTAAAATCTCCACCCTCTTTTGTGGGCACAAGCACATTATTTCTACAGGTCTGTTTCTACTCTGTGTTGTGCCTTTGCTTACACATGCATGCAAGAGTGATAGCTTCACACTTACTGCCCTGGGTCCTCAGCCTCATGAAATAGCTTTATTCCCTGAATTTCTGATTTTAGTGGAAACATGCATTTTAGAGTTTTATCTCTGATTATGTGGGTATGTGTGTTGTGCGGTAGGACGGTATGTGTGGATGAGCGTGTGGGAGCTCATGGAGCCCAGAAGACAGAATCAAATCCCTAAAGCTGGATTTAGAGGTGGTTGTGAGTCCCTCGGGGTGGCTGCTAGGAACCAAACTCATGTCCTCTGGAAGAGTGGTACAGTCCTAACTGCTGAGCCACCTCTCCAGCTCTGTTAGTAGAGGCACTTTAACAAAATATGTAGAAATGTATGGGTAGTGAACTGAACTGTGTATTTTCATGGTATAGGGAAACAGTATTCTCTAAGTGTTCATAAATGATTTTGTGCTAATAGGTCAGATTATAAAATAAACGAAAACTTAAAAGTATTCTTAAAAACCTTTTACCGGCGTATTTAATATCTAGTGTTGCATAATTTCATATTTCAACCTGCCAATTTTAAAATGTGTACTCTTTGCCCTAATTATGTAGAATCTTTCATTTGTTTTTGCTTTTTAAAACTTCAATCATTTGATGGGTTTGCGTTTAATTTGAGTATTTTGCTAATACTGCCTAAACTGGTTCTTCCTACTTGAGTATATTGTAGTCCAAACAGTTATAATAACAAATGCAGAGGTCTGGAGTGTGGCTCAGTGATAAAGCACTTGCCTAGCATGTGAGGATCTCTGTTAGGTCCCTAACACTGTAGAAGTGGGGGGAGCGGTATAAGATATCCATTGAGGCAAAATAGAATTTGTTTTATATTTTTCTTATCTTGTGGATACGATATATTTACCATTTATACTATTTGTCTAGAAAAAATAGAGGAAATGTTATTGCTTATAAGTATCTGAGAATTTAGAAAAATTCATTGTTACATATTAAAAAATTTAAACATCTGTGTAAACAAGAGATGACTTTTTTTTTTGTCTTCAGATATTGATGAATGCTCCTTCCAAAATATCTGTGTCTTTGGAACATGTAACAATCTGCCTGGGATGTTTCACTGTATCTGTGATGATGGTTATGAACTGGACAGAACAGGAGGAAACTGCACAGGTAATGACAGCCAGGATCAGCTGTGTTCTCATCGCTTGGCACCAGTGTTCCATGCTAAACATATAAACATCTCAGAGTTTTCTTGAATGATCTGTACATTAGGCTGTGCATATTTCCAAAAAAAAAGAAAAGTACACTCTGATACATTTACTTTCTCCTCTGAAACTTATTTGTGTTTAGATAAGCAGTTTCATTATTTAAAACAAAAACTAGTAATCACCTATGTGTGTATATGTGTGAATTTTTACATAGATATCATGATTCTTATTTTTTATAAAATTTACTATAAACAACCTAGCCAATAAAAGCCATCTCATACCAAAATTAACTAGAACCATGGTCTATGCCTCTCAGTGAACTTCTGTATGGCTGAATAGCAATTCTAAACCTGTGAGGCTTCTTACTGGATTCTCTTCTCTTTTTTTAAGCAGATAATTTTTCTTCCTTAGAATTGCAACTTTTAGTTATTGCTTGTATAATAGGATATTAAATGACATTGTTAAAAATATCTATTGTTAAAAATAATTTTCTATGAGTCCCAGGACTTTTCAGAGAGTGAATTTCAGGTGAGTCAGGGCTGTATAGCAGAGCCTGTTGCTGCCCTCTACACTCTGCAAACACATACACACAAAAACACACACACACACACACACACAGAGAGAGACAGAGACAGAGACAGGCAGAGACAGAGAGACAGAGATGCACCATGCATTCATGCACCACGCATACATAAAATCCTTACCATTACAGAACCTATTTTGAGTTTATGACAAATCTTAATCGTCACTTAGCTGAGTCCTTCACAGTGATCTTTCATAACTTGGGGAAAAGGTCCACTCAATGCCTTGGAATAGCATTATGTATATCGAAGTAAAGAGGTTAACATGGGCATCTTAAATGTTCACAGACATCGATGAGTGTGCAGATCCCATAAACTGTGTCAATGGCCTATGTGTGAACACGCCTGGTCGCTATGAGTGTAACTGCCCGCCTGACTTCCAGCTGAACCCCACTGGCGTGGGTTGCGTTGGTAAGTGAAAGCTACATGAAAGAAATAGGATCATATAGAATTGACTATTTAAACTCCCTTGACAATGAACTATAATGTGTCTTCGCTGTAATTCGTCTAAAGAAGAGCAGACTGTTCCCTTAAGAAACAGTCTCTATGATTCCAAGTGTGATGCAAAGGACAATTTTGAGTACAAAACCAAGGAAGGAGATGGTAGACGGTTGCATGAGTAATGACTAAGTACTAAGTACAATCAATGATTTCTTTCAGTATAGATTTGCTCTTTTATAAGCTTTATTTTAAAAAAGTATTTTGAAACATTAAAAAGGATCCATTGAACGCAGATGTTGAAGAACATTGGTCTTTACTTCTGAAGAACCTAGGAACCATAAATTTCTGTCTGGTTTCATATGCTAAAGATATCAACACACTGACTCTTTCATAGATGTGTGTAAGATTCGTGGTGATAACAGATTTAAAAAAAACAATTTAATAAACCATACAGATTTTTTAAAATGTAACCCAACTTCATCATGAAGCTGAGGCAGGAGGATTGTGTATTTGAGTCTAGCCTATGCTGCAGAGTAGAACCTCATCTCAAAACAAACAAGAATTATAAGCAGTTGGATAGCATAGAATTCATACACCACTTGTCCACGGAGCAAGTGGGATTAGACACTAAATCTCAGATACATGACAAAAATGTCATTTATTGAAATTTTAAATGGACGCTTTAAATTCATTTTTATGAGAGCACATGCAAAAGCTACTAGCAGGTCATTGGAATGGTCCGTCAGGGAAAGCAAAACAGGAATAGAGAAAAAAAGATTCGAAAAAGGGAAAAAGAAAGAAAGGAATGTTGAATGAATTCAAACCTAACAGAGGAGGGCCCTTGAGTTAACTCAATTCTCTGTACCCAAGATTTGGCAACCAGAACAAATGAAGTCTTAACAATGAGAAGCAGCCAGATGGCTGTGCTGTGTGCAGCCAGAAGTGAAAGGTACTTTGTGGACTCATAAAAACTTTCAAAATACTCTGGTTAGGATGAGACCTCTTGGGGGTGGCCTGGCCCAAAACAGTTCTTCTAAAGAATTACTTTGGCTACAAAGGCAAAGAAAAAAAAAAAAAAAAAAAAAAAAAAAAAACAGACTGGACTTGGGCCAAAGATGGAAGCTGAGATATGAGTTAGGAAACCATTGCAATAATCTAGGTTTTAAAACATGCTGATATTTGGAATTCAGGCTAAGCGGGGGAAGGCAGCGGTGACGTCAGTCGTCAGATGCATCTTGACGATAAAGTTATCAAGCCTTTTTATTACTGGTGTGAAAGGGGGATGGGAGCAAAGGGTTAGAAATGGCAACGAGGCTGGACAGCTGAACAAAGTGGAAAGTTCCATCGACTGGAAATCCCCAAGCCAGGGGAGAAGTAGAACAGAGAGAGGAGGATCCAGTTTGGTTGTTGGGTGTATTGACTTGGAAACAACTAAGAAAGAAGTAAGCAGAAAGGTTTAGAACTCAGAAGAGAGGTGAAAGAATTTTGAACTTGAAGTCATGGGTGGGGTCAGGGGGAGAAGTACTGTCTAAAGCCAGGGGACAAGATGAAAACTGTAAATATAAAAAGACAGGCAGTTTGATAGACTCTGAACAATCTGCAAATGTCACAGTGAAGATTAAAATAAAACCATTGGAAAGTGCAGGTGAAAAGGCAGACTGAGAGTACTAACATGTAACTAAATGTAACTACAGATGTAGTTACATTTGAATATATCTGAGGTGTGTCTTTGTTTCTTCACAAACTCATGATGCCAATTAGTAATACCCCAGTTTCTCTTCTAGTCACACTACTTGAAATGTCCAGAGTGCCCCCAAATAAGAACCGCCTGCTGTCTTGTTTGTACCGCTAAAATATGGAAATCATTCTGTGGTTTCTAGTGACTGCTGCTTGTCACCATCTCTTACGGCTGACTTGATCTTGTGACATTTAAAAGCCGGAGTTTATAGCGAAAGATGTGACATTTAAAAGCTGGAGTTTATAGCAAAAGATTGTATTGTGATAGGAATTAGGATGTACCTTCCCTGTCAGCATGCAAAATCTTGAACTTTGTCCTTTAAATGTCTTCCTGGGGGTTTCTCCCCACAACAGGGACCACTTTTAAGCTTTTCTGTTGCTCTGCAGACAACCGTGTGGGCAACTGTTACCTGAAGTTTGGTCCTCGAGGAGACGGGAGTCTGTCCTGCAACACAGAGGTCGGGGTGGGCGTCAGTCGCTCCTCCTGCTGCTGCTCCCTGGGGAAGGCCTGGGGAAACCCCTGCGAGACTTGTCCCCCTGTAAACAGCAGTAAGTATGGAACAAAAAGGAAGGAAACACTTCTGTTCCGGGATCTAGAAACAAGTTGCTATTGTATTCCTGGACTGAGGGCAGTGGGAGGGGCGGCCTTAGACTGTTGTCAATGGTTATCCTGAAATCCGCCAAGAGTGTTTTATGGAAAAGGAATTTCATTTCTGTCCTTTCTATTTTTTTCTATTGTTTCTCTCTCTTTTTTTTTTTTTAAAATCATCTCAACCACAATCCAATCTGAATGGTCATAGTATCGATTATACATGGGGTCACAGATAAAGGCTGTCTCCAGTCCTTCTTGGAGATTGTTAGTTCAGGTTCATAAGTGGAGTGTATCCTGAAGTCAGTCACAGAGCACATTAAAAGAAAACATGTGTTCTAATATGTACAGAACTCAGACCTTTGTAATATAGACTCCTGGCAATTTTTTTTATTTACTTGCCAAAATATCTGTGATATGAATTATCTAAAAGGAAGTATTTTTGCTTTAAAAGAAACTAAACTAAACAAATGACTTTTGTTATCCTACTGCATGTCATTGAAGTAATGATCTTTTGGAATAAAATGTGATATACATTATTGAAAGTGCGTTTAAAAGGACGCAAAAAAATACAGACACCCCCGAGGCTGTGTGATTTGAGCTTGGTAGTGATTGTCTCAACGTCTGGGATCCAAGAATCAAACGCTTGCTCTCCATTGTTTTGCAGCTGAGTACTATACCCTGTGTCCCGGAGGTGAAGGCTTTAGACCGAACCCCATCACAATCATCTTAGAAGGTAAGCCCATCACCGGATGTCATATAGACTTAAATAAGCTAAACAAATAGCCTAGTTAGAGAGAAGCTGGGACCTGGGATGAAAGTCATTGCGAAGCAATGCCAGAAGGATTCATGTGCAGAACTGCAGGTAGGCAGTCTGTCACACACATGCTAAGCAACAGTTTGACCAAGAAATAGTGCTCCATCCCCAGCATCTGGTGTTCAGTTGTTGTGCAGAGAAACCCTTGTTACATTGTCCCCAGCAAATTACCCACAGCTTGCTTCCATTACTGTTCTCAGAAAACAGCAGGCCTGCAACAAAGGCAAGAAAATCACAGGCGGAATAAACCCAGCACCTAAGAGCATTCATTCCTTTAGGTGCACAGATGTCTGTGGTCCATACAAGACGTTGTGTTTGAAGGCTGCAACATTGACTCTTTTTTTGGTCATGATTTTTATCTTTAATGGACTGTCTCCTCTTGTAGACATTGACGAATGTCAGGAGTTACCAGGGCTCTGCCAGGGTGGAAACTGCATCAACACTTTTGGGAGTTTCCAGTGTGAGTGCCCACAGGGTTACTACCTCAGCGAGGAAACCCGCATATGTGAAGGTGAGGAAGCCCAGCCTGTTCCCCACCACAGTGTCTCCCCTCGTGTTCCTGCATCCTTCGGGAGGGGTCTGTTGAGACTGTTTATAGCTTTTATTTCTGTTTGGAGCAATGCCGTTCATTTGTACAGTGATAAATCCAGTTTGTGGCTCATTTGCAATGATTTACAAAAAATGTTTTTCTGAGTAAGATGCTTGATGAAACATACATGGAAAATAGAATTATAATACAAAGGTAGTGAACATGGACAATAACTTTAAGTAGGAACAGGCGAACTTAAATGTGACTGTAAGTTAATATTGATTAATAATTCCTAAATGTTGAATATAATATAAAGAAGTTGGAATGTTGTACAAACTCTTTCTCTCCCCAACTCTTGTCACATACCAGTTATAATTTTATTTTTAGGGGACTGTTATTGCTTCAAGTTCTGGCTAGCAGTATAACGTCAGTGTTTGTGTGGAAGGAGAGGCTGCCTCTACAGAAGAACATTAGGAATGTACCATTATTCCTTCTGTTACAACCTTTAGTTTTGAAGTCGTTAGTAAAAGAACCAGTAGCTACCCTGCAGTGAGAACCTGTGAGAGACTTCTAATTTGAAAGGAGGATCTCATAGTCTGCATTCAGTTTAAAGTTGCTGTTAAAATTTAGTTCAAATGGCATAGGGGGAAAAAACAGACTTCAAAGAAATTCCTCTTGGAGAATGTGGATTTCCGCAAATGTATACAGGCATGAGGCAAATTTGAAATTCATTTCTCTCTTTAGTCTATTTTTGTAATTCATAGTATTTTTAGGGTTAGGAGCTTTTTATTTTTTTTTTTTTCCTTAAAGAAGTGCATACTTGTGGCATGTAAATGAACACATCTTCTGGGGCTATTTTTTTTTTTATTTTTGAATCTTATAAACATGAGGTTAAGGAATCACTTATGATCCGTTTAATTGGCTATACTATATAAATACATAGAGCAAACGTAACTCCTAGACATTCTTGCCTGTTGTAGATATTGATGAATGCTTCGCCCATCCCGGCGTATGCGGACCTGGAACCTGCTACAACACCCTGGGAAATTACACTTGCATTTGCCCACCCGAGTACATGCAAGTCAACGGAGGACATAACTGTATGGGTCAGTACCCCTCACTGAGATTAACGACCCGAGTCAAGGTTGCTGCTGGCTTTGCACCTGCCGCACTAACGTTCTCAGAATTGCTGGTCTAGAAAGTATGGAAACTAGATCTTTATGATTGAGGAAGTATTTAAGAGTCCTGTGAAGTGCTCTGTAAATCTGAGGTTCAAGAAAAAAAAAATCAAGCGTTAAGAGTTACAGATCTTAAACAATTCCGATTCCGTGTTTGTAAAAATGCATCTGTATAGATGAGAGAACATTTAAATTCGACAGTTACCTCTTTTATCACTTCAATTAATTAGTGAATATTTTTTCAATTAAGTGGATAGTTTAGTAGAGAAGGAAATATGCAACAAAATGTTGTCACCTGTGAAAAATTATCCATAAAACGCCTTGCCTAAAAGCAAGAGATGCCCCATCTGAAAACAATGAACGTGATAGATGTTTTCCAGGATTGTATCACTCAGGAAAGCTGGCTGAGAACAAGTTGGTTAACCGCGGCAGCTCTCTGCTCTGGCTGCCTCACTGACAAATTTCTCTTCACGTAGACATGAGGAAAAGCTTCTGCTACAGAAGTTATAACGGGACCACTTGTGAAAACGAGTTGCCTTTTAACGTGACAAAGAGAATGTGCTGCTGCACTTACAACGTGGGCAAAGCCTGGAACAAACCTTGCGAGCCCTGCCCAACACCAGGGACAGGTAAGTGCTTCAGCCCACACTCAGCTGGAGGCTTTGTCGGTGATACACTGTAACAGTGGGTGTGTACCACAGTCAGAGATGACACACTGTAACAGTGGGTGTGTACCACAGTCAGAGATGACACACTGTAACAGTGGGTGTGTATCAAAGTCAGAGAGGATACACTGTAACAGTGGGTGTGTACCACAGTCAGAGATGACACACTGTAACAGTGGGTGTGTACCACAGTCAGAGATGACACACTGTAACAGTGGGTGTGTATCACAGTCAGAGATGATACACTGTAATAGTGGGTGTGTACCACAGTCAGAGATGATACACTGTAATAGTGGGTGTGTATCACAGTCAGAGATGATACACTGTAACAGTGGGTGTGTACTGTAGCCAGAGATGCTCAGGCCCAGATCCAAAAAGCTTAATTTCCCAAATGACATGTGGGAGCCTAACAGTAACTTCTGAAACGTCTTCCATAATGTCCAAATTTTGAAAAGAGGCATCATTGTTAGAGTTTATAGCTTTGATTTATTTATAATCATTATCAAGCAAGACTGGCCCTTCCTTCATTCATTCATTCATCCATTCATCCATCCATCAAATGAATTTATTGAGAAACTACTGTTTGTCACTGTGTTCAGCATGGAAGGTATAATATTTTGGCAAAGTAACTTAAAAGCTAGCAACTTCAATAATAGTTGTTTAAATTAACTCTTGAAACATGCTTGAAAAGTATTTGTTAATGAATTTTGCTTGAAAACTATGTTAAAAAGTATTTCATAAATAAGTTACATAGAACATCTCATTAATGTGTTCCTTGTGCAGTTTTCCCTACAAAACAGAAGGAAACTTTACATGACTACATTTTAAAATTATTTTATTATTGTATGTGCATGGGTGTTTTCCTTTATATATTTCTGTGCCTGGTACCTGCTGAGGCCAGAAGGAGCCATTGAATCTCCAAGAACTGGAGTTATAGATGGTTGTGATCTGCTGTGTGAATGCTGGGAACTGGAAGCCAGAAGAACAGACAGTGCCCTTTACCACTGTCTCCAGCCCAGCAATGGGAGATTTTTTCACTATCAAAATTTCGTTGAAAGAAAAAGTGAGCCATCATGAAGACCAGAATAGCAACCGCTTGCCTTGTAATTACTCTTTGTGTAGACCTTATGTGGCCTAGAGAATGATCGTTTGTCATAGTCACAGATACCTGAAGTTGAAAAGAGAGGATAGTTGAGAAGCTGATTGTGCATGTGTCACCAATATTGACACGGCATACATTCAAACACTTCAGTTATGAGGATGCTAAGATGAGTTCAAGGAGAGAGGTGTGGATAACTTTTCTTGTCACTGTGATGAAATACCCGATGGACCCATCTTGGAGATGACAGATTTATTTTGGCTCATGGTTTCTGAAAGTCACAACCCATCATGTGGGCAAAAGCCAAGCAGAGCAGTTTGGTCCAGAGTAGCAGAAGCTTAAAGCACCAGCTTGTGCACAGGATGTAGACCAGGAGGCAGAAGACAAAGGCAAGAGCCAGAAGCAGGTATTACCTCTAAAGACAACCCCTCCTGGCTGACTTCCACCCAGTGTATCCAACCTCTGAATGTGCCACAGCCTTAAAGTAGCAGCTTTGTAGAGCAAGCAGCCAGGCCTTCAAAGAGTGAGTTGGACAGGGGCACTTCAGCTCCACAACAAGGCAGCTTTGATGGGTGTGTTTAGCCTTCTCTTGCCATCTGTGTTCCATAAGAGGAAGTCTTACCCTTCTCAATTATAAAGCTCCATAAGTCCAAGTCCAAGATTACTGGTTTGGGAAAATAAACGTCATTCTTTTTCCAGTGAAAGGAAATGAAGGGCTTAGGTTTGGGAGACTGGTCTGTATGTGCATCAAAGCCCTGACACTTGTGTAACCCAAGCAGGGCATTTACTCTTTCTGATGACTCCTCTGGAAGATGAGAACATCAACAGCAGCAGGGGCTAGTCCGTGTGCAAGCCACACTATCTGATGAGCTGAGATGATGGATGGATGGATGGATGGATGGATGGATAGATAGATAGATAGATAGATGATGGGTGGGTAGATAGAGGATATAGATAGATCATAGATAAGTGTCTGATAGTATATAGATGATATAGGTAGATGATAAATCTTAGATAGAATGATGATAGAAGATATAGATAGATGATAGATAGATAGATAGATAGATAGATAGATAGATAGACTGACCTGAAAGTGGCCACTAGAAATCATTGAATTGAGCAAGTGTCTCATATTGATGGCATTTTGAATCACATGCCATCTCCTTTTTTACCTATAGTCTGTGGAGTTGTACATACTTGTGTTGTAACAGCCATCAAAAACCTTTTGCTCCACACATTGGTGCCTTGGGCAATCACAGCCTTTTTTAACTTCACAGTTTGTCAATAATTGTATATTACATAAATAGCTAAATAACTTGTATATTGTATAACTTGTATGTGGGTTGCAGGGTTCCCCCTTGTGTTGTCAGGCTTGCTCATTAAGAGCTTCTACCCCTGAACCATCTCAGCAGCCCAGATTGGACCATCATTAAAGCCTTTTTATCATAAGGGAAAAAATTTAATTGCCTTTTTAAATATGTTGCTTAACTCCTGCTATCAGATCAATAAAAAGTTAATGGCAGAGAATGCCCAGACCATCCCTTTGCAGAAGCAGACATTGTTACCAAATGCAGATGACTATAATTCAAGACTGTCTGTGAATAATATAGCAATGTTCTTGTTGATGAAAATAATGACATAAAGATATTTTAAATGTGTCTGTTCTACAGCTGACTTTAAAACTATATGTGGAAATATTCCTGGATTCACCTTTGACATTCACACAGGAAAAGCAGTTGGTGAGTCTGTCCCCATTGTATTTGGGAATGTACATATATGTATATATATATATACATATATATATATATATATATATATATATATATACACATATGTAAACATATTCATATACATTATATTTTATACTCATGTGTCTCAATACGACAGTACCACAAAAATCAAACGATCTGGATTCCAGGCTAATGTGATTAGTTAATAAACCAAGAACCATGCTTATATGCGTTGACAAAGTATTAATAAAATTATTATATTCTATTAGCATAGCCTAGCAATTAAATTGTGATAATTACTTGGCAGTCCAAAGATTCCATGCATACCATGCAAAAATGTGAATTTCCTTTGTCATGCCTATTGTTTTACATGGTTGAGTAATCTACCTCATTTGTGTATTGGAGGTGATGGATATGCCTCGTGGTGTGTATGTGAGTGTGTGTGTATGTGTGTGTGTGAGTGTGTGTGTGAGTGTGTGTGTGTGAGTGAGTGTGTGTGTGTGTGAGTGTGTGTGTGTGTGTATGTTTGTGTGTGTGTATACATATGTATATATTTATTAAAAGCCGAAGACTGACACCTGATGTCTTCCCTCATCCATCTCCACACTATTTTCTAAAACAGGGTTTCTCACTGAATCTAAAGGTCCCTTATTCAGCTAGGCAGGCTGGCCAGGAGCTCGTGGGATGTACCCTTTCCAACATGACCCTCTAAGCCCTGGGATTACAGATAAATGCCAGTGTGTCCGACTTTTATGCAGATGCTGGGGATCCAAAGCCAGGTCCTTATGCTTATGTGGCAAGCACTAACAGACTGGACCACCTCTCCAGCCCTGCACCTTATTTTAATTGCTCGTTACTCTTTTCAAAAGTAGAGCTTAAGGTTGTGGTATATTTTTATATCATCCCCTTTGTGTGATCTCATTATGAATTTACAGAATTCTTTTTCAGATAACTTACTTCCTTCTGAATTGACTTCAGTTGCTATTTTTTTTCTTCATAGTTGAAGCAATATGATTTTGTCTCTATGAAGTAATATACTTAAGCATGTGTATAATGAAATACATGAACTTAAGGAAGCATAGCTTTATCAGAGGAATGGCAGCTATTTGGGTGACCTGACAGAACTTGTGGTTGGGACTCTTATGTCACTTTGCCTTATTGCCATTAAGGTTACTTGCTGTGTTTTACCAACCACCTTCACTGTTCCAAAGCTCTTTAGGGAAACTAACTGTTCTGTGGTCTCTAGTTCTTCTGAAGCCACAAGGCTGTTTATGCCAGTTTGTATTTGACTTGAACAGTGTGTGTATTTTCATTTGAGGCTATACATAGCATCACTTCAAGGTAAGATGGTAAAGACATTTAGCAGAACCACATGCATTTTGCCAAATCTGTTCAATTTCAGACATTGACGAATGTAAAGAGATTCCGGGCATCTGTGCAAATGGCGTGTGCATCAACCAGATCGGGAGCTTCCGCTGCGAATGCCCGACAGGCTTCAGTTACAACGACCTTCTCTTGGTCTGTGAAGGTAATCTGAGAAATATACATCCATCCTCCAAAGCCTTTGCTATTTATAAGTGGCTTTTAGGTGGGCTTCTGGTTTTGTGCCGCCTCTTGTGTCGTGTTTTAAGAGCTGAGGACATGCATGCGACCCCAAAGCGATAGTAAGCCGTTGTTTATGGACCTGTTGCTCTTGCAGACATCGACGAGTGCAGCAATGGTGACAATCTGTGCCAACGCAATGCAGACTGCATCAACAGCCCGGGCAGCTACCGCTGCGAGTGTGCGGCCGGCTTCAAACTCTCCCCCAACGGGGCCTGTGTAGGTAAGCAAGAGGCTGGCAGTCACCAACCACAGCAATCCATGGGTCCCATGTTCTCAAAGGGCTCCTTTGCTTTCTCTCCACAACATACTTTCAGGATGACTTTAAAAGACTGTCTAACTCAATCTATTTGTCATGCTGAAACACTCCCACCATAACTTTCAGATTAGTTTGTTGAGAAAAGAGGTTGCTTCGGTGGATTTCCCTGGCATAAAATAGAATCCTTGAGGTCCCAGTCAACCTACAAAACTTGCATGACTGAAAAGGGAGGGTTGGATACTTACTTTGAAAGAGTTGCTTATTTTGAGTCAGCTATTGTAATGGTACATTCTCAGCCTGTCTATAATAATTAATACCAGGTTAGAGAAATGCATCTGTGCAAAACAAAGGAATCTTAATAAAACTCAGATATGTATAACATGTGTCCCTTTCTTTCCTTTCTTTCCTTCTTTCCTTCTTTCTTTCTTTTTTTTTTTTTTTTTTTTTTTCTGTTTAGATCGCAATGAATGTTTGGAAATTCCTAATGTTTGCAGTCATGGGCTGTGTGTCGATTTGCAAGGAAGTTACCAGTGCATCTGCAACAACGGCTTTAAGGCTTCTCAAGACCAGACCATGTGCATGGGTAAGAAGGGTGTTCTGTGCCAGGGAGTGACGTGAGACTGGGATGTAAGGACAGATGATGGCACCATCACATGACCTCAGCAACTACGATGTCTCTGCCACACTAAACAGTTTAAGGCTTTGATGTAAAATTGGCAAGCAGGGGCATACCATAGTAGGTTCTTCTGTGCAGAGACATACCATAGTAGGTTCTTCTGTCCAACAATTCTCAGCATTTTGCTCCACAAGTTCATATGGTATGATGTACATTCAGGCACACGTGGGGCTAGGTGGAAATAACCCACATGGCGCATTTTAGAGTGCAAAGGAGTAGTAAGGGTGGCCGTATTAACATAAACACGTGTGCAAATGCACATCCTTTTTATATAGCTCAGGGTTTAACACCATTGATTTGAACTTTAACTCTTAACGTGATTGCAGAAGTGAATATAACCAGTCTTTAAACTTAATTCCCAATAGCCAACATAATGGCTAGAAAATGAAATGAGAGTGTGGATTCCCATGTTTCCAAAGGCACATGGGGAGAATCCCCTGAAGCTGGGACTGCCAGAATGCCCTGACTCTGATGTCAGCAGGGGCCTGGGCCTCTGCCAGAGTTCCTCTCTGTGCTTCATATTTGAGGGAGGAAAATTAGATTTAAAACTTGGTTACTCAGATGTAGCAGTTCTCTCTGTGGAAAGCCGGGGCTTTCTAGACTTATCTAGACTCTTGATAAGTGAATGTTAAAGCCAGGTTTCAACAGTGTGGAATCGTTCCCTTCACAAATTATCTGTGAAATGAGGAGCATGTGGGGGAGCCTCAGTTTACCCACAGCTCCCTGAGTGCACCTTCCCACCATGGGCTGCCCCAGAGTGATGCGAGAATCTCTAACTGGTACTTATGTGAAGGATTTCACAAGTTCTGGTCCCCTCTGCATGGACATTGTAGGACTGCTTGCTTACAAGAGACACAGAGGTCTCCTTCTCTACTCTTCCAGAGAGTATAATCTTCTACCACCCAAATCTGTGATATTTATCACTCAGAAATTCATATGGGAAAAATCCGCCCCTATATTAGCAGTCCTTTCCATGATAAAAGTCAGTCAGATCCTCAGACCTTCAGGCCACAGCTCTCCTTCTAAGGAGCTGTGTCTTCTCCTTGTATGGTGGCTCTGCAGGCTGGCCTCCCAGCACAAAGGTCTTAAAGGGACTCTAGCCAGTCCACGAATGACAACTATGGCTCTGGCAGGCCTTGTCCTTCCTGATCCCCTCTGCCTTGCTAAAAACTGTTAGATTGCATTCCTAAAGCTA
The DNA here is from genome assembly GCF_011762505.2 of Arvicanthis niloticus. NCBI lineage: Eukaryota > Metazoa > Chordata > Mammalia > Rodentia > Muridae > Arvicanthis > Arvicanthis niloticus. The sequence goes on from NC_047671.1 coordinate 30,685,669, forward strand.
GCTACCAAGTTTCCTTATTTGGCCACTTCCTCCTCCTGAGGCTGACTTCCAAGGTCTAGCTTTCTAAGTATTGAAGTCAGGCAATCAAATGCCTGCTTTGGGCTACCCTAATTAACATTCCCAATCAAAATAAATCCCTGCATCCTAACATGGATTTCCTCTTTTACCTTCATAAACCACCACCCACCATTTGTCTATGGGCCACAGTCTGTCTCCTCTCTATAAGAGGAGTCCTTTGTCCTGCTCCCGAACAAATTTTCCTTCCCCTTCCCCTTCCCCTTCCCCTTCCCCTTCCCCTTCCCCTTCCCCTTCCCCTTCCCCTTCCCCTTCCCCTTCCCCTTCCCCTTCCCCTTCCCCTTCCCCTTCCCCTTCCCCTTCCCCTTCCCCTTCTTCCCCTTCCCCTTCCCCTTCTTCCCCTTCTTCCCCTTCTTCCCCTTCCCCTTCCCCTTCCCCTTCCCCTTCCCCTTCCCCTTCCCCTTCCCCTTCCCCTTCCCCTTCCCCTTCCCCTTCCTTTCTCCCTCATTTCTTTCTCTATCTCCTGTCTTTGTCTCTTATTCCATGGTCTTTGTCTCCTTTGTGCTGAGAACTTGGTTTGGGGTATCCTGTGCTGAAACCAATCCTTTCAGGCCTTCTGTCTCCTGTCTAGGATAACCTTGCTAACTGTTCACTCCAGGAAAGCTTATGATTAAATTCTAAACAAATTCCTACTTGGATTTCAATATTTCATCAAAGGGACTAAAATTTTCCCTATAAACTCAAGATATATAAATTCTTTAATGAGTGTTAATAATGCATTCATATTTGACAAGCAAGCCTGAGTGTTAATAATGCTTTCACATTTGACAAGCAAGCCTGTCTCTGCAGCTTCTCTGCCAGTGACATGCTTCGCTACCAGTGTTGCCAAGAATTGTTACAGACCAATAAGAAATTAAACAGCTTTCCTGTTTGTAGGTTTGATTTGTCTCCCCTTTTCACATTCTTATTTTTATGGAATAAACATGGGTCCCTGCACTATCCTGAGGGGGGTCTAAGTAATAAGTAGTGGGGGCAAGAAAATGTTCAAGGTGAGTAACCCGTTCTAGGTAAAAGTTGAGTTCTTCTTGGTAGATGTCGACGAGTGTGAGCGGCACCCATGCGGAAACGGGACTTGTAAGAACACTGTTGGATCCTACAACTGTCTGTGCTACCCTGGGTTCGAGCTCACTCACAACAACGATTGCCTAGGTAAGTCTTTCTGTCTGCTTGTCCTCAGTCCTCCTTGATCCCTACAGAATGTGCTGAAATAAAAAAATAAAACCAAGAGCACAGGCGACTTTTGCCGTTGAACTTGCACACGTGCGGGAAAATAGGCAAAGCCACTGCCAGCCCTCCAGTTGCCTCCAGCCCTTGGTTGCCCTCAGGAATCTCCAGGCTGTGTACTGTTTCTGGCCCTTCCTAAAAATCCAGTCTGTCAGGGCAAACAGTCACTGCAATGCCAGTAAGTGGATCAAGACTGATTCATAGTTTAGGTTCTCTGTCCCCTCTTGGTGAGACAGAGAGGGACCCTCTCTCATTCCCATGTTACCTCACATGTTGTATGACTTCATTCCTAATCTACACTTGAGCCTCTGCAGATTTCTACATACACGTGTGTCTGTGTCTTAAAATTCCCTTGTCTATCAGCTTCAAAAGCCTGTATGCACACACACACACACACGCACACGCACGCACACACAGAGGCACATGCACACACACACACAGCACAGCAAACAGGTTTTGAGATGAGCTCTCAAACAGCACCTGTTCCCGGTACAGGATTTCAGCTTTTGCCTCACTGTGACATACAGTTGGATGTGGAACTGATGCTGGGGAGGTTCCCCAAGGAGGTAGAATAAATATAAGAAAAAGAGTAACGCAGGTCTATTCCCTTTGTCATTTGTGTAGGATCCTTATGTACAGGTAAAAGATCTGCAACTTACTCAGTTGGGTTACATTCCACAGTCCTTTCTCCTCTGACAAAAGAAATGCTTTCCAACTAAGAAAAAGAATGGAAAGATTCACCTTAAACCCATAAAATTTTACCTGTTTATAAACGTCTAAATTATAGTTCACGCCCTTGAAAAAGAGGAGGCCTTCTGTGTTCCCGTTAGGGATTCAGTCCTTTAAAACATGCGCCATTGTCTTTTCTGTTATTAGAGTGCAGTATAGACTTTTTTATAAATGTGTTCCAACAAGTGTGTCCACAAGCTTCCGCTAATATGAGATGGTACCATGTAGACGCTCCCTCTGAAGCACTGACTCCTCTCTGTTTGCAGACATAGACGAGTGCAGCTCATTTTTTGGCCAGGTGTGCAGAAATGGGCGGTGCTTCAATGAAATCGGCTCCTTCAAGTGTCTGTGCAACGAGGGTTATGAACTTACTCCAGACGGCAAAAACTGTATCGGTAAGGAACTGAAGCCACTCATCTTGATGAGACAATATGAACCTCCACAGGCATACCCAGCTTGTCTATCTATACTTTATCATCAGACCACATGACTGCCATGACCTGTGTCAGGGTATTAACTGCCTGCTGGGAATACATCATAGGGAGAGTTTTCATTGGGAGCGGTGCTTAAGGCTATGTCTCAGAGATAAATGTACATAAAGAAACAAATCTTAAGAATTAACAGCCTTATGACCCAGCTACGATATCGATATCGGAGGAGTGACAGGGTGTCTTTGTCCATGGTGACCCAGCAGATCAGAGGGCCCAAGTGGAATGAATCTGTTACTGTCATTTAGCAGACAGATGTCTTCAATGATTGTCTCCTGTCTGGGTTACATTTTTTTTTCTTTTCGGTCTTCTTTCTCTTTATAGATACTAATGAATGTGTCGCTCTTCCTGGTTCCTGCTCTCCTGGGACCTGTCAGAATTTGGAGGGATCCTTCAGGTGCATCTGTCCCCCAGGATATGAAGTGAAAAGTGAAAATTGCATTGGTGAGGCTTGGGTTCATTCTGAGGTCATGAGGTGCAAGGGAGAAAAAGGGTTAGTACAGGCTTTGTGGAAACACCAGCCCAAGCCACTGTGCACATGCTGGCCTCGGGGGTTAGACACATAGCTGCCTGCATCTGTTTTCTTGAACCACCAGAAATGGTTGGGTTGGCAGCTTAGGGATGTGGGCTTGTTTGCATCAGCAGAAGTCTTACTGCTAGTGGGGGGATTTTCGTCACACTCTGTAGCTGTGTTCTGAATGTCAGGAAAGACTATCCACTACATTTTAAAAATGTCTACAATGTAATCTTTGGCACATGGTTTTAAAATAGTTATTAAAGGTGTCCAGCCTCCTGAAAAACTGAAGCAGAAACCTTGATGGTTCTCAATATCTTCCCTCTTGGGAAGGTGTTACTTATACAAAAACAGAAAATATTAATCCTTTTGGATAGCTGGTATCTTCTACTGAAGCTGCCAGCACAGAACACTGTTCAGCCCCACAGTGGGGTCTCAGAATGCCTGGCAGACATGATGAGGGCAACCTCTGCACAGCACACTTCATTTTGGGTTTTATTCATGTGACTGACATTGGAAGCAGCAGCATCTAAATGAGACTTTGCTAACAGGAAAGGATCACAAAGGGTGTGTTTGTCTCTGAGGTTTTCATTCTGTCACCCTTGGCTAGATCCTAAAGATAAATAGCTCTGATGTTCATATTCAAGGCAGTTGCAAAGTGAAAAGGGCTGTGGACTTCACAGAGCTGAACTGTGCTTCACACCAACACAGATTAGATATTATGGGTATCCCTAGTCGTTCTGGTTAATATATAGAGTTTATTATAAGATTTGATATTATTCTACTAAACAAAATAATAAAAACATAGTCAAATAGTCAAATCAACTTGGTAAAAAGTTTCTTAAAAGCTTAAGATTATCTGTGCCATTTTGTTAAATTTTGTTTGGGGGATATGGAAGAGGAATTTTTATTTGTGTATGTGTATACACGGATGGTTTTACAGCAAAGTAACAAAGAAATTCCGTAGTCCATCAATCCCTTTCTTTAAAACTAGCAGTATTAACCACAATAATGGTGTGTGTGTGTGTGTGTAGTATAGTGCAGTGTATAAGTCTGTGTATGTGGTGTGGTATGTGTGTGGACGGAACTCATGTATAGCAAGTATATGTGTGTGTGTATGTAGTATGTGTGTGTATCTATATGTGTGTATAGTGTATGCTATGTGTGTGCATGATGGATAGTATGTACTTGTTGTATATTGTATATTTGTGTGGGGGGGTGTATGTGTGCATAGTGTGTGTATATCCATGCATATGTACAGGTGCTAGTGCCCTTATTCCCTTGAAACTCATTGAAACTGGAGAGAAGCTCACAAGCAGCTAGCCCTGGCCATCCTCCTGTCTCTACTTCTTAGTACTGGGGCTACACAGTCACACGTGACCTACCCCAGTCTTTAAAGTACATTCTGGGGGTTTAAACTTGGGTCTTCGTGTTTGTACAATGAGTGTCTCTACCCAGTGAGCCATCAGTTTTGGTCTTCACACTCAATTTTGGTTCTTCATTGTATCCGTGCCCATCCTTGTATGGAGTGATCACAGCAGCTGCACAGAAGCTAGTGGTGTGGGAATAGAAATGTGTGTGTGTTTATGCAGCACAGCATCATAGGTACCTCTGTCTTGTTGAAAGCACCCACATCTATGATTGAGTTTACATTTCATTCATATTGCCTTTCTTGAACTAAACCTTGTTCATTGGACAACTATTCTCTTTTTTATGAAAAGTTCATTTTTAGTTAAACCTTATACTCATTTTATTCCAACTAGTAGTGTCTCTTCTACCAGTTTTTCTCAGATGGCATTCTTCTGACATGGTCATGCTCAGTTGCAAACACATACATAGTTGTGTGCACACATACACAAATGCAAATCTACATTCTGAGGGGGTGCAGGGTGAGTTTTTAAGAAGGGATGTGATCTGACTCTTTTATCAAATCTTTAGAGAATTAAATTGAAAGTGCATCCCAGACATCACAGTGGGAGCAGAGGGCACAGCATGGGCCAGACAAGGCACAGCCTTGGAATGTTATTCTAACTTTCTTGAGGTTGAATAAAATAACCCACAAAATAAGCGAGAGAGAGAAAGAGAGAGAGAGAGAGAGAGAGACAGAGAGAGAGACAGAGAGAGAGAGAGAGAGACAGAGAGAGACAGAGAGAGACAGAGAGAGACAGAGAGAGACAGAGAGAGACAGAGAGAGACTGAAAACCAATGGGAAAGATTCCTTATTTTAAAGTGTAATTCTGGGCTTTGAGGAATGATAGTCTCATGGTCTAGTTCCATTGACCTGGATAATCCAGTACCATCAGTCGTGTGTTTAGAAAGATAACTTTGGTGGCAGTGGTAAGAGAAGAACAGAGAAAAGTTGCAGACGCTGGTAAAGAGATGTACAGTCACTGGGTGGTACCCGAAGCTGTGTAGAAGGTACTGAGTCGTAGAACATCCAGCTACACACTCGTATGTAGGCATCAAAAAGCCAGAAGGATCCAGAGTGGGATTTCCAAAAGAGGTACTTGGAAAGGGGTCCAAATACCTCTTTGGGTCAAAGCTGATTGAGCACCCTGAGTCTGTGAGGCATGTATGTCTGTCATGTCAGATAGACAGTGAAGTCCCCACCCATAGTGATCAAGTGTCAGGACCTGGAAGTGGCCATGGGAAGGTCTGGCATGTGGCTGGGTGAAACTGGATATGATCTTTCACTTTTAAAGCAACAATTTACCTTAAAAGGATAAATTTACTAGCTACATAGTGCCATCTCTAGTTCCATTAGTACGTATCCTTTAATGAATGAGTTACAGTATAGACTGGTAGATTATTGTCAACTGTAGAAAAGAATATTGATTAACAAACTCTCACTATTCTATAGATATAAATGAATGCGATGAGGACCCCAACATCTGCCTTTTTGGTTCCTGCACCAACACCCCAGGGGGCTTCCAATGCATCTGTCCCCCTGGCTTTGTCTTGTCTGACAACGGACGGAGGTGCTTCGGTAAGCAGTAGACTGACTTCCTCTGTCATCCTCTCTCTTCATTGTGCTAGGGCTTTATTATGACAAAATGAGATCTACTCATAACACCCCATCTGCAACTGCAACCCAGACTTCTCAGGAACATCTCAGATGGACAGCCCAAAGAACACTCTGTTAACATCATTAATACATACTCTCTGATTTTATGCTAAAAGAAAAATTGTCTCACTGTACCGTTCTCATTTCATTGCTGGAACAGGCTGTTATTTATCGGTACATGAGTTGCCTCGGGCATAGTTTAATTTACTGAAAGCTAAATTCATTGTTTTTATACAGCTTTAATGGGACAGTGAAAGGGGGAGACTGTGGGAATATGTTCCTGACTGAGGCTAATTTTACAAATCCCTAAACACATTATAAAAACATTTTAGATATAATAACATTTTGTCCACGGATCAGTTTAAACTAGCAAATGAAAGTGAGTCGTGGAGAATGCCCAGGCCTGTCTCTTAACTACTGATCTCACATGTGCCCTGTGTCCTGCCCATGAGAAATGTTCGGTCGGAACCAGTTGTATCCATATTGTCCCGTCTGTTTAAAGAGCAGTGAGGAGCTGTGCGGTTTTTCTTTCCCGATTAGATACTCGCCAGAGCTTCTGCTTCACCAACTTTGAAAACGGAAAGTGTTCTGTACCCAAAGCCTTCAACACCACCAAAGCAAAATGCTGTTGCAGCAAGATGCCAGGCGAGGGCTGGGGGGACCCGTGTGAGCTGTGCCCCAAAGATGATGAAGGTGAGATCAATGGCAGAGGGAGGGAGGAGGGAGAGGGAGAACTTTGTGTTGTGACTGTGTGAAAGGGGAAGTTATACCTTTGTATAGAACTCTACTGATGGTTCTGGGAGCAGCCACGTGGCAAGACCTCTACCAGCATTCTCGTACAGCATGTGTACACTGAAACCAACCACTTCCGTTCTGTTCCAAAGCATCAGTATTACTTGCTTTCTGAAGACTTAACTGCAGAGGCCCGGGCAGAAGAGGCGAGAAGAGGATGGAAATTAAACTCCACACAGCTTCACAAGTTCCCGAGTTGAAAGTGCTGCAGAGCAGCTTGCCAGTAGAGTTTAGGCCTAACTCCAGCTCTGCTAGAGTTTAATCTTTACCATCGAAAAGAAATACATAGATAAGAAAATCCCACATTGGTGTAATTTCATGGCTGTGGTTCTTATAATGTTACATAAAATTCTGAGAACTAAAATCAACACAATGGCCCAAAAGCCTCCAAAGGATCCATCAGCACCAGTGAATTGTGGAGTAACTCCCAGCGAGATGACCCTGGGGAGGGTCACTAGATCAGAAGTGGTTTCTGTGTATAAAGGACAGGGAAGTTTTGGGATTTCCTAGTGTTAGACAGAGCCAGAGTCCCCAGGTTGGTGGTACCCTAGTAGAAGTTCAGATAGCCTTCTCTGAGTCTGTTCCGCATTGGGTATTAAAACAAAACAAACAAAATGGCCAGGTACAGTGGTGTGCACCTTTGCACCCAGCACTCAGGAGGCAGAAAACACAGTGATCTCATGAGTATATAAGGCCAGGTCTACAGAGCAAGTTTCAGCCTCTGTTGCAAAACAATAGACCAGAAAAAAAAATGAAAGAAAGAAAAGAAAAAGAACACATTCCTGTTAAAGATGGATTTGTACAGTGTTAACTGGATCTTGAGTGATGGGTAATCTGTTTCTCTGTAGTTGCCTTCCAGGATCTGTGTCCATATGGCCATGGGACAGTCCCTAGTCTTCATGACACACGTGAAGGTAGGCTCTGGCACAATTTATTTTTACTGTCACATTTTATAAAAATAAATAAATTTCTTATTTATTTTATAAATCATGATAGTTTTAGAATGCCCTGTAGTGTATTATATCTAAAGAATAATTGCAATAGTATATATATATATATATATATATATATATATATATATATATATACAGTGTGTGTGTCATATATCTATACTAATATGTAAAATGTCTGTTTTTCTGACAAAAGTATATGTTCCACTCATGTTAGATGTGTGCTTAGTAGATGTGGATCTATTCACATATCTTTTTATTTGAGTGAGCTCATGGGAAGTATTATATTTTAGATGTCAATGAGTGTCTTGAGAGCCCAGGCATTTGCTCAAATGGTCAGTGTATCAACACTGATGGATCTTTCCGATGTGAGTGTCCAATGGGCTACAACCTGGATTACACTGGAGTCCGGTGTGTGGGTGAGTATTGGCTCTGTTTTATGTAGTTTGGATGGCCTGTTGTATTCTCTCGTCTGCCCAAAGGCCCCTCAGGTAACCTCGGTAGTGGTGGGAAGATTTAGAGAACCATGATGAAGTGTTAGCAGTATCTTCATCTCTCCTACATTTTCCCATGCAACTTGACTCACTATGGAGATGGAGTTTCCTAGTATCTGTCTTTAATCAAATATATGATCTCTAAGGCCTTGGGATGTAGTTCAATAATAGGTTATATTTGCTTTGTATTCACAAGGCCTTAGTCTGGTCCCTAGCATTTAAAACAAGCAAACAACCAATAAATGAATGAATAAATAAATAAATAAATAAATAAATAACAAAGCCTTAGTAGGAGAATGACTAGGAGGATTGTTCATTTTGTTTTATGTCTGTGCATACTTCTTGAAGCAGATGTCCACATACAGCCTCTGGCTTTGGGACCCTTGCAGAAAGCATTACCATCTGGGACTGAGAGCCTTGCAACGTGGCCCTGCAGGTCACTTTATGCACTGCATAAAGGCTGACTAGGGCCAAAGGGAAGGTGATGGGAGGTTAGGAATGTCCTTTTTGAATCCTTGAAATGTGTCTGGGCCTCTGCATGGCTTACTCTTGTTTTGCAGACACCGATGAGTGCTCCATCGGCAATCCCTGCGGGAACGGTACATGCACCAACGTGATCGGGAGTTTCGAATGCAATTGCAATGAAGGCTTTGAGCCAGGGCCCATGATGAACTGTGAAGGCAAGTCCTCCTGCCTTGAGGATTATCTGTTCTCTTCCTTTGAGAATATGGAATTAGCTTTTGAAAATTATCTCCACCTTTATTCACTGTGTTATTCTGCTGTCCGTACTCATCACGAGTAGAATTTCCTTTACCTCGTCCGTCCCAGGAGATCTTCTACATCCTCAGCTCTTGACAGAGCCCCTGAGTGGCCCAGAGCTGGCCTTCCTCATTGTCCCTTTCTTTAGGGTTCAGTGATGTTTTCTATATTTTCATGGCTTCTCAAAATACTGGTTCATTTTTCATTTATACTCTGGGTATCGGGAAGAATACATCGTGGACTCGGTTACATTATGTTCATGCTTCTTCTGTCTTTTATGCAGAGTTAACTTGTGTAGACACAATCACAGCCTGCTCAGGCCTATGAAGGCTCAGGTTTCAGTTCCACTCTTGGAACCTACAGGCTAGCTTCTTTGGGTTTTGTCCCACACATATACAGTACAGTCAGCAGCCTGGGCTGTGTACGTGGAAAGGAAGAAGTACACCATTTCTCTTTCCTGGTGCTCCTTTCCAGAACTTCATTCACTCCAGAGCACCATGGTGACCTCAAGACTGTGTCCCCTGGACAGAATATTAGGACATTTAGATTTGGCTATCTGGCTGCCACCAGCAGGATACTGGTCATCCGTAGGGTAGATCGGGAGGAAAGAGGGAGGGAGATGAACCAATCATTAATGTTAGTCCTTGTAGTTCCCTAACTCTTGAGTTTTTACCCATCAGTAACACTCAGGTAGCGTTTGTAATTCTTCAGCATATAGCTGCTAACTTCCTGGAAGACAGTTTTGTCAGGTACTAACGTTTTTATGTACCAGAAGCAAAAGTCCTGTTACCTTGTTGCTTCCTATATGATCTGTGAGAAAACATATTAACGGAGATATTTAACGAGTCTCACACTGAACACATGTCCATTTCTTTGGCCAGACATCAATGAATGTGCCCAGAACCCACTGCTATGTGCTTTCCGCTGCATGAACACCTTTGGATCTTATGAATGCACGTGCCCAGTTGGCTATGCCCTCAGGGAAGACCAGAAAATGTGTAAAGGTAAGGCCACAGTCAAGGGGAGAGGGGCACCTTGACTTGCCTCATTGGGATGCAGCCTACTTCAGCCATTGACTTTTCCTGGACACTTTTCTCCCAGAGCATTACAAGAAAAAAAAATGTCAGCTTTGCTGTAGATTTTCTCTCCTAGATAACAGGACACTTAAAAGTCTATGGAGAAGATGATTCAAGCACTCCACTGCTGCCACGAGCCCAGGCCCTTATTAAAGCAAAAGTTATCCTTCCCTAAACTCATGATATGGACCAGTCCTGAAAGTGTTATACATCTAGACTAGAGCCAGCTGTTCAAAAGACTGGGCATCTTCATCCTCTGTCTCACCAAATGACAACATGATAGAATGTGCTGTTTTTAACTGGTTTTCTTTTCTCCTCCTTTGATGCATTTTTTAATAAATGTTTCCTAGATCTGGATGAGTGTGCTGAGGGGCTGCACGACTGTGAGTCTAGAGGCATGATGTGTAAGAATCTGATCGGCACCTTCATGTGCATCTGCCCCCCTGGCATGGCCCGCAGGCCTGATGGAGAGGGCTGTGTAGGTAAGTCCCAAGCGAAGGTCTGTGAGCAATGCTCTCGCTCCAAGCCAGATCTAACACTGAACCCCAAGGAGCTAAATCTAAGCCAGCTCCTTTCCAGGCAGAACTGAGGCTAGCTTTCATGATCTCGGGGTCCAGGGTAGCACTCAAGGCTCTGGGTCATGCAGATGGGGTTCACTTCACACTGCTGGAAACTGTGGGGGTTTGTTATTTGTGAGCCTCTGTGAGTCTAAAGCATCAAACTTAAACGTGCAGAAACTGTCCGTGAAGTACCTCTACTCATGTAGCAAAACAAAAGTTTAAGGTTAGCGGTCTCACCTTTGTGACGTCCCGTGCGTGAGGGGAGGAGCTAAGGAGCAGTCCAGTGTCCTCCTTATCTTTCCCCATCACCTAACACATTTTAGTGTCAAAGCACTCATTTTCAAAAGGATAAGGTAGAGCTGTTACTCCATGGCCCGTGCCAGTCTGGCCTCATGCAAACGTGTCGCAGCTACCGCAGTCATTGCCTGTGTCCTTTTCTAAAGTGCTGTCTCTCACCTGAGCCACTACAGCCCACTACACAGGCTTCCTCCTCTCTAAGAACAGGGGCTGTTTAACTGAGAACCCGGCTACTCCCCTACCAACCTCCACTCCCTAGGAAAACCGAGGTCTTTTTTTAAAGAAACAACAGTCATTAATAATTTCCTGTTTCTTCCTAAAAAACAGAATACCAAAATAAAGAATAAGATTTCTTTAAAATGAATCTCTGCACAGTTGCCTGCTACTCAAAGTTAGAAGAGGGAGGGGCTGCAAATGATTCCAGGGATGCCCATAGGGGGTGGGAATGTTACAAAATTACACTGTGGTGACAGTTATGTGCGCCTGTAATTGACCAAAAACCATTGAATTGCACACTAACAAATTGTATGGCATGCAAATTATACCTCAGTAAAGTTCATTTAAAAAAAAAGATGAAGCTACCACAGGAAAAGAGATACAGGGTATATAGCATTACACTGTTTGTTCTAACAAAAATAATAATGGAATGAAACCAAAATACCCATTATAGACACATAGATAGATGCATAGTGGTATGTGTATGCTAGAAAATTTGCATAGCTGTTCAAATGAGTATGATAAATATATGTGCATAGGGATACAGAAATAACCATAACCGTGGAGCAAAGCCATGTAAAATAACGTCAATCTGTAGGAAACTCCAAGTAATATCATGTTTCCTGCGGGTACATATGTAAGCATGTCAAAGACATAGGAAATGCTTTAAAAGGAGAAGTGACGGGTAAGCCCAGGAGTTAACCACCAAGAAAGATACTTCTATTAGAGGTTACTAATCTAGAGTGGTTTTTATCTTTAAGAGAATTCCTGAAGAGCATTCATAGCATAGACCTTAAAAATGCAGCTCGCCATTAAACTCTGCCTACAATTCCAACATATCTGCCCTCTTCCTGCCATTGCGCCAAACTGCCTGAGACAGTGTATAAAGAAGAAAGGTTGTTTGGGTTTGTAGCTATAGACTGAGTCCTGACTATGCTTTGAAGTTATACCTAGGCATCTCACTGCAAGAGGAAAACACTCATCTCAGCAACAAAAAAAAAAGCCAGACAAAGGCGTAGCGGACACATCTGTGGTGACCCTGGCACCCTCTTACTGTGCCCCTCTCCTCAGTTTCACCACCTCCTGGTAGCACCATCTGGTGGCCAACCTTTAGCATATCAGCCTTTAGGGTATGTTCAGTATTCACACTACATCATGGAGTGTGACTTAACAAACTCTATTTGATGATGGTCCCTTTGTTGTTCTTGTTCTTTTATTTTTTTTAAATCCCACGTTAGGAGTTTAGTTACATAGTAGTTGTTTCAAAACCACTATTCATATACTACCTGGCTTTCATATACATTCATATACATTCATATTCATATACTACCTGTCAATTTAAGAGATTCACCTGAGCTCCAAAGTCAGAGCATCTGATCCTTAAATCCAGCACAAGGCAAAATTCTAACATGTGTAGAAAGGAGGAAATAATTATCCTGATTACTGTGCCTAAGACACTGGGATTGAACACGTGATCCCAGGTGCTGGAGCCACAAGCTTGAGCCACTATGGCGGGCTTCAGGGCTTGCATCTTTTATTGTATGTCTTGACAATAGAATGTACCATTTTTAAAGTTTGTCAGACCCTCAAGCTTTTCATCATGAAACACTGTGGACAAGGCCACTATGACTTCACAGTTGGAAATCCCACACAAATCACAAAATACCATAAACAAATGAAGTGTTTGTAAAATGTAGGATGGAAAACAAGGTCATTTTAAAAGGGGAGAATGCATATGTATGACATCAGAGTCCAAGAAAATGCCTCAGAGTCAATTTTCATAAAACTGTAAACCATGACAAGTTAAGGACTTTATGTAGGACATAGAAAAGCCCCCATGAAGGAAATAGTAAACCTGTCCAGAGATGGAAACTTGATCCTGCACTATACTGTAATCAATCAATCACCTCTTGAACAAATCACAAGTAATAAATCTAATGATTAGGAAAAAATACATCAAGATGACTAAATTTGTTCAAAAACACATGTATAAGTGTCTGAGGTTGTAATCTAGAAGAAGGCAGTGTTTATTTTAAAGAGGGAATAAAGAGATGTCCTCCTCAACCTTGAATATTTTAGAAAGGTCGTGGGAGGGGATGAGTCCTGGGCTATCTTGCCTTAAGGATCCGGCCACGGCAGACAGCGATGGAGTCTTTAAGGGGTGTGTACAGGTTCCAGCCACAGCGCAGGGGCTTGGTAGCATGTCGTCTTTCAGGCGTTAACCAGCTATTCTCATTTTCAGAGGTTTGGTTAGAAGATCAGGGACATGGGAGTATTTTTGTACAGGCCCCATTATATCTGCAGTCCCTAGAAAGGCAGGCATGAGAGATGGGTTTGCACCGTGCTGTTTAATTATAAACAAATAGGTCTAAACGTGAACATTTCTAGAGAAAAGGCTAAAAGAAGAGGGACGAAGCAGTCACTAGAGAGTCTAAGACCTAATGTGCTTTCTGACTCAGATTGCATGATCATCTGATTTAGTATAATGCCCCAGGGGCAGAAAGCATGACAGGTTTATTGAAGACATTCATTTAAAAAAAAAAAGTATGTATGTGGGTTAAAACCATAGGTTCTGCTTTACACTATTGACCTGCTGGATTACTTTTTCAACAAAACTAAAATATGCAAAATAATAAGGGCTGAATAGAGGGAGAGATGGGAAGGAAGATAAGAAAAGAATTTGAGACAATTGGAAGAGAAGAATGATTTAGAAAAATCACTTTAACAATCTGTGAGGAAGATAATTAAAGACACACAAGTGGTTTAAAAGCTATTGAAATGTGGAAGAAAGGGCACATGTAATGATAGAAGCTCAGAAAAGAAATGGGCCCTCACGAGAGTTTATAAACCTCTTTGGAAGTAATGGAATAGAAACAGGAAGGGGGTGGACTGGAGAGATGGCTTGGTCAGTAAAGGTGAAATGCATACCAAGCAGGCATGAGGACCTGAGTCCAACGCACAGCACCCCAAAAAAAAAAATCTGGGTTCAGCAATGAGCACCTGGCATCCTAGCACTGGAGAAGTGAAAACAGGATTCCTGGGACTTGCTGACTAGCCAGACTAGCCAAATGATGAAAACCAGGTTCAGGGAGAGACCTGACTCTCAAAAAAGCCAAACTGGAGTACAAAGGAGGAAGATACCCATGGTAACCCCCAGCATCCACGTGCACCTGCACATGCATGCACATATGCACATATGTGTGCTCGCACACAGCACATCTGCATGCAGGTGTGCGTGCCCACACTCTCAAAATAGAAATGACAGGAGACACAATTAGAAATGTGGGTATAGAATGGATCAAAAAAATGATACAAGTGGAAGACAGGTATCCACAATATGCTTACAAATTTAATCCCTTTTTTAAAAAATGGAAAACTAAGCAAATGAAAGAGTGGAGTATATTTGAATATTTTAGAGAAGTTCTTAGGGAAAAGATTTAAATCTCCATCAAAAAAAAAAGCACACTGCCTCATGAAAACCCTTACACAAGAGTCATCCATTAGTTTGATTATATTTAGGAAACATTCACCATGTTTGTGGTGCTGGCAGTAGAGAATAAACTGGTTTCATTTGAGGTCAAATCTCTCACTTCCTGGCTTGGGAAAAGGAGGCCTGAACAAATAAAGAAACAGATGGACATGGTACCGTCATATAGTGGTAATTATGCCTTTTAAGGAAAATAAGGTTTTGTGACTGGGTAGGAGACACTTTAGAGAGTGCCTCGGGGTTTAATGAAGTGACCTGGGGGCTGCGACCTAGACTGGAAAAGGAAAGAAACGTTGTTAATAATGTCAATCCTGTGGCAGCAATGAAGGGGGCCCTGCTGGAGCTTGTGCCAGAGGATGGCATAGAGAGAGGCCAAAAGGGAGGAAGGAACACTGTGGTCACAGTGGAGAGTCTGGCTTCATGGCAAGAGCCTGAAGGCAAAGTGCTTTGTAAGGCCTTGGGTATGCCATGAATGTGAAGGAAAATAAAATAAAACCTAGTCGTAAGTCTTTGACCAGCCTGTAATCTTGTGTAAGCTGGATTAACTGTGTCTCGGATTGCTTGCACTAAAAGAAATTATAACCATAAGAACACTTACCTCATAGGATCATTGTCACGGCTAATTTAGGACAGTGCCAAGCAGATAGTAAAATTTCAATTAAATGCTAGCATTGTTACACTCTAATTGGCATTGTTCGAGAACTCTGGTTGCCCTGTAAGGAGTCCGTTTTAAGGAGGAAGAAGCAGAAGAAAGGATATCATCTGGGTGGCTATTTAAAATCTACCTAGACTGGGGCCATGGCTACCATGTAGACAGATGTAGCAAAAAATAAACAAATCAACTTCTGGGATCGCTGATGGCTGGTTGACAGGACGGAGGAAGGAAAGGAAGTATAAAAGATGAGAAAGATTGTTAACTGCATAAGTTGATTGGATGTTGTTACTGTAAATTTTTTATGGAAAAGAATAGAAAAAGCCAATATGGTTAGCAACACAAACACCTGTAAGGTGTGTTGATGTGTGTGGCTGTAGAATGTGTTAATGTGTGAGACTGTAGGGTGAGTTGGATATTTTTCACATCCCACTGGTAGTATTACACATTCAAACATATCTATGAGGCAGAGGTCTCAATTACTGGCAAATGCATATTGTTTAAATGATCGTGGAATGGACAGGGACACCAGTAAAAGGTCATAGAGAAGAGAGAGGCAGCATTTGAGCACTGCACACTCCACTATTTAATGCTGTTGAAAACCCACAGGAAATGAGAGCAGAGTGGCCTGTAAGAAAGGCTACACTGTGGGGTGCTGTGCTATCTTGAGAATGTGGAGAACTGGTCATTCATTGAGTAGGCAGCGGGGAAGTCCATTTTGCAAGATGGTACCAAGTGGAAGCATCAGATGCAGAAAGGCAACATGACAGTTGGATTTGGTGGCCTTTCAGGAAGTGTCAGTGGAGAGACAGCAGCTGAGTAAAGCGGAGAACCAGACGTGAAGTGGGGCAGAGAACAAATGTCTGCCCCTAATGAATAAGGAGATGTGACAGTAACTGTAGTCTCCATGTGCAGCTGAGAAATGGTTTGCTTGTTAAGGTAAAAGTTACTGGGGAGTGTATACCAGGATGTGATTTCCCGAGAAAGGAGAACTGTGAGACTCTGGAAGGCCAAACGAAGAGCTGGTCTTGGAAGACACCAAAGAGGCCTCAGCTGGTGTGGAGGGAAAAAAGCTGAAAGTGGGGGTGTCACTGGGCAGTTCCCAGCAGGACAGAGGCATACACTTCTTAGAATAAGGGCTGCATGGACACACTGTAGTGGGATTGTCCACGGAAGTCCAAATTCCATGGTGCCCAGGCTCATGAATGAAATGAGAACTGTCCTGGGGCAGTTCTCCTCTTGGTAGTGCAGCTGTGAGTTAGACACAGAGCAGGAAGAGGAGGTGGGCACAGGCAGAGCAGTGGGCACGAAAAGGGTAATAGCTGGTGGTCCTCATGTGCAGAAATTGTCCAAGGAGAGACAGTGGATGCTGAGAATCAAGATACCCTGGGGAGTATAGCACCACGCTGAGGCTCACCCCATGAAAGCTACAGATTTAGCAGTGGTGGGGAATCCAGTTTTTTGCTAGAAAAAAAAAAAAAAAAAACCCTCATTGCCAGTGGCAGTAAAGCAAAGTAACAGTGAAAGCTGAAGTGCATCAAGTCATTCAGAGGATCAGAGCTTATGTGAAGCAGTACATCCAGCAAAAGCTTTGTTGGAGAACTATTTCCTACTGTTAAATTATAAGTCAATATAAATATATTAAGCAGGACAGTGGCCATGCACACCTTTAATCCAAGCACTTGGGAGACAGAGACAGGTGGATTGAGGCCAGCCTAGTCTACAGAGCAAACTCTAGGAGATATGCCATATGTATCTAGATAGGTAGGTAGGTAGGTGGATGGATGGATGGATGGATGGATGGATGGATGGATGGATGGATGAAAGAGTGGGTGGATGGATGGATGGATGGAGAGAGAGAGAGAGAGAGAGCACAGCATTTGAGAAAGGCTCAGATCTAGAGGTAGCCAACTTAGCCCTTAGGTTTTAGAAACAATAAACTAGAAAACTCAAAATCCATAATCTAACTCATTATTTTTGTGAGTACTTTTAAATTTTCATAATAAGGTTCCCCCCCCCCCAAAACTGAAGGTCTACATGGAGTCACATCATTGTGAAATTCAGAATACTAAAGCAAAATGAAAAACATTCAATACTTCCAGAGGGGAAGGGGAGATAGATTCCCTTCAAATGAACAAAAATGCTGGGTAAAAGAAAATAGCACACTATCTGCAATATTTTTAAGGGAAATAATTTTAAACTAAAATTTTAAACTCAGTAGAGTATAAGAATGATCAAAGTAAGACACTGTCAAAAGTCTATTTGGGAATTCATATTCGCATGACCTCTCTGAACTAATTAACAAACTATGTATTTGAATTTGAATCCAAGAGACAGTGATTACATATATGTAGCCACTCCTCCATCCCACCAGCATGCAAGTTACTAGCTAAAGACATTTGAACAGATACCACTACTGGGGCAGGACCTGAGAAGGCTGAAGCAAGAAGAAGGCCACTCCGAATTTATCCTAGATGACAGAGTCAGTTTAAGGCAGTCTGGGTAACTTTGTAAGACTTTGCCTCAAAATAAAAAGAGCCTAGAGACAATAGCCCAGTGGTAATTGCTTACCTAACATGCATACTAGATTCAGTGCATAGTATCAAAAAAATTATAATTTCAACTTAACCCTGGTTGAGAATTCATTAAAAGAACATCTTGAAATCATTTAAAATGTTTCTTCTGCTACCAAAGGAGTAGAAAGAGCACGGCAAAGCCCAAACCTGAGTTAGAGACACAAGGAAAAGACAGAAAATTAGATTAGTTTGATAGATGTTAAAAGAAGGGGGCAACATCACTGTAAATGTGAAATAACTTGAAACATATGAAGCGGCAGGTAAGACTGGAATTGCAAGTGTGAATAGTCTAAGCTGCTGGATCGCAGAATGCTTCCTCTGTGGTGGAGTGTCTCGAGGTCCACGAGGACACTGTCCCTCTTCTACAAAGGCAGGGTCAAGAAGGAAACTTTCAGAAAGAAGCCATCTGGTTGGATGAGGTACACTGGAAGCAGCGGTCATGTGACTGCTTTAATCCCGCCTCCTTGATATCTTGTCAACGGCTTTTAAATAGGATGCGAACATGGAAAGACAGTTAGGAAGCTACGGTTTTACAAGCTGCTCATAACTCATATATTTTTTTTTTCCCTATGAAGACGAAAACGAATGCAGGACCAAGCCAGGCATCTGTGAAAATGGACGGTGCATTAACATCATTGGAAGCTACAGGTGCGAGTGCAACGAAGGATTCCAGTCAAGCTCCTCGGGCACTGAATGCCTTGGTAAG
The DNA here is from genome assembly GCF_011762505.2 of Arvicanthis niloticus. Taxonomy (NCBI): domain Eukaryota; kingdom Metazoa; phylum Chordata; class Mammalia; order Rodentia; family Muridae; genus Arvicanthis; species Arvicanthis niloticus. The sequence continues at coordinate 30,704,328 of NC_047671.1, forward strand.
TGAATACATGGCTATTTCCTGGCTAAGCATAGCACGTCTGTGATGTCATCACAGAACAGCTCTGCACATTTATCCCTGCCTGTTGAACAGACCTTGTAAAAGCCACACCTCGGTCCACAGAGATACATCTATTAAAATGATGTATCCATCATATGCCTGCGCCTTACATGCCCATGTAACGTAAGTAACAACCTGAAACAGTCTTTCCAAAAGGGAGGTTAGTTAAGCTCTGTGGAAAATGTGACTTCAGTAAGACTGACATCAGGAGATGATTTAATTCCAAAAAGAAAATATTTTCAGTGTGAGGTAAGCTCTCCCAATACTACTGCAGAGCAAACACCACACGTTTCAAAAGCGCAGCGGGGGTTAATTTTTACATTACGGCCCAGAAAAAAAAAAAATGCTTGACAAAATAATTTTTAATTGGGAATATAACCTCATGGGCACTATAGCCCACCAAACCAATGCTGAAATATATACCCTGTAGCAGTTACTGGTGGCCGCTGTAAACTAGGATGTGGTCAACTTTAAAGGAACCAGAGAGAGATACAGAGGATGATGGATCAACTGGTGGGTGGCCCGGTGGGGTCAAGCATCATATGCTCATCAGCCTGCCGTTGCCGGTCCTAGGGATACTTTTATACCCAGCAATGTACTTTATTTCCTGTTGTCTCCAATCTAGATCTTAAACAGTCATATGTCTTTAAAGACACCCTACAAGGAAAACACTGCTTTCTGCTCATATTACGGTTTTACTAGAACAGTTGGCTTATGAAACGGTACTGAAGATTTTTCTCCATGCTTACGTCACAGAAGCCCCTGTACTTACATTAATCTGCCATCTACAACGCACTAAGTCCTTTCACTATAGACAGTAATAGAATAACTACCACACTCATAACGTAGTCTTGACTTTATTCTTCATTTCATCACTTTCTCTAACAGGAAAAAGCTTGATCCAATGTTTCTTCCTCTTAGGTTCTCTGGGAACACAGCTCCTAACCATTTGCCTATGACTTTCATTGAATTGAAAAGAATATAATTCTATTTCTATTGAATAATTTATTCAATATTCCATCGAATAACTTTTGTCAAGTTTAATACTCAGTTCATAGTATAAACACCATGGGGGGTATTGTCAACAAACAATCGCTAAGCATCGGCTGTTCACCCAAGAAGAATACTCTGAGTTTTGAAGGTTTTGCCAGGAAAGAGAGCATGATGGTCCATTGAAAACCAAGCTGACCGATACCTGGCCTTGACTCTCATCTTCTGTTCTGCTCCAGACAACCGCCAGGGTCTGTGCTTCGCAGAGGTACTGCAGACAATGTGTCAGATGGCCTCCAGTAGCCGCAACCTTGTCACAAAGTCGGAATGCTGCTGCGACGGAGGCCGAGGCTGGGGCCACCAGTGTGAGCTGTGCCCACTTCCTGGAACCGCCCAGTACAAAAAGATATGTCCTCACGGCCCAGGATACGCCACTGATGGAAGAGGTAATGTGCTGAGGGACTTAAGGTGTTGTATCAGTCCAGTGGATTTTATACATCCTAATTAATGTAAATGAAATGTAAAAAGGTAATTTTATCAGAATTCTGTCTGAAAGTCTGGTATTCTATAAACGAATCTAGAGAATATTCTTGCCTAATGCTGTATACAGGGGTGTGTGTGTGTGTGTATGTGTGTGTGTGTGTGTGTGTGTGTGTGTGTAAGTGCATACGCACTTGTGTACAGCTGTGCATGGGGGCCAGAGGAACTCTTCAAGCAGGCCAGGCTGGCTGTCCTGTGCGCCTCAGGGATTCGCTGTTTTCATCTACCCTACCACCCCTGGCCTTTTAACATGCAGGGTCTGGGGATCTAACTCATACCTCCATGCTTACAAGGCAAACACCTTACCCACTGATTATCTCCCCAGCCCATGCATGCTTCACAAAATTTAAGAGATTATTCCTATGTCGAACCCAGGGGAGATTTTACTATTCTCACTTAACAGAGGAAGAAACAGAAGCACACAACTATGGTAATGATAAATAATGTCCCAAAAAACATGGGAAAACCCTATCTGACCGCAAAGGCCTTGGGGCACTGATAACCTCCAAACTGCGCTTGCCTTGTTTAAAGGAACGGTGCTCAGCTGCGTGTCGGTAGGAATTCACTCTATCCTCAGGCTACCTCCACGCTGGTGGGTTTCATAATTAACTAGAGGTTTCCACTTTTTTGTGTGTATGCTACCAAGTGGTCTGTGGATGTTATGAAAGATAAACTGGTTTCCTCCATTGCTGTGCAGACTCCCAGCCCCGTTACCTGACTGCCAACTGAAGCCTTCCTTCAGAGTCTTAAGGCAGGTGGGAACTGGAAAGCCAAGCCTATGTGTAGTAAATGATCACAGATTTGAAGCGGCATCTTTCTAAAATGTACCAAAAATCTTAACTCCCGCTTAGAATGCAAAATGAACAGTCTGGCATGAGCCTTCCAGTGTAGCCCTCCCTTGTTTCTCTCTCCCTGACTCTTCAGATCTGTCTGTTTCCCTCCCAGGTTGCCTTTCCCTGAGAAGTGAAAAGGGACTTTTCCAGAACTTCTCTGGGCATTCCACCTCACGCCAGCCCCTGAACCCCTTCTCACTTCCAGCTGTCTCCACTGCACACACATTGGCTTCTATCCTTTATTCTTTATTATTTTCTTGCTCTACAGATATCGATGAGTGTAAGGTAATGCCTAGCCTCTGTGCTAATGGCCAGTGCGTCAACACCATGGGCTCGTTCCGGTGCTTCTGCAAGGTCGGCTACACCACGGACATCAGTGGAACAGCCTGTGTAGGTAAGATGTGGTCATGCACCCAGGGTCTGGCAACTCCTGCTTCCTATGGACCAAGCACAGTCAAGGGAGCGCTGGCCTGTGTAGCTTGCACTACGCTGGCCAGACATTTCAGTAATGCTCCTCTTAATGACAGAGCTCTTGGTTGGTTGGTTGGCTGGCTGGCTGGCTGGTTGGTTGGTTGGTTGGTTGGTTGGTTTGTTGGTTGGTTGGTTTAGCTGTGTGGGACACAGGGTCCAGGTCATCTCAGATTCTGTTGCAGTGGGGGAAACATAACAATTGAAAAATACACTTTTGACATTTTCTATTTTAATTTAAAATCTACAAATGTGTCTATTTGATAAAGAAAAAATGGGCTTTTCTTGTGGATCCCGTGTCCAGTGTGTGAAGTGGAACTCATTTTTTAACAGCTTCTCATGAATAGAGCAACTAAGCATCATCTAAAATCTCTCTTTACAAATCAAGTCTTACCGCACCATCCTTCGGCTGTCTACACAATATTTCTCTTCTTTAATTTGTAACCATCTGATCCATTCCGTTTTCTGACAAACAGAAGGCTGTGGGGGAGCCCTGGTGTAACCTTTCAAGCCCCTCTTGATCTCTATTTCCTCAGTTTATGTGACACGCTTTTAAATTACCAATTTTATAAATGTTAAGCTCCACAGAAGTATTTTAATCACACAACAGACAGGGGAGTAGCTGGGAGTGGGCTCAGCAGCCATCCATCCATCCAGTGAGCTCTGTGGAGGAAATGAAGATTGTCTAGCTTCAGTCACAGGCCTGGCAGTAAAGAGCTGGCATAGCCCCAAGAGGACAGACCAAGTATGGCTTAGCAACAGATTCTGTCAGTCTGTGGTTCTCAACCTTCCTAATGCTGAGACCCTCATGTTGTGCTGACCTCCACCACCCCTCATCCATAAAATTATTTGTGTTGCTACTCCATAATTGTCATTTTATAGAGGAGCAGTGTCTCAGTTCCTAAGACCGCCACGACTGATGGTCGTGACCATCATAAGGTTGAGAACCACTGCTGTAAGTGGACAGTGGGGTGTAGAAAGGCCACAAAGCAGAGTTTTCCAGAGCCTATGTAACCCCACCCTGGGGCCAAACAAAAGGAACAGGGGAAAGTGGTGAGACCCTGACAGGAGACAGGGTCCAGAGAGCATCTGTGAGACGCTGCCACAGGGAGCCACTGGCTCGGCACAAACCCACACTGGAGAGACAAGAAGAAATGAGAGTGCTCCTAAGGTCTAGTCCAGCCTGATTAAGTTGAAGAGTTTCTTGGGTTTGGTTTTTTTTTTTTTTTTTTTTTTTGAGTCCAGACAGTTGTCTAGACATTACAGAAGCTAGCCAAGATCCATGCACCAATCCTCAAAGTAAGCCAGTCTGCTACTTTAGAGAAAACTGTCGTAAGTGTCATTTCTTGCTGGCTGGATTCACTGTGTGTTACATAGGGAAAGCAAGAAGGATGGACTGAGAGTGTAGGGGGAATGGAGAGGCTGGTCGTTCCTCATAACCGAGACTCTCATGTTGGTCTTTCCTCTACTTAGACCTGGATGAGTGTTCGCAGTCTCCAAAGCCATGCAACTTCATCTGCAAGAACACGGAGGGCAGTTACCAGTGCTCCTGCCCACGGGGGTATGTCCTGCAGGAAGATGGAAAGACATGCAAAGGTGAGGGGAGCCCTGGCAGCCAATGCCCATATCTCTTTCTTCTGTAACATTTGCATACCAGCCTTATAGCACACACTTCCCCTACGTTAAAAAGCTGCTTCACAGAAAACAGTACCAGGGCTCCTATTATAGAAAGAAGGGGGACTTTAAAATATCTAAATTAAAGTATGTTGCTCCTTAGAAATGAAGAAAAATAAAGTCTGCACATATGCACAGATGTGCACACACAAGCACACTCACATGCCCTCTCAAGCACGTGTGTGTGTGCGCGCAAAGAAGTATTTTTTTTTTCAGCCAGGAACCTCAAATTTACTTCAAAGGAAAGTGGCTAGAACTGGTTGTCATCACATTAAGCAAAATCATCCAGCCTCAGGAATGCAAACATCATGTTTTCTGATATATACAGAATCTAGACTTTTTTTTAAGGAGTATAAAAATGTCATAATAAAACCCACTACTTTGTATGCTATCCTAAATAGTATTTTAAAACTTTTAAAATAATACTTAAAAAAAATGCCTGGCATGCAAGTGCAGAACACTTTGCGGGAAGGTGGTCAGAGGAGAGAGGGAGAAACAAGAAGAGACAATGGGGTGGTAAATTTGAGCAAGTTACACGTTTAGGAAAATACCATAATCCATTCATTCATATGGTAAGTTTTTCATTAAAAAACATTGACTCAAGAGTTGCTAAGAACCATCAGGAGCCGGAGTTTTGGTTGCTGCTAACCTCAGGCTCCACCTCAGTCTTACGGGCATCATCTGCATTTACTGCAGAAAGGTCAGCGTGCGTTAATTTGTGCACACTCTGTATGAAAAGTAATTAGCATGCCAATCTGATCACTAAAATGGCTTCAGTGGCAAACTGTGTTTGATTTTATAGGAGCACTTCTAAGCTTGATACTAATGGACCAAATAGAGGATTCAACTGTATTCTCTGTGAAGCAAGGTCTCTTTCCAAGCTGGATTAAAAAATAATAATAATAATTACACACAAAAATGTAACAAGTGCTGGGATTTTCTTAAACCCGTTTAGAGAAATGGTTCGGCCGAACTGACCTTTTGCACAATGTCTGTAAAATGTGTGGAACTCATACCTTCCACTGTACAGGGTACTTACTTTGAATGTTTTTATTTTTCCCAAATTAGGTTTTACTCAAATCAAAATCAGATTTTGAGTTTCCTATTAGAAGAGTCCAGATATTCATTCTAAATTTACAGTTGTTCTGGTTTTGACTGGAGAGGCAAGGGGAGTGAGTGTCTGTTTTCCATTTTAAAAGCGGGTTTCTCTGTGTAGCCTCATCTGTCCTGGAACCTACTCTGTAAACCAGGTTGGCCTTGAACTCATAGAAATCCTCCTGCCTCTGCCTTCCAAGTACTAGGATTGAAGGCATGCACCACCGCTGCCCAGCAGAAGCTTATGATTTTACTTCTTCTAAGTAATGATGTTCCCATTTGGATCTGGTAAACCTCCCTCCATTCCCAAATTCTGCTTTATTTAATATTTAATATTCCCTTTAATAAAAATACATAACTATCTATGTACCAAACCACATTAACTACGAGGGGGACAACTTTTCCATGTTACCTTTGAAAATTGTGGACCTGCTGTGTTTTGGCCATCCAGTTTCTTATTTTAAGAAAACTTTGCCTTATAACCCCTTAACCACCCTGTCCCAGTTGGTGGCCTTCTATACTCGGGCTGCTTACTCTGCACATTCAAACCCTTCCTTGTATGCATATGGGAGCCTACAGGCTGCAGCTGAAGTTTAAGCCCATTTCCTCCACAGAAAATGCATGACTTGTCCTGGGCTTCTCTGTCGTTTCAGACCTCGATGAATGTCAAACCAAACAGCACAACTGCCAGTTCCTCTGCGTCAACACCCTTGGAGGGTTCACCTGTAAATGTCCGCCTGGTTTCACCCAGCATCACACTGCTTGCATTGGTAAGGCAAATCCCAGACATCGGGTAGGTGCATGACTACGGCTCAGTCTGGCCAAGGATATGGATGTTTCCTGACAAGAACAGCATCCATGGGAAGAAGGCGTGGACATGTGTTTGCACATACAGTGTCCACAGTATATGGGGTCTCAGCATCGCATCCTCAGTGCAGCTACCGTGTTAGATCGAGGAGGAAGTCCTGCATGCATTTGTATAGCAGGCCTGTTGTAAGCTGTGCCTCAGTCTCACATTCCAAATACAGCTTTGATGCTCAGATAACATATGATTAAAGGCTGTACTGGAATTTTTCAGTTTTAGTATAGAAAGCACATTTTAGGAGATCCTTAGTCTATATTATCTAAAATGGTGCCTCTAATAACTCTAAAATACATTCCAGTTACAAGTCACTGAATAACACACGTTTCATGCTACCCTGATTAATAAATTCTGATCTGACATAGTCTAAAATTCTTTCCCCACAGAACGAAAACATAGGTGTATGCTCCTCAGTTTACTTCACATGGTGAGATTTAATTGATATACCACATAGCCAGGAAGCTTGACTCTCCCTCTGTTGTGTCGCTTTGCTAGATAACAATGAATGCGGGTCTCAGCCTTCCCTTTGTGGAGCAAAGGGAATCTGTCAGAACACTCCTGGGAGCTTCAGCTGCGAATGCCAAAGAGGGTTCTCTCTGGATGCCTCTGGGCTGAACTGTGAAGGTGAGTCCACACGCACAGGAATCCTGAATGTCGGGGCTTCAGAAATGGTTGCATAAAGCCCGAGTTCAGATCCCTAGCACCCAGGTAAATGCCAAGTAGGCATGGAACCTCTTCTGTAATCCCCATGCCCTAGAGGCAGGATTGGAATCTGTAGAGCCAGCTGGATAGCTAGACTAGAGGAATCAGCATGGTCTGGATTTAGCCAAAGACCCTGCCTCAATATACAAGGTAGAGCACAATACAGCAATATATACACAGACACACGTTTACACACACACACACACCACTCCCTACATGGACACATTTGCCCATGCACTAAAGAACGTGCATATGCATATGCGTACACACCACATACATATACACAGACAAAAATAATACTTAAACTCTGCACCAATGGTGCTTCCCATCAAATAGGTATTTTTCCCTTTGGAAATCCAAAAGAACAGCTGATTGGGGGAAATGTAAGAAAACTATCACATGGGGGTCTTTGGTGTTTACCTGGCGCGTGCCTGTGTGCAGGAGGGTGGATACGTTTAGTGTTGCATGTGTCAGATTATGAGGCCAGTCATGTCACCTTTACGATTTTATATTGTGTTATAATTTATATTGTCCAGTTAGTTATCCTTTTTTAGGGTATTCCTAGAAATATGTGGTTTCCACTCTAAATACAGTCAAAATATTAAATATGCTCTTTGTACAAATGATAAGACTTTTGTATGCACTTTTCAGCCATTTTTATTTTAAAATTTTAATTTTAATTTTTGTACTTGAAATCAATAGACATTGAAAGCATTCTGAACCTACAGCTGCCTGCCATGTGTGAATTCAGCTCATGACCGTCCACATAAGATACCATTTATTAATTATCCATGTAAATTTGTTACACACACACATCAGACATGCCAATTTTATTTTACCCTTTTTAGGGTAGATTTCAAAGCCTTCGTTGTCATTCCAAACGTGTATGCATATATTAACAAAGAAATTATTCCATATGTAGTACCACATCTTGCCTAAAAATAACAGCATATTCAAATACTTAAAAAGGATTTGCATTTAATTAGTCTTGACTGACAATAAAAAGTTCTGCATGCAAAACCATTGTACTTTATAGATAACTCCATAGTATTGGTATCTTCCCCACAATGGGGATTACACATGAATCACTTTTGAATCAACTACCATCTTTAATGCAAATATGTATTATTTATCTAATAAATCTTACCATATGGAGCTAGTCAATTCAAAATGTACCACATTTGTGGCAACTACGGTTGACCTATTGAAATTACACTGTTACTCACAGCACTGATGTGCTGTGGTTTGGTGGACAGCATAAGAATAAGGTGGTTTCTTATCTCAGCCGTTCTTTGCACCATCACTGACCAATAACCATGTTGAAGAAAAGCCCAGTCCCCCATAGGCCGTGCATTGTTTATTTGTTCTCTGAAAGGTTGCATTTGGGATGCCTTTGCCAAGGGAATGTGAAGACTGTACTTGGGTTGCTTTTGCAGATGTTGATGAGTGTGACGGAAACCACAGGTGCCAACATGGCTGCCAGAACATCCTGGGAGGTTATCGGTGCGGCTGCCCGCAGGGCTACGTCCAGCACTACCAGTGGAATCAGTGTGTTGGTGAGCATTCCTTGGTGGCCCAGAACTTGGCTTTTCTCAACCTCAGTGTCTGAGTGAACTGGATAATAGATGTTATAGTTGTAGTACAGACTCCTAAGACCAGTTTAACCATTTAAGCTTAGTGTGCGAGAGGGTTAGAGTTAGCTCAGTGGAAGAGCACTTGCCTAGCATGTGTAAGGCCCAGGGTTCTATCCCACCCCTACGTACTGTTAAAAAGGTGGACAGAAGAAGTCTGCATAAAAACATTGCTGCACACTGGGTTTTTATTGTGCTTGTCTCTGTACTTGTGCATGTGACAAAATCCATCATAAACATGTTTTTGGAATATTTAAAGGTACATCAACTAGAGGTGTAGCCATTTTGACTTTTGATGTACTGTGACATCAACGGTGGTGTCAAAAGCATCATCTACATTTGCCATGCTTTGCTGCTTTTCATTAGTAATGTGTTAGATTTAGTTCATGGCAGTGTTCACCCATTACCCTGGAATAAATCTAAAGGGCCCTCTCCATCCTTTTGAGACAGGACCTCCTATACTCCAGGCTTGTCTATAACTTGCTATGTAGTCCCAGGCTGTCCTTGATCCTGCAACCTCTGCTTCCCAGGGTAAGGGCTTCAGGCATACATCACTGTGCCTGGCTAGTACTTCTAAGCCCCCAAGGACTATCCTTCTGTCCTCATGTATCACGTAGATTTAATGAGTATTGCAATGTTGCTTTAACAAAGAGAAAGCAACTGGTCAGAACAAATGCTGCTGACAAGTCCAGACAAAAATGTTTATAAAAGAAAACAAAACAGGCATTCTGTTCTAGTCTCCGCACTGATAGTCATCACAGACATTCTCCCCATAAGAAACCACTGATCAAAGAGACCGTTATTCTTCCCAAGTAGACTGACTGAGCATATGCCCAATTTCTTGGCTCTATTTGAACATACTCCATAGCTGCCTTGTCCAACACATTGTGAGAGAAGCAGAGCTCCCCCAGAGAGTAGCAGACTGCTTGTTTGTCTCTGAAGTGATTTAAGATACTATACATGTCATTCAAATGTGCTGTAATGATCCACCAAACAAATTGATTTGATGTGATCTTTTATGTTCCTCTCAAAAGAATTTTCTAATGGGAGCTTAACGAGCTGAGAGGAAAACCAAGCATTTCATAAGAGAAACGAGGTCCACGGAGTTCTTCTTGTCTGGACTGTGGCCTTCTGCCAGGCCAGGGGCAGATGCTTCACCACACCAGATATGCACATCTTTGGGAGGAGAGGCAGACAGCCTGTGATTCAGAGCAAGGCCTAATGATGGTGTGTGGGGAAGTGTCACAAATGAAACCATTGTTTTACACACTAACTAAAAAAAAAAAAAATGAACAAATAATTTTGAAAACATGCAGTTAGCAAAGAAAGGTAAGGCTAAAGCTTTAAATGATTATCAAAGCATTGAGTTAAACAACCAATCAAAACTATTTTGTAAATATAATTCACTTCTTTCATTTTTCTTAATGGAAAAAAAATGTAGAAATCCTTAAGCCCTGATATATTCATATACTGAAGCCATGTGCTGTCAAGCCCTTTAGAATATTGAAAATAGTGGTTTTGACTACCAAAGATGATGTAGAACTTTATTATTATGGTGTTTGTAAACTCCCGGACCCATCGTTTTAGTAAGGACTGCAGACTTTATGGTTAGTTCTGTGGAACTTAAGGCAGAAGAATGATTCTCTAGTAGTCAGTTTACATAGAATTCTTGGTTTCAAGAAAAACTTGAAAAGAAATTAGAACACATAGAAGTCACCAATTCAGGTTTTTATACTTCTTAATGTTTTGATCTGTAAACATCCACTGCGAAACCATCTGCACAAGCCTTTAGTAACTTTGGAGTTTCTGTGAAGAATGGCCTGTGTGCGGCTTGAAATGCTGAGGTACCATCCCGGTTTCCTTTCAACGAGTTCCTTGAGTTAAGTGCTTTATTTAGCCTAGACCTCCAGAGTCTAGACCCAGTCCTGCAAGGCTTCTAATCTGAGAAACAGCTTGTTCAGAGCAACAGCGCTTTCAAGGATGAGGCGTGGTAGCATTTACCTGCAGTGCCAGCACCTACAGACTGAAGCAGGAGGATCCAAGGCCTGTGAGACCCAGTCTCAAAAAAAAAAAAAAAAAAAAACACTGGTCAAGGAAGGGAACTTGAAGCACATAAACAGGTATCCCCACTTACAGGAGTTAGCTTTCCTTTCTTAAAATGATTAACTTTAGGCAGTCACCCCTTTGATAGACAGAGACAAAATTGCAGAGGTGCTGGATCCCTCCAGAGATTCAGCTCACCTCTGATAAAACAGATACTGTTCTTGCTTTTAATTAAGTCACATGACATAACTGGAATTATAGCTCAAAGATATGGCAGAAATAGAGTTAAATTACCCCCACCAGGAATCTGACAAACGCAATAAATTAGAGTGATAAGAACTAGGACCAAGTTCAGATTGTCTGTGTCTGTTGGTATAAATACCCTGTGACTAGAGGGAGGGGACAGAGGACTTTCCTGTAGTCTTCTCCTGGTGAACAGTCGAACGTTTCAGTCAGTACATCAGACTCCCTCAAATAGACAAACTCCAAAGTTTATACTTCTGTTCATGGTATGACCCATTCAAGATGGGTAAACGGTCTCTGAAAGTGATCAATTTGGAGAAATCTTTTCATACAAACTCCCATTTTGTAAGTTTTCAGCTCGTTACTGCAGGGAACTGAGAGAACATCCTAGGACACAGACGAAGCTAGCATTTTCAACCACCAGCAAGTGTTGTGATCATTTGAAATTGAAACCATGCACCTGATACAAACATTTGCATATGAAGAAAATATTTCAGTGTGCAACTTTCTGGCCATTTACTGTTGATAACTTTCAGTTCCTTCTATATTATAAGCTTTCCCAAAACAATGCCACCATAACCAAACAAGGCATTTCAATTCATAGTATATCTCAAACAAGCCCATACTTAACTAAGTTCATACAGTGTTACCATGTTATATATTTATAGCATATGAAAATATGAGAACACAGGGTACTTCCAGAAACATAATCCTGTTTTAAAATGTTCTTGTAAATGGAATGTTTAAATTCAATTTACCCAAATTAATTGGCTTTCTTGGTGATTTTTCTGACTTACACAATGCCTGAATAAAGTCACGGTGAGAACATGCCATTAAGCTTGTAATCTAATTTAGATTCCATGTTAGAAGAGAAATACTACATATTAATGTGAGAACTAATTATGAAAGTGGATGAAGCTCTGAGGCAGAATTCCAAGTCTCTCAAATATAGAAGTAAAACAGTGGGTACATTCAGATCCGACATAGCCAACCTATTGAGAATTTATGTATTTTCTGTGCATAAAATAGACGCCAGGAGATTTCACATATTAGGCAAATGACCATATTTTATATGCAGTGGCTAAGAGTTCTTCATTTACCTGTCTCATTTAACTCTCCAACTGTGCACATTACATTAAAATATGCCTAATACCTGCCTGTTCAGCAGCCTTTATCCTGTGCTTTACAAAGTTCAGTTTCCTGTCTAGAGGCTTCTGCCAAGTCCCAACTCCATCTAGGAAATCTCTCTGAGCCACTGCAGGTCCCCACCGCAGCACCCTGTAATCATTGTGTTCCCGGGGTATGCACACTCACAGATGGGCCTGCTTGCACTCGGGCTGAAATATGTCCACAGACCCTCGACACTCCCCATGCAGTCACAGGAATGGAAAGAATTTCATGGAACAGATGTGATTCCTGCCCGGTGTGAAGTCTGGGTTATAACATAGCTCAGAGGAGTCAAACCCAGGGCTGTCTCATCGACCAAACACTTAGAAGCAGCCTCATAAGTCCCAAAAGTACCTTGGGGCCTTGAACCTGTGATAACAGCAGCTGAAAGCAGACCTGTAATTATGCTCCTGCCAGGCTTCCTAGGGAGGAACAGAGCTAAGCAGTAAGAGTTTAGCAGTAAGAGATCAGGGTCAGTGATGGCGGGGAGGGTATGATCCTTACAGAAGGCACCGTCTGTGCCAGGCAGGTCTGGAGCAGTTAAAACCACTTTTAGTTCAATAAGTCAGTCAGGGTCGTTTTCATCATTTTCACTGAGGGCAATGAATTTTTCCGAGACTCCCTCCCTACATGCATGAGGAGATGGAGGAAGTGCTAAGGACCAATGCGCACAAATGCTGATAGAGAGATGATGGGCTTTTTTAAAAATCCACATGGTTCATGTATTATAAAATTCACCCTTTTACAATGTCAGTTGAAAGTGTTTCGGTGTATTCTCCTAGGAGTATGCAAGAATCAATCCCAATAGTCTCCGTTGCCCCCCAAGAGAAACCCCATAACTGATAGCCACTATCACCTCTTCCTCCCTGCCGGTCTCCCTGGAAACTGCCACTCTGTTTTCTCTCTGGATTCTAAAGGTCTTTGCCTAAAGGTTTTTGAAATAACCCTTTGTTAAGAGAATAAAAGAATTATTCATCAGGCAAGCTGCACATATCTGTCCCTACAGGCTGCCAGGGTGCTCAGAAATAGCACCAGTAGGGTGGAGCCGAGCAGTACAGGGGGTTGGGTCTTTTTCAAACATGTAAAGACATATTTTGGAGTAATATTTTTTTTAATTAACTCTTCTTATTGCCTTGAAGTCCATCATAAGAGTATTTTTAAAGTTATCCGCCCTGTGATCTGATAGGCCCTTGGAGACCGCTACCTTCATCTCCCTTTGTCCCTGCCCCTTCCCTGTATAAGGGCTTCTTTCTTTCTTTCTTTCTTTGAACAGATGAGAATGAATGTTCCAACCCTGGTGCTTGTGGCTCTGCCTCCTGCTATAATACCCTGGGGAGTTACAAGTGTGCCTGCCCCTCCGGGTTCTCCTTTGACCAGTTCTCCAGCGCCTGTCATGATGTGAACGAGTGTTCCTCCTCCAAGAACCCATGCAGCTACGGCTGCTCCAACACGGAAGGTGGCTACCTCTGCGGCTGCCCACCAGGGTACTTCAGAGTGGGACAGGGGTAAGACATTGTCCGCAACAGCATCAACGGGTAACTCTTCCTCTCTCCTGAGCATTTGGGCAGCCTTGCTTTCCACCCCTGCAAGGTGGGGACTGGAACCCCTACATGTGAAACCCAAAAGGTGAAAGCGTTGGAACTTAGGCACCATGCAGTGTAGGATCACTTCCTTTGTGGAGAGCCTGGGATGTTTGCTTCTATGGAGGCATCAGTCCTTAGTCCTCATAATGGCTGACGTTGGTTCATCCTGACTCAAGGCCAGATGCAAAGCTTAGACAGCTCCACTGTGACTGTGAGAGACAGATGTGCAAATGACTTCCTCCCCTGCGGTTCTCTGCTGATTTCTGCAGGTGCTAACCCAGCAGCCCCTGAGGAAGGACTTTGTCTCTTTCTCTGTTCATCTGGTTCTATGTTGCCCAGAGAGGGAAGAGTGCTTCCCTCACAAGGCTGGCTACCCCTTGGGTAACTGACCTTTAGCAGATCTTACCACGCACAAGTCTTGAGTGGTGCCATGCCACTGAGACTGCTCTCCTCAGGGACACAGGAGAGTGTGGTTTACAAGTAAATAGGGGTGATGTTCTTTGGAAATATTAGTAAGTCTGGCAGGCACTAAGTAAGGGACATGGACCAATCTGTCCAGCACTGATATACAGTCACACATAACAGAAAAGACTGGGCTTGGCAAGGCTCACTTTAGAGCTAATGCGTTGCCTCCTTCTGCTAACTAGAATAGGAGTGCAGAAATACCAAGTATTAGAGCGGGGATCTTATCCTGAGCAGTAAGAACTCACTTCAGGCTCCTGAAGCAAGTTTCCTTACCATCGTCTCTGCGCTTTCATAGCTGTTTCTTACCTCCTTAAGGAGACTACTTTCAAGTGCTTCAATCTATATAGGATTGAGAACTGGGGAAGCCCACGACTCATCCTCAGAGGAACTGTGCTGTTTCAAAGCAAGAGGAAATCTTTCCCTCTGTGTGGCAAAGAACAGATCCACAAAGATCAGGTTTTGTGATTAATACAGTTCCTCATGTTGTGCCAACCCCAGGCCCCAACCATAAAATCATTTATTTCCATTGCTACCTTATAACTGAAATCATGCTACTGTGAGGAATCATAACATAAATATCTGTATTGTCCCACGGTCTTGGGCGGACCCAGGGGGGGTTGCGAGCCACAGGATGAGAACGCCTGGTTTACAGCTTCTTCCCTGCTTCTGTGTTTCTAGAAAACAGTTAGACTGCCCAGGCTAATGGTAATGTCTAAGACTGTTTTGCTTCTCATAAACAGACACTGTGTCTCGGGAATGGGCTTCAACAAAGGACAGTACCTGTCGGTGGATACGGAGGCAGAGGACGAGGAAAACGCTCTGTCCCCAGAAGCGTGCTACGAGTGCAAAATCAATGGCTATGCCAAAAAAGATGGCCGGCGGAAGAGGAGCGTGCAGGAGCCTGAGCCCGCCTCAGCCGTGAGTAGATGTGGAGCAGAAGCCCTGCTTTGCCAAAAACAAAAAAAGAAAAAGAAAAAAAAAAAGAAAAAAAGGTCATTCACACACACACGTGTTCCTTGGCCCTGCTCACTGATCATGTGTCTCCTAGGACATGTGCACCTAACCTCTCCCTCAGCTCCTTCACTTGTAAAATGAGGATTAAAACTCAACCTCTGAATGTTGCTGATAGTATGATGTCACCAGCCACCTCTCTTTTTAGTTAATATTACTGAGAATTGATCCCATCAATACATGCGTGCGCTCGTGCACACACACATAAACTAACTGGCTGTGCTTCAGAATTCTGGGTCTCAGAACCTTCCCTTATCTATAGGGCCATACTAATTTAGCCCCAAAATTTCTGATACTATTTTGAAATAGCAAGTTAATGTTACACTTATTTTTCAGTAAACGGAATTATCCAACCCGATGTTTAACCATGACAAATCGCTCATCAAGATATAAAACCTTCCCGTTGTGGTACATGGAACATAATTCTGTCTAAATAATGATGGGTTCCTCAAAGCTTCTGTAACCATAACCTCACTTAAGCACAAACCCACATCAAAGCATTAAGGGTTTTTTTTGCTTGTTTGTTTATTTGTTTGTTTGTTTGTTTTTTGTGGCCTGTCTAACTAAGGCAGCATTCTTAACCTCCCACTCCAAGTGACAAATTTGGCTCATACTACCTGGTCAAGCTTTTTGCCAATCCTGGCTCACTCTGCAGCTGACTCCAAGTCATCTGAGTACTGAGGCGCCTAGAAAATTCTCAGCCCAGAGATGATTTCCCTGGGTGCAAGGCCTGCCTGCTGTTGAATAACAATAAGACTTCTCATGTTGACCCCCACAAAAGATAAAATTAGACTCATTTCTTAAATTGTCCTTTTCCATTCAAATGTTTGAGAATGTTACACACGTATAAATGTATTATGATCATATTAACCCCCACTTCTCCCCCTCTGACTCCCTGAAGAGAACCCCCCCCCCCCAACACAACATTAGTCAATGTCCCACTGGTTACAGTTAGTGCTACTCATGTACACATAGTGTATGGGGACATCCACTGAAACATGGACAAACTACCAGTGGCCACGACACCAAAGAAAAGTAACTGTCTTTCAACTTAAAAGTTAATCTTAAGCATAATATTGTACAAACCCGTCAAAGGAACCTGATATGCGACTATTGTCTGTGACCTAAGTCCTATAACTTTAATGATGTTGTTGAGGTTGGATGAGTCAGAAAGATTTACCAGGCATCCTCTGCAGGGTGAAGATTTTCCCCACCCTGACAGGAATTTGCAATAGCCTCTTTTGCAGTCAGCAAATGGCCAGACCGGGAACAGCCTCAACCTCCCTCTGTGACTACCGTCAGCTGCAGATGGCCTTTGAGTCCAGCTTGTGCCCTGTATAAACTTAAGTGTGTTCTCACTTTTTCCCTCAGGTGGAGCAAATCAGCCTAGAAAGCGTTGCCATGGACAGCCCAGTCAACATGAAGTTCAACCTCTCCGGCCTTGGCTCCAAGGAGCACATCCTAGAACTGGTCCCCGCCATTGAGCCCCTCAACAACCACATCCGTTACGTCATCTCCCAAGGGAACGAGGATGGCATCTTCCGAATCCACCAAAGGAATGGGCTCAGCTACCTGCACACGGCCAAGAAGAAGCTCGCTCCCGGCACATACACACTGGAAATCACCAGCATCCCTCTCTACGGGAAGAAGGAGCTGAGGAAATTGGAGGAACACAATGAGGACAACTACCTCCTGGGGGTGCTGGGGGAGGCTCTCAGAATGAGGTTGCAGATTCAGCTGTATTAGCCCTTTGCAGACTTGGGTCCCAGCTCAGATCTCAGCACAGCCAGCCTTCAAAAGTGTTTGGAATGTCACTGACTAATTTTGAAGAAGAAGAAAAAAAAAAACCAAACAAACAAACAAACAAACAAAAAACCAAAAAAGGACTTGTATTCCTTTCCTCCCTGATTCAGACTTTGGGATGTTGACCCTCACAGGAAAGGATAACTTAGACTCTGGTATGGCCAAAGATTTGAGTGCAAAGGCAAACATAGTTACTGTATTTTTTATATAACTTCATTTTAAAATATATTAAAAAAAAAAACCTAAATGTTCAAGAGATCAGCATATGGCACTAAATGCACAAAAATAATGTGAGCGTTCTTCCTGTTAGCAGTCTATAACACTTTGGGTATTTTGCTATAGTTGCTAATTAAAAAAAATATAGATGTTTATTTATTTTAATGCAGTAATATATGGAGAAATGAACAAACTATGTAAACAAAAAGGGAAACTCGCTTGTTTTTCTTAGATTTATAAATTTGAGCTATTTCTTTTAGAGGTGCTTTTAAAAAAAGAATCCAATACATTCAAGAGATGTTTTCCTTTAGTTTTTCTGCCAGCCCTCCAACTGGTTCGCACCTGACTATTTCAAAGAAAGTCTTGCGGAGCTGAATGGGCAGTGTAATCAATAATTTAAAAGATGTGGAATTCGTTTGATCCTGTCTAAAGGAAACGAAAGCCAGAGCAGCTCGCGTGACACTATTTCACACCAGCAGAATCACCAGGCAACAGGAGAGGAAACTCAACCACTGTAGCAAAATACCTTGACTGCTTGTGAGACCGATAGCCCTGCAGGCCAAACTGTACTGTATTTCTTCCTCGTAACCTCAAGGATCCACATGTGCCTCCCACAACACCTCATTCTTACCAGGGCGTGCTGCGCACCTGTGGTCCCCTAGGCAGCTGAAGAACCCGCCGTTCCCTTGAGCAGGAACCCCTGGCGTTCTGTTGCGTTTGGTGCTGTCGTAGATTAAATGGTGCATTTATTATGTTCAAACTATTTCAGGATTGCCATGTGTGCAAACAATCATGCCATGCAGCCAAGGAATATATGTTGATGTTTTTCTTTTTTTTTTTTTTTAAACCCATGGTTTTATTTTTTATTTTTTATTTTTTAGAATTTTCATTAATACTGTAGTTATACACCATATGCCTCATTTTATCATAGCTTATTGTGTATGAAATACGTTTGTAAAGTGAATTGATGTTTAGTTTGCTTTAGCCACTTGGAAAGATGCCACACCAGGAGCTCCCAATAAGAGCACATCTCTGAATCCTTCCCCCCCAACCCCCCGCCCCCAGAAGCCATCCCTGGAAGAGTGACAAAAACCTTAGAAGCAACATGGCCAAAGCACACACAGTCAATCCTCTCACACCGGTGTCGACCAAAGAGTAGTAACCAGTTATAGCCAATGTTTTGGGGCTTTTGTTTTGTTTTCGTTTCGTTTCATTTGTTTGTTTTTAATAAGTAAAAAGAAAAAGAGAAACAGTGTAAATTTGTAATCAAGTGTTTGTGAGGAAAACCTTATGGGTTTTGGTTGTGTTTGTTTTTGTAGGTCTATGTATCAAATATGACACTTTTCTTGCAATAAAGCTTATTTTGGGGTAGTCTCACGGCTGCATTCTTCTGAGACTCAAAGGGCTGTTACGTCTGTGGGAGGCACGGGAGACTTCGCTTCCAGGGAGAAATATTAATGAACTAGATGGAGAGCAAGTCGCAGCCACAGGAAGGTGGAAGGATGCTGTGCTACACGAGACAAAAGCAGAGAGGGTGTTTGCTTCCAGGTCATATGCATTGGGCGGGGGGAGGTAGAATTAAGACAGTGGGCATTTCCATTCTATATGAATTATAAGCTTCCTGAGGTCCAGTTTTCCAGAAATTCCACTCCTTCCACCAGCACATTTGTGAAATGCCCTAATAAAGCACTCTGAATCGTCCATGAGGGACAGGAGAGAGCAAAGTTTCCTGAATTGAAATCTTGAAGCAAAAGTAAACTGCAGGCGTATGTCAATATAAATGGCATATACCCGAAAGCAAGCCAAAACTTAGCTTTCACCTTGCCATGCACTCTTCTCTTCGAAGTGAATAGATTTAACACAGGGTATTTAACATGAACTTTCTCTTGATACATTGCTAAAATGGGCGTGCGTGTGCCTGTACACACACACACACACACACACAAGTTTCCAAGACTTAGAAGTTAATTCAATTCATGGTAGGATTTGTGTGCTTAAAATTTTCATCCAAGGAGTAAGAAAACAAGAGAATATTATAACCGGTCTTAATTCTGTCCTTTGCCAACCAGAAATTAGCTGCGTGGAATAAGAAAAGTATTTGCCTTGGGGTGTCCTTTAAAACTTAGCACGCACATGCAGCTTCATCTGGTGTCTATTAATAATAGTACAGCATGAGCTCTGTAGTGTCAAGAGACCTGGAACCAGATTTGACTCTAGTTCTGAATAGTGAGCGACGAGGCTCTCACTCCACCTTTAATCTGTTCATGAGGAAGTCTGAAAACCTACACTGTTGGGAGCTTCATGCAGAACATAAAAAGGCATTAGGCATGCAACGAGGAAGAATGTGCTAGAAGAAAATGACTCCAAAAAGCTTTTACCAAGGAGGCACTTTATGGGCATCCATGCTGAGTCATTACGAGTGTAAATTACGTCATCTTATAGCTCACCACGGAGGATGTTTTAGGCAGCATGTTGTTACTCCCATCTCCATTTTTTTTTCTCAAAAATTCACTCAGCATATATATTTTTTAATTTACAGAAAAGTATGTCAACTCAGAAATCTAAATCTAACCCAGTGACTCTATGCATTAGTCACGATGGTGTTTACATGACAGCAACTCCTCTCTCTGCTCTCTGTGATTTAGAGTTTTTCAGACCTCTGTTTAGTTCTTTTCCACATTGCTGCAGCTTACACTGCATGGATGCTAGCCACATTTGCATCTGAACTCTGAACTTCATTCAAAGAAACGTAAGTTACGATGAATTCAAACATCTACCGTTTGTATTATCTTACGATTGGGAACAGTATTGGTCACTCTGTCCATTCTCTGAGGCCTTACTTGGCTTTAATTACCTTCTTGGTTTGCAGAATAGATCCGTGACATTAGTGAGACACACCACTGAACATTCTAAAACACTGAAGTGCCTGAGTCTGTCAAAATGCTAGGGAACCATGGAATCAATGTACAAAATCTAAAAGAGTGAAAGGCGGCCATATTTGACATAGAAGATGGCGATTTAGTGTATTCAACCTGACCACTCAGCAATCCTCATGTCCTTTAAGAGTATGTTAGAAGTAAGAAAGGTCCCTGCTCTTCAGAAGACTAGACACCCCACTGCCCTCCATGCCGCCTGCAGCTCATCTGCTCTCCTGCTTCTCAAGAGTCCAGCAGAGGATCACGCCACTTATTCAAGCAACCACTTCCTTTACTGCTCCAGTGCACACATCTTTGGAACTTTGATAGGTTAATTAGAAGCTATTTAGACAAGTTTGTTGGGAAAAAATGAAGAGAAGACAATTTTTAAGAATAAAGGAATAGGCACCGGTTTCTTCCAGTCTGGGCCCGAGCACGGAGCAGATCCCGGGCTGCAGCTCTGCCCCCAAACTCAAAGAACACAGGGGAATCGGGCCTTCCAGGAGCTCTAACCCAGGCAGTATCTTAGGTAAAGAGAAAGCAACACCGGCCCAAAACAGGGAGTAGCTGGGACCCACTAGGACCCAGGAAGTCACTCTTGGCCCAGAGCACTGGTTCCTTCCAGTCTGGGCCCTAGCACTGAGCAGATCCCAGGGAGGCAGCTCTACCCCCAATCTCACAGAACTCAGGAATCAGGAGTAGCTGGAACCCACTAGGACCCAGGAAGTCTCTCCTGGCCCGAAGCCTTTCCAGTCTGGACCCAAAAACTGAGCAGATCTTGGGCCCCAGCTCTAACCACATTAGCAACACTCACTCCACACAGTTCTGATATAACCAAAATAATAGGATAGACAGGCTCCAGTCAGAGACAGGGCAGGTAACACTAAGGAGAACCAGATGGCAAAAGGCAAGTGCAAGAACATAAGCATCAGCAACCCAGGGTACTTGGCATCATTAGAACCTAGTTCTCCCACACTAGAAAGTCCTGAATTCCCTGTATTACTAGGAAAGCAAGATTCAGATTTAAAATCCCTTCTAATGAAGATGAAAGAGGAGTTTAGGAAGGAGATAAATAACACTCTCAAAGAATTTGAGAACACAGGTAACACAGGTAGAAGTCCTTAAAGAGGAAACACAAAAATCCCTTAAAGAATTACAAGAGAACACAACCAAACAAGTGAAGGAATTGAACAAAACCATCCAGGACATAAAAATGGAAGTAGAAACAATAAGGAAATCTCAAAGAGAGACTACCCTGGAGATAAAAAACCTAGGAAAGAAATCAGGAGTCATAGATGCAAGCATCACCAACAGAATACAAGAGATAGAAGAGAGAATCTCAGATGCAGAAGATACCATAGAAAATATTGACACAACTGTCAAAGAAAATGCAAAATGCAAAACGTTCTTAACACAAAACATCCAGGAAATCCAGGACACAATGAGAAGACCAAACCTAAGGATAATAGGTATAGATGAGAGTGAAGATTCCCAACTTAAAGGGCCAATAAATATCTTCAACAAAATTATAGAAGAAAACTTTCCTAATCTAAAGAATGAGATGCCCATAAACATATAAGAAGCCTATAGAACACCAAATAGACTAGACCAGAAAAGAAATACCTCCTATCACATAATACTCAAAACACCAAGTGCACAAAACAAAGAAAGAATATTAAATGCAGTAAGGGGAAAAGGCCAAGTAACATATAAAGGCAGACCTATCAGAATTACACCAGACTTCTCACCAGATACTATAAAAGCTAGAAGATGCTGGACAGATGTCATACAGACCCTAAGAGAACACAAATGCCAGCCCAGGCTACTATACTCAGCAAAAATCTTAATTACCATAGATGGAGAAACCAAGATATTCCATGACAAAAGCAAATTTACACAATATCTTTCCACAAACCCAGCATTACAAAGGATAATAGTGGGAAAGCTCCAAAACAAGGAGGGAAATTATACCCTAGAAAGAGCAAGAAAGTAATCTTCTTCCAACAAATCCAAAAGAAGATAGCCACACAAAGATAATTCCACCTCTAATAACAAAAATAACAGGAAGCAATAATCACTGTTCCTTAGTATCTCTTAACATTAATGGACTCAATTCCTCAATTAAAAGACATAGGCTAATTGACTGGATACGTAAACAGGACCCAGCATTTTGCTGCATACAGGAAACCCACCTCAGTGACAAAGACAGACTTTACCTTAGAGAAAAAGGCTGGAAAACAAATTTTCAAGCAAATGGTCCTAAGAAACAAGCTGGAGTAGCCATTCTAAAATCTCCAGCCCGAGAACACAAAGGAAGGGACTCATGGCTCCACCTGTATAGGTACTTGAGGGTGGCCTTGCCAGGCATCAGTGGAAGTGGAGGGCCTTGGTGCCTGAGAGTTTGGATTTCCTAGTTTTGGGGAATTCGAGAGCAGGGAGGTGGGAATGGGAGGATGGTGGGAGCACACCCTCATAGAAACTCCCAGAATTATATGGATTAGACATGACAGAGGCAGGCCACCAGAAGACTAGATTCCAGAATTCAAACAAAAATTATCTTGATACTGAAATTTGTTTTGAGAATTGTATATTGCAGAATACACAGCCTTGGTGTATCTACTCATCAAGCAAGCTGAGCAGACCTGCTTGACCCTCTAATGTCCTGGAATTCCAGCAGGATGCAGTGAAGACGCAGCATCAGAGGCTTATCAATTTACTCTTCCCCTGCCCCTCTTCTAATATCTCAATGCCCATAATCAGCTTGAAGAAGTTAATGAAGAGTCAGTGCCCCTATTCCCTGGGCTTGGGGACTGAGGTGGTTAATATTGGGCTGTCTTTCTAGAGAAAAGTAGTGGTTTTGTTAGAACAGGGAGGATTAGCTAGGATTTATTGCATAGCCGTAACCTATTGGTAGAAATAAGTATAATTGTTATTAAGATGAAGTTATAATTTCTTAAATGGTACAAAATTTATTTCATTTCAAAGTTAAGGTTTTCATTGGTATGAGCTTTTTATTGATATGAAAGTGAGATGAATATTGTTACTGTCATTGGCATTGTGCCTATATAACACATTTAGGAATACAAGGCTTACACTCAGTCCTTCTTTAACTTTTCTAACTGATTTGAGATGGTTAGCCTGTGAGTTAAGGGCTTATAGCAAATTCATGGCTCTGAGTTTATTGTTAGGGTGTTTTCCATATTTTATTTAGAAATAGCTGAGATGAGTTAACAGACAACAGTCCAGGTTGCCTTACATGAATAGTTGGTTTTCAAAACATCAGAAGTCCACAGAATTGACATTACAAACATTTCTGTATTAATGTCCATTTTGATTAGAGACCTGTCTGCTCCTGACAGCTTCCTGTCTTGGATTCTAAGAAGAAATTGAGCATCTTTGAAGTTACTTTTGTTGTGGTGAGAGAGCCACCAGGCAAGAATTTCCTCTTGTCATCTACAGAGAAATCACTGTCCAGAAAAGGACACACTTGCAGAATAGTCGACTGATTATATCTGCCAAGACAGAGTAATCAGACCTTAATAATTCTTCATCACTCGGTCTGTCAGATGATCCTGGGCCAGAAGGCTGAAAATCAGATGCTCCAATGTTTTGTAGTATAGGGAGTGTCCAGGTGTTCAGCAGTCTCTATAAATTGGCTAAGTTTAAGAAGCTATGCTTTGTGCTTCCCATAATTTCATTTAACGCAATCATTCTGGATTTCTGACGGGGTTGAGGACTTATAGTTTCATAGCCAATCTTGGCTATTTACTTTGAGAGAAAAGATTGGAGAGGATGGTTTTCAGCTGACATTCATTCTAAAGCCAAGAAAAAAGCCAGGTTCAGAACTAAGTCTTTTAGTTAGGAGGGATGACAGAGGTTCTGGTTAGTCAACAAAATGATGGACTGGGTATTGGGTCTATCTTGTACCTTACTGACACAAATTGGTATAGTTATGCTCTAATCGTATTTTAAGAGAAAAGTTTATTTTAACAGGAAGGGTGATACATAGGAAAAGCTAAGGTGGGAGGAGTAAAGAGAGGAAGAGGAGGAGTAAGGAGAGGAGGAGCTAGGTGACAAGTGGGGGATGGGAACATGGAGGCGGATGTTCATGTGTCTCCGTCAGTCAAAGACAGTTGATATATCTAGGTTGGGTATTGGGTTACACTTCTGATTGTATGAGCATCTTGTAGAGCATTACCAAACTTACAAAGCCTTAGATTAACATTTAAAAAAATTGTATAAAAGCAAAAAGGAGAAGGGGGTATGGGATAGGGGTTTGCTAGGGAGGGGAAATGGGGAAAAAGGATGGCATCTGAAATGTAAATAATATATCCAATAAAAAATGTACAAATCACACACACACACACACAAAAAAAAAAAAAAAAAAAGAATAAAGGAATAATTCCAGAACCTTTACTTAAGAGACATAAAGGTTGAAGGAAACATGGAAGCTTACCAATGCCTCATGGGAAATAAGACATTTCATATCTGGTGATTGGTTTGGTGGGTTTTTTTGTTGTTTTTTTTTTAAGCATGCTCATTTTTTCAACATATTCAAATACATGAATACTTAATAAGAAGTATGCTTTTCTGCTTTTCTGACTACCTTTGAAAACCATTTTCTTAGAATCCTAGCATACAATGTATGACTTATTTCATCATCTGATCACTGAGATGGTACAGTCTTATAATTAAAACAACAACAAAAACAAACAACCCTCCTTTGAATCAAGCAAAACAATTTAATTCCATCTCCTTGAACAAACTGTGTAGCATCTCACTTCTCTGACTTGATCTTACTGTGTGTCTCCAATGGTTCAATAAAGACAGTTTCCTGTCCAAGGAGGGCTCAACAAGTGACAGGAACTCAGAAAGGCCAGCCTTTCCTGCCCATTCCGTTTGTGCCATAGCCACCACTAGAGGATAAAGGAGACCACATACCAACTCAAGACTTCTTCCTAAGTGTGGCTCTTTGATTACTGACATATCACTAAACTGTAGTAGCATGTTCAGACACACAGCACCCAGATGAACCCATCTCCCAAGTGGTCCACAGCTGTGAGATCTTTAAATGCCCCAATGTTCCCACCAAGGTTTCCAATTTCCATATAGCTCCTCACTTATGGGAATTGTGGGTGAGAGCCCAGAAGTCCAAACCACAAACACAGCCAGAGCCCTCAACTACACAGTCCCCAAGAAAGTCAGCAAAAAGACTGTGCACACCAATTGTCCCCATTAGAAGGATTTATCACCATGAAAGCTAGAGCTAGAAACCCACCCGTATTTACAGGTAAAGAAACTGAGGCCCAGATTTGTAATAGTTGAGTGCAAAGTCAATTTTCACATAAGAGAAACCAGAACCCTGGTTGTCTGGCTGAAGTCTGGTGCTATGCATACTTCCACTACATGGTAAGCCTATTTGGATCTCTTTTAAGCCCTAAGGATATAAGCCAGTTCCCATGGTTTTGGCTTCTACTGAATCCAAAATGTTTTCCAAGCACGATTTAAACACTGTTTTTCCTTTGCCCTCCCCACCCTCCGTGTAACTGCTCCCAGTGTCTCATAAACCAGAGATTTGTGTGTGCACTAACATGCCAAGATATTGGCTGCAATATATCAGACCCCACCCAAAACCCTGTACCTTTAGATGCATATTAAAGTCCTGGCTTTTGAAGGGTTAATCATTTTATTTAAACCAGACTTTCATATTTTTAAAAAAACAAATACTTCTTTTACTAAGAATGTTCAAGGAAAGTACACTAGTTACTTGTATTTCTTAATTGTCTTTCCCTCCTTTTCCTGTGAGCCTAAAAAAGGGGTATTAGTAGATGAAGCTGGCTTTCTTTCGAAATTGCCAAGAACCTACAGCTTACATTAGTCACCCCCATTAAGGCCACAGATTAAATGTCAGGATGTAGTGTAGACATTTTCCAAAGGAAACGGAAAACATGTTACATGAATTTTACAGCAAACTGTAACAAACACTAACATAAATAGCCTTCCCAGACAACTGCTTCATATACTGGTTCCATTAGCGAAATAACAGTAGAAGCTGTGAACAACCAATTCCTAACACTGTGTTTAAAACAGCATTACTATCCTAGCTGCTTGCATTTCTGCCCCCAAGGGTTCCTCCTGCCTCTCTTTTTGCCAGATCCAACCTCCCTGCACTCAGTTAACTGACTCGTGTAAGGACACGGGCAGGATTTAAGCTAAGGTAAGGGCCTTAGTTTGACCCTTGACTGCGGACCAACACCTGGGACCTCTGACCAGCAATGACCTCGTGTCCTCATCATTCTACTGAACTTGGATAACTACATTTAGAATCTTTAGTGACAGAAGGAAGGAAGAGGATGGTGAATTACAGTCAGGCTCGTGGAGCATCCTCAATAACAAATGAAGGGAAGGAGAGGGCTCAGACTGCAGAGTCAGTTTCATGGCCCGCCTCCTTGATTTGGATCTTCTGCAGAGAGTAGGCAGCTCCACAATAGAGTTTACTAGAATTAATCTGAATAGATTTCTGAGGTTCATCGGGTGGAAACTTCTTTAACTTAGAAAGGTTTTCTTGATTCATGCCATTTTCTGTACCTTTCTAGAGAGCCCTATGGGCCTCTCCCAAAGTATCAATGGAATGACAGGACATCTGGAGCAGGCTGACTACAAGTTTTGTTCCATGAGGGTCCCCTGATCCACTGAAGCTATTAAGTGGTATAGCTGTAGTGTTATAGGCAGGGGAAGGGGCCCAATAGTCTTTATTGTAAGGGAGGATATTTGTTACCTCACTATAATTCAGATATAAAACAATTTAGAGAAACAAGAAACCATCTGTGGCTGCACACTGGTATTTACTCAAAGGCCATACTGACAGTCTTGCACAAAGACTTCCACAAAAGACTCCCTGGAGTCTTGAGGAAAGGATGGTCAGTGAAATGCAATACTTTTGAAAGAGGTATCCTAGAAGTGATAGAAATGAACTGGACCTCAAAGAGGCAGATTTTAATAAATGACACAGAGGATTTCCTGGAACATAGTGGTAAGAACAAATGTCAGAAGTTGCCATGTGCATAGCCTACAGAAACATGAAGAGAAGAGCCAGTGGGAGTTGAATCATGGTGCCACATAGAGTAAGACCACAAAAAGTGAACAGTAGTTGAGGTGATGCATCTATTACTCAAAATTGACTATTACACACTATATGGATGAATCAAAGCAATACATTGATTAAATAATTATGCAACATTAATACATAACAAAATCCTAAAGTTTAAAAAATAGTATTCATATTTAAAATGTCTTAAAGACATTCTTCTCCAGGATCTACCCTTGTGAGATTAGATGTTCCTCCCCTCCTCTCCATAGACCTCCTCCTAAGCATTCAGATCTTATCTGGTCCCATATCCAGTGACGAGCCTAGTCTGGTTGCCCTTATCTGTGCCATAACAAACTCCCTTCAGAATGTGCCCTGCCTACCACTAACCCACAAGACCTTCCCATACCTCATATAACCTTTCCACTCAGGAAGATATTGCACACCCAAGCTTCAGCCATGTGAGTCTGCTTGATCCACCCCTCCACAGTCTTCGCTATCCCTAGATCACCCACATCTTCCAGGCCTGGACCAGAATGCATATCCTGCATAATACCCCAGTTCTCTATGTTCATATGATTTCATTCAACCTAAGCTATTTCCAAGTTCTAGGTCTAACCCATTCAGACATCCTCAGTTCTGCCCCCAACCTGCCCTTTACATATATCAGACACAGAACTAATAATATTTTTTAAAGGCCATATGCCCAATCTCATTGGAAAAGTACAAACAACATGAAATATCGGCCAGAATACACTCTCTAAAACCTACAAGTCCTGTAGAAATGTTTGCTCATGATTATTACCTGGATAAACTCCAGGATACAGAATTTTAAAACATAAGTTTCATCAAATAATTCAAGAAGTTAAAGAAAATATTTAAAAAATCAATGGAATTTAAAAAGCCCCTAAAGGCAATAAACACCTAAGTAACACAGAAGATAGACAGACATAAGGCTGATGTAAATGATGAAGACAATCCAGGATTTGGAAACAGAATTCCAAAAATAGAAACATTAAAGAAGACTCAAGCTTAGATGAAGATAAGATTGGAAAACTCAATAACCCAACTAGACAGCTCAGAGGAGAGGAGTAAAGTGAATCAGAAGAAGATATCAGGACTTGAAAATAAAAGAGGATCTAGAGGAAATAAGAACTATTAAAAAAATTAAAAGGTAAGGAAGAAATATACAGAAAATGTGGGTCACTGCAAATAAAACCATAGAAAACTTCCCAAAAATATGAAATAATACACCCATATAGAACATCAAATAGACGAGACCGGAAAAGAGCATCTCCACAGCATGCCATAGCTAAAGCATTAAATACACACAACAAAGAAAGTGTATTCAAAGATGCAAGAGGAAAAACACAAGTCTCAAGTAAAGGGACACCCGTCAGAGTAACAACCGATTTCCTAATGGAATCTTTGAAAGCAGAAGAGCCACGAAAAACACATTCTAAGTCCTAGAGATATTGATAGCCAACCTAAAAAAATGTACCCAGCAAAATTACCTGACATAGTTGAAGAAGAAAGAAAAGCTGTCCACGATAGAAACAGCCTAAAAACATTTATATCCAACAAACCAAACTCAAAGAACAGACAGGGAGCAATATTCCAGGCTGAAGGGAGGAGTAAGCAAAAAATAAGAGACTGTGGGAACAGAGAAGTAGCCATTATTACTAAGACACAAAGTATCTCTGAGAGCACAAGCAACAGAAACAAAAATCAACAGTGCCCCAAATTAACATGCACATTTCAGTCATAACTTTAAATATAAATGACCTTAATTCTCCACTCAAAAGACACAGACTGGCTGAATGAGTCAAGAAACAAAATACATTGTTCTGTTTTCTAAAAGAGACACATCTTGGCTTTAAAAAAAAATTAGGGTCTGCCTTAGAGTAAAAGGCTGGGCTCCGTCCCTGCAAAAGAAAACCGCAGCCTGTCTTCTGGAGAATGGTGGAGTCTGCTCTGACCAAGAGCTGGTTGTTGGCATTTCACAAAACACCAAGAAAAATACAGAGAGAGAGAGAGAAACTATTCAGTCTCAAGAATTATACTTTATAATCCATTATGGTGAAAACTTCGCAGCTAATAGGTAAGTCTAACCTGTAGCCACGTGTCAGCCACCGTCGTTAATTTAGTTTCTTTCCAAGCTTTTCTTTTAATATTGTGTTAAACTATTCCATGAGCTAGTTGAGAACATAACATACATGAAGCTTCATGTGACAAGTAATTTCACACGTCATTTTTGAAAGCGTAAATGCATTTGATCTAACAAGGCTAATTCACATATTAAAGCGCCAGCCCTTACAAATGTCATGTTCATGCCATAACTATTTTCCCAGGAACCTGGCCATTTGGTTCTCCTTTATCTTTCTGGCCTCACTACACACAAATGGTCTTCAGAACAGAAGGAAAAAGAAACCGCCTTCTATCGTCTGTTTTAAATCTGGGTTTTATCTACATTGTGTGTCTGACTTTGCCCTTATATTTGTTTTACAACAAAAACAAAATAGAGAGGAGATATCAACTCTGTCCTCAAAAGTTTATATAAGTTCCTCTTCACTGTTGATAATAAAAGCAGTTCTGTTTTATAACATTGATCTCATCCATAATATACAGCCATCCAGTTTCCTCATTTTCTTCAAGTCTCTTTTGAGTGCAGATGAAGGATTAGTCAATGGCATGTGCATCCTTTCAACATCCCTGAATAGCTGCTGTGTCTATAGAGTTAGCTGTCCTTGGGTCCACAGATGCTGCAGATCACCCACTCACCCTTTGAACTTATACTTGGATCAGATCATCGAGAGATGAGGAGTGGTATCTTCTACATCTTTCCATGATTACTAGTCTTCAAGCAATCCACAACTCCTTTTTTTTTGTTTGTTTGTTTGTTTGTTTGTTTTGGTTTGGTTTGGTTTTTGTTTTTTGGGTTTTTTTTTTTTTTGTGAAAATCTTTATTGGATATTTTATTTACATTTCAGACGCCATCCCGTTTCCCCATTTCCAGTCCCTAGAAAACCCCTATCCCATGCTCCCTTCTCCTTTTTTGTTTTTATACAATTTTTAATGTTAATCTAAAGCTTTATAAGTTTGGTAATGCTCAATATCAATCAGAAGTGTAACCCAATACCCAACCTAGATATATCAACTATCTTTGACTGGCGGGGACATGCAAACATCCACCTCCATGTCCCCTGCTCTCATCACCTAGCTCCTCCTCTCCTTCTTCTCCTCTCCTTATTCCTTATCTTCCTCTCCTTACTCCTCCCATGTTATCTCCTCCTACATATCACCCTTCCTGTTAAAAAAAAAAAAAACTTTTCTCTTAGAATACAATTAGAGCATAACTATACCAATTTGTGTCAGTAAGATACAAGATAGACGTAATACCCAGTCCATCATTTTGTTGACAGGACAGAACCTCTGTCATCCCTCCTAACTAAAAGACTTAATTCTGAACCTGGCTTTTTTTTCTTGGCTTTAGAATGAATGTCAGCTGAAAACCATCCTCTCAAAACTTTTCTCTCAAAGTAAATAGCCAGGATTGGCTATGAGACTAAATCATATTTTATATGATCTGAAATCCGTCAGAAATCCAGAATGATGAAGTTAATTGAAATTATGGGAAGCACAAAGCATAGCACCTGGACAGTCCCTATACTACAAAACATTGGAGCATCTGATCTTCAGCCGTCTGGCCCAGGATCATCTGACAGACCTAGTGATGCAGAATTATTAAGGGCTGATTACTCTGTCTTGGCAGATATAATCAGTCGACTATTCTGCAAGTGTGTCCTTTTCTGGACAGTAATTTGTCTGTAGATGAAAAGAGGCAATTCTTGCCTAGTGGCTGTCTCACCACAACTGGAGTAACTCCAGATGCTCAATTTCTTCTTAGAATCCAAGACAGGAAGCTGTCAGGAGCAGACAGGTTTCTAATCAAAATAATCCACAACTCCTGATGTAACATTAAAACCCCAAGTGTGAGACAACCCAGGTCTCCTCCTGTTTTCCTACTGTGACTATTGAGAGACAGAGAAAAGATGAATCTGAGGTCAAATGAAGCTTAGAAACGTTAGAGATCAAATAAAATAATCTTGGTTTCTAATTTATTAATTAAACTGATTTTATTTACATTTATAGTGTATATCTTTGACCTAGGTGTGTTTTGAAATTTAAAATCATTTAACACAAATTCCAATGCCATTTCTATTATTACCTAAATTGTTAGAAATATGCTTTTTTTTTTTAGATTTAATGAATCAGAATTTTCAATAAATATGCCAAGTAATATGCATAATCAAAAGACATCTATTAATAAAATCTATAGTGGACCATTGCTTTGAACTAGTCTACTACAACAGGGTACAACCGACAACATTGTTAGTTTTAAGGATGGGAAAAGCAAGCTGCATCAGTTTCCTAAGATTCTAGAACAAAGCATCATAATTCAAGCGCCTTCAATAGGAAAAAGGAATTGTCTCTATTTTCTAAATACTGAATTCAAGGTGGGTTTGGTCCCATGTTCATTATGCAACCTGTAGTGTAGATTTGTTAGCCTTGACTGGTTTACTAGAACATCTGTTGATGCTTGTATTAGGCCATTCAGTTTCTGAGTCTATGGTCATGTGACAAGTTCCTCTCAATGTATTTGTCTCCGTATATAGTCTCCTTTTACAAGGACCCCAGCCATATTGAGGTAAAGAACTACTGTAATCCAGTGTGCCTTTGTTCTTGTTCATTTTGAAACAAGGCCTCATGCTGTAGCCTTGTCTGGCTATCCCAAGCTGGCTTTGAACTAGATGATCTTTGACCTCAGCCTTCTGGGTGTTGACATTGCAAGCATGATCCACCATTCCAACGTGGTATGATTTCACCTTAACATACATCTTAATTACTTTCACCAAGATTCTATTATTGCTCAATAAGGTTACTTTCATCTCCAAAAGCAGCAAAGAAGATTACAAACCAAAAACCGTGGTAAGAGCTGATCCACTGGAGCAGAGGAAGAAGCAGTCTTGAAGACTACAGAGCTCAGCTATGTGCATTTGTGACAGTTACAGAGCCCATGCTTCTTCACCTATCCCTGTATTCATCCCTTTCCTCATCTACCTGGCCCATTCTTTCTTGTGAAGATTTGAAAAGTGGTTTTTGAAAAAGTTGGCCTCTAAATGCTTTTCTAGATTGAATATTCCCCTACTGCATATGTCTGTGCATGAAACAAAGACCATCTCTGAATGTCACAAGTTCTATTCTGTAGTTGGTAATTTTTAGAAAACAGCAGCCACTCATGCTTGTTCCCCAGGCAGCTGCTCCCTGTTCCCGCTGCTCCTGGCTCTGACCAGGTTTCTGACTGGGGCTCTGACTGGGGCTCCGGCTAGCTAGAGGCGCAGGCCCTGGAACCCATGAGATGCCAGTGTGGATTGGTAGAGCCAGCCACCATGCTGTCCACAATCTCAGCTGAGCCCAGACCATTCCTGCTATGCCAATGGTACCCAGTAGAATAAAGACTCTTATTGTTTAAAGATTATCCAATAGATTTATATATTTGGAAATACTCAATTAACAAGATGCCCTCACAATTAGAAATGTTGCCCCATTATCTAACCTAGATATTATAACTACTTTAGACTGCTAGAAACACATGTACATCTGCAGCCATCTTCTCTCCTCCTCTGCCTACCTTTCATACTGCCCAATGACCAAGCTTTATTGCAAATGTAGCAGGAAAATATCTGGCTACACTATTCCTCAGGTAAATTGTTCTCACCATCATCCTTTCTTGTGGCTTAATTTTTAAACATATTAAACCTCAACTACTGAGCCCTTCTCACCCCTCCAGGAGTTCTGAAACCCATACAAGATAAGGTCTATCTTGTTGATCAAGAGAGAAAAGGGAGGTACACTGTTATTTTCCCAATCTCTAGGGTCCCTTTTTGTGCTCATGGTTGAACCTACTTTGATCTGACCCAAGTCCTGCCATTTTAATATGGTATTTTAAAGTGAAAATGCATTTTCTTCTAAATGATGAGAGAATGAACTTTTTTGCAACATCCCACATAATAAAAAGAACCAACTGAGTCCATAGGCAATTGATGTTCAACAAAACAATTATAGTCCTTGAGTTTTTACTAAGTAGTTAGACATGAAGAGAAGTCTTCACAAGTGTTGGGTCATGACAGAGCAATTCCCAGGTAGTAAGGACATCAACACTGGTCTATCTGATTGGGATCTATTCTATTCTCCAGCTAAAGAAGAAGCAAACCCCAATTCAAGGTAGCTTCTTTCAAAATCCTCTTGCTTGGGAGTTTCTGTTTCTCTCTAATGGTTGATCTCAAGGCCATCAACTCACAGAAAGGATGCTGGAATACAGAACTACAGGAGACTATAAGGCAACTGTTATGTTCTGACACCCAACAAGCTGGAGCATTCTGTCTTCATTGAATGAGAGTAGAAAATATCTCTGAGGAAAGGCCTATCTGCAGCTGCAGAAAGGTTCATTCAAATGTCTGCTAAGTGAATTTGAATTTGTATGAAAGCCTGCAACTGTAAAGCCATCCCAACCAACTTAACAGAAAGTTCTTTAAGCTGAAGCATACCAGATGTCAAGGTAAAAATCTTCCAATGCAAAATATAATACAATATAATATCAGGGTAAAATCTTACAATGTAAATTATAATATAATGTGATAACTAATGACATTTAAGATAATTTTCTAGTGTTTAGAAGGGACAGGTAATGCAAAAAATAAACAAGACACTGAGACAAAGTGCCAAGAAATACACACGTTCACATGCACATTTGTGTGTGTGTGTGTGTGTGTGTGTGTGTGTGTGTGTGTGTGTGTGTTTGTGAAGCTAGTCTAAAATTTGTATAATCAATTTCTTCACACTTTCTTCTAACCACATCTTGGCATAAGGTGGGTTAAAATGATAATGAATTCTTTCTAGTTCTCCCTACCAAAAGAAGCTTGCTAGGCTGCCTGGTGGATTTGTCGTGAGCATCAGAAGGTGGTAAGTGTGAGTTTGTGTCGTTTCTAAAGGTAGAAACAACCATGAGATGTTACTGTTACTGCTTGTTCTCACTTTCATCCCAGACACCATGTGATGAACAGGACAAGACCACTAGATATTTTGACACAGCTCGTGACAGCTGAGCTACTGAGCACATAAGAAAACTAGGAAAATAAAACCTCTCAACGAGGACCAGAACAAATAGCTGGTTAGTTATTCATAGCTTTGCTATTTATGGCATTTGTTTTAAAGGATTTTATTATTTAACAAGGACTAACTAAATATAGCATTAAGCTTTCAGCAGCCAACATAAAAAAGGAAATCTGGTGATTTACACAACTAAAAAGCAATGGCTGGAGAGAACCCAAGAGGGCGTGAGACTTCTTGTGTTCTTTGAGCTAAACCCTGTGGTCCAGATGAGTGAGCTTGCTTACAAATCCTGGTGCCCATTCCATTTCTCATGAGTCTTTGCTATGTCTATGTCTCAAAAAACAAAGAAACATTCTGTTGCTTGTTCCTATTATGTTTCTGATCCAAATGAATTTTCTGGTCTGAATGGAGCCTTTAAAACCACCAGATCCCAAACTCAAAGGCATCATCCGGACTCTTGTCTTTTTGCACTGTACATTAAATCATATGGACACTGTATTCATTACACACAGGCATATGACCACATCTTACACCTTCCATTGCCAACGCTATAGCAAAAAAAAAAAAAAACAAACAAACAAAAAAAAACAAACAAAAAAAAAAAACAAAAAAAAAACAAAAAAAAAAAAAACAAAAACAAAAACAAAAAAAAAAAAAAAACAGTGTCACTCAACCTCTGGCCTCTCTATATCTGTCCTTGATGGCCACTCCAGTTTGCTCACCACCTCGGTAGCCAGAGTGACCCATTAGAAATGTAATGCAATGCTGACCATTTCTCCACTCTTCTCCAAGCTTCTAGCACCTTCTCATGTTACATGGAATAGAATCTGACAGCCCAGGAGATCCTTAACAATCTTTCCCCAGACCCACCTCTCTATCCCTTCTGTGAACATCCTCACTCCACAGATGCTTTTGCTGCCATATCTGTAATTTCTGAAACATATAGAGGGATTTCCGCTCCTAACACCTATAGATCTAACACCCTATTCTGGCCTTGGTAGGCAGCAGGCATGCAATGGCTTACAGACATACATTCCAGCAAAACACTTATACATGTAAAATTTAAAAATCTATTTTAGAAATGTTATTAGAAATTTGTAAGATGAAAATATTATTGAGTTTCATGTTACTTCTCTGACCCTGGACAGTACCTAGCCCACAGTAGGTAATTCACTATTTCTAAAAGGGGAAACAATGGCAGTTGAATGGATAGCTTTGGCTACTGAGGGGTAAACAAACTGGAGTGGCTATCAAGAACAGATGCAGAAAGGCCAGCTGGGGCTGTTCCAATAGCTTGAGGGACAGTGGATTTTGCTACAATATTGTCAATGGAAGGGGTGAAAAATTGAGGCAGGTAGACCATTTTCTTCTGGTGCCATCCTTGGTATACACTGCTAAGCATGCATAACTTCTTGATTTCTACATTTGCTCAGGAAGTCACTTCATGTAGACTATTAACGATCTCTAATGTTCAAAGATTATCATGTTCCTTGGACCTAGTAAGAAAATTGTATCTGTGATTCTCGAGTTATATAACAGATATGCTGGAAGAAACAAGACAAGTAAGAATAGTAAAGTACCTTAAAGGAGACATCTATATTAACCCCACCACCATCAAGGCTCAGGAGACATCAGGGAAGAAGACATAGAAAGAATGAAAAATCTAGAAGATGGGCAGACAGCATGAAATACCGTCTTTTAAACATGACATGGCTATTGAAATCATGACCTTACAGCAGCAGTGGTTATACATACAAGATCTATACAAGGTCAAACAAGACAAAAATCACAGTATTGATGGAGTAGATTATCTATAGAATTCACCTCTTACAGATGAGTGGTAGGCTAAAGGTTGCTAAAGGAGAGAGAACCATTGAATATTTAAGATGTGGCCACTGTCAGCATCCGACACTCCATTAGAGGGCCTCATGCATGTGCGCAGCACTAACTAGACTATCAAAACAAACCAACAAAAAGACATGAATTTGGGAAGAGGAGTGCATTAATAGAGGGGAAATGGGAGGGGCTTATGAGAGGAGATGGAAAGAGCGTGTGGTCATATTTTATTTTGTGCATGTATAAAGTTATCAAGAGCAAAAAAAAAAAAATTAAAGCAGAGTAAAGATGCCAAAAACATACAGTGAAGAAAAGGCAGCAGCTTGAACAGACAGTGCTGGGAAAACCAGACATCTAACGTAGAAGAGTTAATCCAGACCCTTATCTACCACCCTGCACAAAAGTCAACCCCAAATGGATCAAAGACTTCAGTGTGAACCCTGAAATGCTCAAACAGCCAACAGAAAACAGATCATTCCCTACAAGGTATTATGGGTATAGGAAAGGTCTTTCCAAATAGAACTCCATTTCCTAGAAATTAAAGCCAATGACTGACAAGTGGAATTTTATAAAGCAATCCAGTGAAGAAGCCTACAGAGAGACTCTTTTCCAGCTGTTCATCCAACAGAGGACTAATAATTCAGAATATATATTTAAAAACTAAAGAGAAAGTAATAAAAACAAACAACTCACTTTAAACTATGAATTGGAACTGATAATTTTCAAAAGAAGAAATAAAAATGGCTAAGAAACATCTCAAAAATTGTTCTTCACTCTTAGCAATTAAGGAAATGCAAATGAATACAACAAGACTTCTGAGACTTCATCTTCTTTAATCACAATGCCAAAGAGCAATGAAACTACCAACAGCCAATACTGGAGAGGATGTGGAGAAAAGGGACCCCACATTCACTGTTGGTGGGATCACAAACTAGTGAAGCCACTCTGGAAATCAGGGTGGAGGAGTTCCACAAAGCTAAAATAAATATACTGTATGACCTAGCTCTACTACTCCTTAGCACATACCCAAAGGACTCAACATCCTCCTGCACAGACGCTTGCTCAGCCTTGTTCCTTGTCAATTGATTCACACTCATTGGGAAATGGAAAGCAAGTTACATATCCTTCAACTGATGAAGGGATAATGAGAATGTGGTGCTCACACACGGGGGAAGACTGTTCAGCCATAAATAAAAATGTATGGTATTTCCAGGTCAATGGATGGAAACTAGGAAAATATTGTATTTGGTTAGGTAAGCCCTACTCAGGAAGACAAATGCCACGTGCTTGCTCCCCCTCACTTTTTCGATCCTAGCTCCAAATCTTTAAAAGTGAGTTTATAACTTAGAATAAACACAGAAACTAGGAAAGCCAGAAAGGACATGGAGCAGACAGCTTTATAGATCCAGATTTCAGAACACAAGTGTTATAAAAAAAAAAAAAATGGGGGTGAGGCTTTAAGTGGAGGGTGGGACAATACAGATGGAAAAGGGAAGAGGGGAAATAACACTAAGGATATTTAAAATAGCCACAGGGAATGATATTATGTTTAGATAAAATTACATATAACACACACATATATGCACAGATATAGTTTAAGTAAAATCATGCTTAGAATGATAATGCATCCTCAAAAGCCAGACTATCTAATATGCACACACACACACACACACACACACACACACACACACACACACACACCAGGTATGAGAAAATTCCTTTCCAGTTGTTGGTGAGGGGAGTTTAAGAGACTCCCAAAACAATATAGGCTATTGTCGCCGCCCTTGGTGGACTCTCAGAGGTTAATGCTAAGTCCCTAGTGCTAAAGACACCATACATTTTGGACACAGGATTTGGAGTATTTGAGCTGAATTGATACTAATTCTTCTCCCTGAAGAGTAGCTCTTATAGTACTTGCATATCAAGATGATATGCAAGGTGCCAAGGGAGGAAAGCAATTAATAGTCCTACACGCTGTCTGATTGGACTTAAGGCCCATTCAACAGGAGGGAACTCATGCCTGGTACTATGGACTTAGCCAACCACCAGTGGCTAGAACTTACTACTTCCACTCCAATGAGGAGAACGTACTACGTTCACTTTCCTCAACCAGCATAATTCTTAACTACATTCTAAGTACTTATCCTTCAATTCACAGGTAAGGGTAGCTTTCACCCTCATCAAAGAGCCTTCCTTTCACGGCTGAAAGGGACCATCACAGAACACAACTAATCAAAAAGAAGAGGACAGCTGATGATGGGGTGCTCGGCCCCAGTTGATATATCCACAGCACCACTACTACACCTAAGGCTGAGGGAACATCTCAGAAGAGGAAGCAGAGAGACAGTAAGATCCAGAGGACCGAAACCCCTGCTGTAAGAGTGTGTCTAGTTCTAGATATAGCAGAGAAGCTATTCCCACGAATCTCAATACTTTGGTTGCTTAAACGAGAACTGCACAATGACACCATCAGTTAACATGCCAATGTGGGTGGGAGAAATGTAATAGGACCCATAGATAAAGAGCTACAAGCAACTATTGCTACAAGCCATATATAATATATAATATATAATAAACTATTATATATAATTGGAATTGAATCCAAATCTTTTCTGATGCTAGCCAGGATTCCTAAACCATTGTAGTTGTTTACAAACGTTTTCCTGGTTTGGGGAGAAGAGTCTTTTATGTATTCCAGACTGGCCTTTAGCATGCTGTGTGGCTGAAGATGACTTTCACCTTCTGATCCCCTGAGTACTTTCTGATTACTGAGATTACAGGCATGTAAACTCATGAAACTTGAGAAACTCAGTTTTCTCTCTCTCTCTCTCTCTCTCTCTCTCTCTCTCTCTCTCTCTCTGTGTGTGTGTGTGTGTGTGTGTGTGTGTGTGTGTGTGTGTGTGTTTTAAAAGAAAAAGAGGCAGCAGGGCAGTGGTGACACATGCCTTTAATCCCAGCACTTGGAGGCAGAGGCAGGTGGATTTCTGAGTTCAAGGCCAGCCTGGTCTACAGAATGAGTTTCAGGACAGCCAGGGCTACACAGAGAAACCCTGTTTCAAAAAACCAAAAAGAAAAAAGAAAAAGAGGCCATGAATTTGAGGATTTGGGGAGGGCAGGTCAGAAGGGATTGGAGGAAGGAGAGAAAGAGATGATGATATAATTATTTTTTAATTGAATAAATAATGAAATAAAATAACCAAAGAAAACACAAAAACTTGAATCAACTCTGTTTCTGGGAGAGGAAGAAAATGTCAGCCAGAGACAGGAACTGTGAAGACAGTACACTGGGCGGTGCTGCTCACAGGGTGGTGGCTGGGCAGGGCTGCATTGGTGCCCCAAAGCACTTAACATTCCAGGTGAGAACTCAAGCCTGCCTTAAAAAGTCTGAGTGCAGAACTTGCAGGCCTCCAGAGCAGCTAGCCTGAACACATAGTGTTTTACACAGGAGAAAAAGGAGTGTGGGGCGGGAGGCATGGATGAAGCATGGAAGGCTACGATCAGATTTGAAAAGACTTGAAGCCTTATACTGAACTCCTCTAGCATCCAGTCTACCCTAAGAGAAATAGGAAACCATTGCAAGACTTATACAAGAAGCTGGATGACCTCTAGCATTCAAAGCCTCCCCATCAGTCCATGAGGAAGTGCAGGGTCTAGAGAAGGTTGCTTCAGCAATATTGGGGAGACAGGATAGAGAACCCATGGAGAGGGGCTGTTTGGGGCTCTGGCTGAGCACATTCAGTGGTCTGGGATACAAAAGTGGAAGTAAGGGATGAAGGCGCCCTGGGATCAGAGCTTCCTGGATTGGTTACTGAGCATGCTGAAGGCCCCATTGCTGTCATCTGACAGGAACAGAACAGATTTTCCCTGTAGGGAGAATGGTTCTTGCTTTGATATCATTGAAAAATATGGCAGGTCATTTAGTGTATCTCTCTTGTTGTCCCGATATAATCCCCACAGTGACAGAGTCTTGGAATAATAGTTAAACACTGCCATACATTTCTTCTAAGCTAGAGACCTACATTGCTTTCCACCAACAAATGGGCTGCCTCACAGGACATTGTAACCTTAAACCAGATCAGAGCTTTTTAACCTGTTGTTTGTGACCTCTTTGGTCACTCAAGCCAGATATTTATATTATAATTCATAACAATAATAAATTTACAGTTATGAAATTGCAACAATAATAATTTTATGATTGGGAGTCACCACAACATAAAGAACTTTATTAAAGAGTTGCAGCATTACGAAGGTTAAGAATCACTGGTTAAACAATACAATTATTAGGAAAATGGATAAAAAGAATACTTTTCTAAATTACCATTTCTAATGATAACTCCTATTTGGAAGTCAAGTGGTCTCATCAAG
Source organism: Arvicanthis niloticus (assembly GCF_011762505.2). Lineage (NCBI taxonomy): Eukaryota > Metazoa > Chordata > Mammalia > Rodentia > Muridae > Arvicanthis > Arvicanthis niloticus. Next base: position 30,745,087 of record NC_047671.1, read on the forward strand.
GCACCTCCCAAGATATCTCTTCAGGATCTTCCTGTGCTTCAAGCATTCTTTCCACACGAAGAACACAAACTACCAGCCCTTGGAAAGAAAACAGCACATCTCACTTGCTCCTGCCTCCACATGCCCTGTGCTTATGGGCAAGGAGGAAAAAAGGACAGTTAAGGGACTGAAGCCAGCAAAAGCTTACTATCACATGTTTATCATCCTTGTTAACACACGCACGCACGCACGCACGCACGCACACAGAAAAAACAAATAGGAAGATGCCAAATGAGTAAAGAGAACTGAAAACTCAAAGGAAAAGGAAAAGCCACACACAGGAAAGCAATATCTTAGCAACTGATGCTATATTAGACCCTCCTACTGTCCAATACGTAACCAAGTCTCCAGTCCTGGTTCTTAACCAGCAGGACCCATTCAAAGGTATTTGTTACAAACTAGCTAGTGAGAATGCTCTGAGAGTCATGAATTAGATCTGCTTCAGGAGGATGGCGGTATTAAAACTCCATTCTCAAGAGAAATGTGGAGGGGAACAAAAATTGAAAGTATAACTCTCCTCACATGTGCTCCAAACACACACCCAGCCACGGCTACAGAGCACTTAACTCCAACAGCCAGGCTAATCACCCAGACAACTAAGAGCATGCTGGGAAGACCGTGGTGAAATTTATGGAAACCCACAGTTAGAACCTCCAAGCCGTGAAGCCCAAATCTGAAAACAAAGCTGCACCTATCAAAATGAAGGATGAGAAGCAGATAAGAAAATAATTCGAAGCAGATGGCAAAGGTATTTTCCATCCATGCCATGCCCTTCTGAAAAAGGTTTGTCTTTATGTTCTGAGAACATATGTATACGGAGGCCTATGAACATTTCACTATGCATTAGTCTCCCTCTTAGCCCCCACTCTCTCTCTCCAACCTAACAATTGTTTGCGACATCCTGAGAAGAATGGTCAGTTTGCTTGTGTGTCGTGGAACACTCCGTTATCTTGAAGGCACCCAGGGTATATCAATTCCCTAGACTATACTCAGGCAGGCAGGGAAAGATACAAAAGATCCCCTGCTCCCTCCCTCCATCAGAGGTGAGATTTGGTGTTTGAGGGCCACGTGCCGAAGAGACCTTTCTTCCTCCAGAGTTAAATTTGCAAAGTGACACACAAATCACTGTTAGCACAAAAGAAATCGTACTTTAGCCCATCACAAGATCTGATTTCCTCGCTGTATCTCTGAATAAAATCCGCTTTTTGAAATGGCTTATTTTAAATTGGGACAATTTTATCTTGACTGTGGGATTTATCTGTCAGAAAACCCTGCATCCATGGTGGGGGGGGAGAGATGTGTGTTTTCAATGGCTTGTCTCACTGGGAAGTTGCCGTCCACTGGACAATGAAGATGTGCCCTGCTCACATCGGTACCAGTGTCTGCCGCAGGATAAGAAAACACAGACACTGGAGCTCAGAATTAAATGAGAGGTTATGGCCTAGCTCAGATGTACACCGTGTCCAAGAGGTTGGTGACACATTCACTTCAGAGACACAGCAGGATTCCCACTATCTACTTCCCTCAACTGCCATATAGAGTTAGATGGAAAAAGGCCGTTAACACTTCTGACTAGAATTAGGCAAGGAGAAGGCAGCTGGCAGAGGTCCACCTCCAGCCCCTGCTTTCTCTCTGCGGCTTTCCTGCACTGGACACTCTCCCAGGCTCTAGACAGTAGGATAACTGATGGCCTCCCTCACTTCCTTCCACATGGAGATGGTCTGAGTTAACAGGACAAGGAACAGGTTCAGAGTGACCTTCAGCTATCTCCGTGTTATGTGGCAAGAGGAATTGATTCAGTGAGCCGTCTGACTTGATTTCCATACCTCAGTCATCCGGTAGCTGCCAAACTGCACTTAAGCCTTCCAGCCCCAAATGTCAGCTCCTTTCTAGTCATACCAGCCCTTCTTTCAGTGAGCTCTTTGGAGACAGAAATGTTCTGAAGGACACACCCAAATTATTCCTTGAACCAAAACCCTGGGTATGGCTCTGGAGAACAGGAAGGGCTCTTCCTGAACCCAAGTGGGTTTGGGCTTCCTTTTAGAAGGAGGATATCAGAAACAAGAATTATTTTTTCCTCTTGAAATTCTTGGTATAGAAAACCAAATGACCCATGCAAAGCCAAAATACAAATACCTGGGTGTGGAGAGTGGGGGCAATTCAATGAAGCCAGCCAGCGAAGAGAATCATGCTGTTTACGTGTGAGCGTGTTTTAAAAGAGAGAGCCTCACCCTTGATAAAAATAAAATACAGCAACTTAGGGAGAGACCTCATGTGAGATTAACATTATATAAACAGGCTGTGGTGAACATTCTTTGGGGGAATACAGAAAGTATTCCATGTGGGGCTCCTGCTATAATGGGACAATGTGGGGTTTAAATAGTTAGCATTTCTAAGTGTTTTTTGAATTACCTGCAAGTGTACCACAAATTGGCCCTGTTTGCAACATGCTCACATCCCCACCGCTATAGCACATTCTTTGTGGTGTGTGGGATGCTGCCCTCGGTGCAAACCAGAGACCACCATGTGAGATTGAGAACCCCCTTTTTGGTAGTATTAATCATCTGGTGTCAGGCTGCTTTTGTGACTGCGCTCAAAGGAAGCCAGGGCAGTTTCAGAAATTTTACAGACTATTACTTATTCCTGGGAAACTATAATTTGTTTATTAAGAGGGATTGGAACAAGGCCACCTACAGCAGATGCTTTAGCAGAGGAGAATGGGACAACTCTGCATAGTGTCCATGGAGAATCTGGGTAAGACCCACTGGGGTTTAATGACCTAATCCAGTAAGTTCAGCCAGTAGCACAGCTTGGAACGAAGCAAACACCAATTCCTTGGTGGAAATGAAGCACAATTAAGACAGCTCAGCAAGGTCCTGCACATGTTAATTGTCCCAAGGCTTCTATTACTATCATTAACAAATATTCAGAAGATACTTTTTAAATTATACATTTAAGGAACACAGGTAATTACTATCAACTAATCTGGTTTCAAGTCTATCCCATAATGTCTGACTCTAAAAGACAGTAAGTCCCTAAGAATGGTAACAGGTAAGACTCATTAGTGTAATGAATTTGACTCATTACTGTAATGAAGGGACCGAGAGAGTTAGATAGACAACAGGGATTCAGAAATCTATAGCTCTAGTCAGCAATATGCTGATATGAATTAAATATGCATTGCTGCCCACTCAGAAGATTATGTATCTCGTGGGCCTGAAGCAAGAGTAAGGCTGGTGGGTCCTTCCCACTAAATCCATAAAGCCCTATTGGGTCAGTGATGGCTTCCTGTCTAGTGAACTGTTCCTTAGTGTAGTCATTAGCTTGTGAGGGAATAAGCCGCCTCCACCAAATGCATCCAAAAGCGTGGATGTTGCTATGTTCATTTACCATAGCTTCTGTGGGATATGGGTACATTGTGAGTCATGGAACATAGCAGTCAACTTAGCAGTATGTTTGTGGGTGTGTTGCGAGCCTGTAGGCATATACCTCTATCCTGAGTGCATAGTACAGTACACACCACACACACACACACACACATGCACACACACGGAAGGAAGGAAGGAAAGAAAGAAGAAAGAAAGGAAGAAAGGAAGAGAAAGAGCAGAGATAGAGAGAGACAAAAAGAGGCAGATGGGGAAAACACCCAAGTGATGAAATACTTTGGTGAAGAAAAATGTATAGAATTAGGGCTAGATTCTCCTGGTTTTCTTACTATATTAACCATGTGATCCCCAACACAAAACTATCTGTCGATAGTTCTCTGTCTTTTGTTCTCTTTATTTATAAAAATAAAGACCCAGAACCAGGTTCAATTCTATTGTCTTTTTTTTTTTCTTCAGTTTAAAGCTAACAAACACGATTCCCTACCTGGGCTGGTACAGTTACCCCATCCACACACGTCACACTGTTGTGAACTAGCTTGAGCTGAGTCTGAGTCTACATTCTACTCACCTTGCTCTTTTAAGCTTTCTCCTCCTGACCTGATTAGCCTTAATTGTCAACTCAGCATGGCTTAGAGTCATCTGAAAGGAGAAGCCTGGAGTGCCTGTGGGCATGTCTGTGAGGGATCGTCTTGATTATTAATTGATGCAGGAGGGCCTAGCCCACTGTGGGTGGCACCACCCCTGAGCAGGTGATCCTAGGTACATAAGAAAGCTATCCAATCGTGAGCCGGTAAGTGAGTGAGTCAGAGAGAAAGCAAGCAAGCAGCTTTCCTCAGTTGTTTCTTCGGAATTCCTGCCCTGACTTTTCTTACCAATGTGTCCATTGTTAATTGTGAGCTGAGAAAACCCTGTCCCCCACTTTGTTCTTCTGGTCATGATTGTCACAGCAGTAGAAAAGAAACTAGAGCAAGTCTTCAACTTAATAGGTTATAGCTTCTTAGGACTCCCATCAGCAAGATGGATTCCATACATTTACATGATCATGGGAAAACGAGTAAAGAAATACATGTGGTCTATAATACTCCAGGAGTCTATAACTCATTCTCAAAGAACACTGGTCCTGGGTGAAAATCCTGAGACTGTACATACAAGACCAAGGGTATGGATTTTAACCCTGTACGGCTGTCTAGAGAACTCCTCTCCCTCCTCTCTGTAGCAGTGAGCACTTCCTCTTAGATCATAGACCTAATGCAAGTCCTCTTGACCTGTGGAGCCCAAGACTACTTTCCAGAAAGAGGTGTCTATCCGTTTCCATTCTCCTAAAACCTTCCTCCATAGCTGCCGCTCCTGTGGGCCACAGTGGGCACCAGTGGGCCTGTGTTCCCCAGCTTCTGAGACTTTTACTACAAGGCTTCTACCATATCCAACTGGCTTCCAAAGAGAAACGAGCTGTCTTTCCTATTAATGTTTAAAAATAAATTCATTTGTTTTATTTTTTTAAGATTTTGTTTTTATCTTTAGTTTACGTGTATGTTTGGGGAGGGTGCGTGTGGATGCAGTGCCCACAGGGGATAGAAGAATGTGTCAGATCCCCGGACTAGAGTTATGGTAGTTGTGAGTCAGCTAACGTGGGTGCTGGGTACTGAACTTACAACCTCTGCAAGAGGTCTTAACCACGGAGCCATCTCTCCAGCCCATTCTTCTCACTCTTGATCTCTCACTCACTCTTCCCAGGTGAGTTTCCTCTTGCTTTTTCTTAATTCTGCACATGTGCGCCATTTGTCTTCTTTGCGTTATGAAGCCAAGAAGCTTCCCTTGCCCGTTCATTCCATCCACACTCTTCGCATTATGATGCACCAAAATCTTTCAAGTTGTTGGGAATCTGAGTAGTTTTGTGTGCTCTGCCAAGGCAACGCTGGGCCTGCAACAAGATGGACGGTCAGAATGCCAATGGACAGTAACTAATCCCCAGCCCTGTGGTCACTGCTAGAAGGGTTTCTTTAGTCACCTTGCCAGAAAGCCCTGGGGTTGTTAAGATTTGGTGATAGGCAATCTAAAGAAGTCATGGGGTTGTGGAACTGAGGAGAGATTTAGTGGGTTTCTTTTTGTTTGTTTGTTTCTATTTATTTATTTATTTTTATTTACTTTACATCTCAATTGAAGCCCCTCCCTCCTCCCATCCCAGTCCCACCATCACAAGCCCCTCCCCCAATTACCTCATCTCCTCAGACAAGGGAAGTCCCACCTTGAGTGCCAGCCTGCCTTGGCATATCAAGTCACAGTAGGACTTAGCACATCCTTTCTCACTGAGGCCCATCAAGGCAGTCCAGCTAGGGGAAGGGGATCCAGAGGCAGGCAACAGAGTCAGAGACGGCCCCTGTTCTAATTACTGGGGGGACCCACATAAAGACCAAGCTACACATCTTCTACAAATATGTTGGGGGCCTAGGGTTTCTTTAATAATGAAAAGGGAAATCTTGTAAGGGTACCAGGTATCCTCTCGGGAAGCAGGGCTACTGGCCCAAGGGTATCTCTTGTTGGACCTGGATGCTCACGTGGAGCTTGGTGACAGATGCCTGTCACCTGACCTCATGACATTTCCCTCCTTTGGATATTTATCTGGCTCTCCTAGTTCCCTGAACTTGATTTAGAGTTCAGGGTACTATAGGGATGCAGGGTTTAGGTTCCCATGTGCTTTGAAGCTGTTGTTCAAACCTACAGCTTCCTTCTACATCATCCTGGGACAAAGCAAGAGACATTCTTGTCTGCTGCAAAGAGCATCCAGTTACTGAGCATGCAATTAAGTGTGGCACTTAGGTGGAGTGAGATTGGAGCCTCATAACAGTGCATTGTTTTTCTTCTCTTTCATAAGCCGAGACTTCAAAGCCACATGATGTCATACCAAACATGAAAGGAAGCTCTGTTCAAAAAGTGGGTTTCATTAGAACCTTCACCCTGGGTAAGCCCAATGCCAAGAGTAACAAAGCAGCTGAAGGAAAGCCCTGCTAGCTCACTGTCCTTTAATATAGGTCTAGAGCCCACCCGGTGTGGAGAGATGGGGGGAACACACACACACAGCCCCTTCCCAGCTGGACACTGTGGCCAAAACTGGCAAGGCCCATATCTAGTATTATCTTTTTCTCTGGAGTATAAAAGTGCCACGAGTCACAAAATGAATTAGAGAAGGGGCCACAGATCTGAGGGGGAGTGGCAGGAGTGGGATATAGGAGAGGCTGGTGGGATGAGGCAGGGCGAAGGTGCTGATTATATTTTAATTTTTTAAAAAGTAAAGGAAAAAGTCACAGGCACATGGGCATCTATAAACCTTGGTGTTTGGTAAGTGTGTTAAGTTCTCACTGCCTCTTTCTACTGTGTGCTGAGACAATTCTTGGAGATTTAAAAGGATGATAATTTTCTCCCATCTAGCTCTCTGACAATTTGACTGCTACTCCCCCCTCCCCCGATGTCTATTCCGCAGCAAGTATTCTGCCAGATGCAAAAAGGAGAAGTTTATGGAGCGAATTCTGAATCTGCTCCAATTAGAAGGGGAGTTGGAGAGACGAGAGATCAAGAGGTGCCAGGCGTTTGAGGCCAGCCAGGATATGTAGAGAGACCCCATCTCAAAAAAGATTTTTAAAAATCCTGCAAGTGGGATGACTTGGGTTCAGTGGGTTGCTCAGGAACCATATCATAATGAGAACATTAAAAAGTGACATACTACACAACAGAGATATTCTAAATGGGACTATGGGAAGGGAGGATGTTGGCAGTAACCTTGTAAGTGAAGGAGGGAAGTGGACCAACCTGTAGCCAGAAATATAAGCCTAGGAGTGGATGGAGAATAGATCAGAAGAGCTAACAGTAGAGGCAAGAGAAACAGGAGTGGATGGTGAGAGGGAGGAACTCGAAGAAGCAGGTGTGTGAACCTTTGTGTCTTTGTGTGCTTTGTTCTTTCCTAACTGTGTGTGAGTTCTAGAGATACAAACCCCCACACACAGACTGCAAGGGGGCCTGAAGAACCACCCTGCTGTGGTCTTTGATAATATTGAGTTGGACCTTGCATAAAGAACAGTCCATGGGTCAAGTTTCAAATGCTTTCAGAGGGACAGCTAATTATACCAATGGAGTTGGTAGGAACATGGATTCTTAAGTTGGTGTGGGAAGTTCCAACATTCATACTTGGGTCTTAGTGTAGAGTATCGTGAGTGACGTGTGGATCTTCTTTTCAACTGCCAGTGTCCCTGACATGTTTGAAATTGCTTGCTTACCAAACTTTTGGATTAAGATGAAACACTTTGGAGAAAAGTGTGATAATGTTGGGGTTATAGCAATATTGAGATGCATGTTAGGGACTGTATAAGCCAAGTCAATATCTAGGCTCCAGGAGGAAACACTTGTCATAGAATCAAGAGAACTAGAGTTTGTATCACTAGAACCCACACAAATGTCCTGGCTTGGCAGTAATTCCAGTCTTGGAAGGCAGGGCCAAACAGTATCCTTCAAGCAAACAGACTAGTCAGATTAGCTGTATAGGTGAGCTCTGTGGTTTACTGAGAGGCTATGGTTCAGAGAATGAGATGAAAAGTAATAAATATTCCTAACATGGACCTTAAGCCTCCACATGTGTACACACACACACACACACACGTGTGTGTGTATGTTCATGCATACCACACACACATGTAAAAGAAAACACACAAATTTATGTAGATCACTCTTTAGCACTGATGGAAGAATTAGGAAATTTACTACAAAAATTTTGTCCTCCTAAGGTTAATATATTGTCACCAGGAGAAAGATTTCAACACTTGGGAGTCAGAGGCAGGCAGTTCATTGTGAGTTCAAGGCCAGGAAGGGGGTCTATGGTTTAAAGTATAGCTAAAGTGGCCTGGAGCCATAATAAAAGCATTCTTGGTGCAACCTTGTAAAATAGAAGGTATAAAATAAAGAGAAAAATAAAGTTCCACGTAGTCGCTTCTAGAAATAGTCACTTTTATGAGTTTTTAAGTTTCAGGTATAAATTTTGTTAATTACAAGATTATATGCAAACATAGACCAGCTTACCCATGGAGACTTATCTCTGACACCCCGAAGCTTTAAGATAGAAGAGTTCATGCCAGGCAGTGGTGGCGCACGCCTTTAATCCCAGCACTTGGGAGGCAGAGGCAGGCGAATTTCTAAGTTCAAGGACAGCCTGGTCTACAGAGTGAGTTCCAGGACAGCCAAGGCTATACAGAGAAAAAAAAAAAAAAAAAAAAAAAAACCAAAAAAAAAAACCCAAAAAAAAAAAAAAAAAAAAAAAAAAAAGATAGAAGAGTTCTTGAGAGTTGCTCACGTTGTAGCTTACATGGTACATGGCCTGCCCATGTCTTGGTCTATCACTGCTTCTGTGTATTGATCCTTGACACTTCTCTTGCCCATGTGGCCTCAGGAGCAGATACCTTCACTCCCTGGGTCCTGCTCTGGGCCTCCCTACCTAGCAGCCAGGCTTCTGAAATTGTCAGCTCTCCCTTTTGATATTTGCCATAGAACGACTAGAGTTAATTGTGAGCCATGTCCTACCCCCAGCTCCTTGTTAGGTCAGACTGGACTTGCTAGAGCTTCCAAGGACTTCCAGGTTCACCTTGTATAGTCCATGGTGCACATTCAGTTCCTTCCCAAGGAACTAAGTCACAGGATCACTTTGTTTTAGCACCACAAAATCCATCATGTATATTATTATTGGGCCTGGGAGAGGACCATTATATATGCATACCAGCTCAGGGGCATATTCCTAAGTTCTTCTGGCCCAGAATATATTGTTTAAGACAGGGTCTGGGTTCAGATATTCTTCCTCTTTATAAATACACACTCCTAACTCTTTTTTTCTCTTTTTTAAACCCTTTCTTCTTCTACCCCAAACTCAGGTCAGGTAAAGGTACATTTATCTTGTAGAGAGGGGATGAGGTGAGTTAGGGCTAGTTACCCTATCTCTTAAGGTACCTAACTATGCCTCGGGATTGGCAGTGGCTAAGGCACGCCTATCTGCCTAGCAACTGCGCAGCTAAATGTTTACATCTGGAGAAACATGCGGCCAGGGCCAATCTTGGAAATGCAAACGTGTAGCCACTGAAACAGCGGCTCACTACACCTAACTATGGTTGAAAGACCACAGGGCTGAGCTCTGAAGACAGAGTACACTGTCTTTGTTACTTGCTTCCTTCTGGACATCCCTCCCTTTTTTCCAGACAATGTCTGGCTCTGGTCTCAGCCCAGCTGGCAAGGACATGGAAGTGCGGGGAGGTGGGAAAGGCCTGTCAATGCTTCATATGCCCCTCTGCTACATTAGTTTTATATGACATACACTCTAGGTGTGACCTACAATGTTCCAGTTTTCATTAAAACTTGCCTGCCTCACAGTCTGATTACATCTGGCCCTGAGTCATCTTCCAGCCACGGTGTTGTGGGCACAAGCCTTCTGAGCACATTAAAGCTGGCTGGGAAGCAACAGGCACTGGCCACACACCCCTGGCCTGAGGCAAACTACTTAGCTCCCCCAGAGTCTCAGAAACCCAAGCCTTCCTGCACAGCAGGGGAGCAAGGACCCAGAGCAAGAGCCAAGAGGGAGGTTGGTCTCCCCATAGCCTGTCCACATCAGGATGGAAACCCTGCCAGGATCAACAGTGTGGCTCCTGGCAAAAGGCCTGCTGAGTTCCCTCAGCTTTGGTCACCAAGGGCTTGTGCTTTTTCTGAGGTGTGGGTTTAAAAACTGATCTCCTGAGGCCTGGCACACAGCTGAGGTTCTTACAGAAGAGATGGGAAACTCATGCCTTTCTACTAGGGGGTTAGGAAAGCAGAGCCTCCCGTAGATCCTGAGAAAGATTCTGTGATAACTCACACACCTGAGCATCTACCTCTACCCTCAACAGCCAGTGATGTGGAATGAGTCTTGAAAATGTCTGCTCTAAAGGACCTGTAGACTATCAAATGAAACCTTTCACTCCATAGGACAGGAAGGCCCAGTAATGCCCACCATTCTGCTCATCATTTCTGTTGTGCAGTTTGCTTTCTTCTAAGCTAGAAAAGACATTGTGGGCAGGATTGATCTAAGCTTAGAAAATCTAGATAAATAATTATCTAGGGCTATTCAACCTGACACAAATACAAGTATAGAATCTTGCACAGATGACACAAATTGATTTTCATATATTTTTATCACAATAGTTTGAGTTTGCAGTTAGTTGTTCTGGTTGACTGAAAAAAAAAAGGGGGGGGGGTGCTGGAGAGACAGCTTCAGGAGTTAAGTGCAGATTATGCTTCTATAGAGGGCCGGAGTTTGATTCCCAGCACTCAAATCAGGAGGCTCAAAACCACCTGTAACTCCACCTCCAGGGGATCTGCTGGCCATTTCTGGCTTCTACTGATACCTGCATCCACAAGTGCATTTGGTTGCACAGACACACAGGGTAAAAAGAACTTGACCCTGAAGAATCTTCACCTTTCTGTTGAAATACAATCATGCTGCCCCTCCCTCTGACGGCTTGCAGGAAGCTTCCAGAGCCCACCCTTGCCTCTTCACTGGGTCTTACTGAGTCTGTCAGGTCAGGATGCTATTGTATCAGTCACAGGTTCTGGTGTTGCCCTCAACAACTATTTTAAATCTAGGGTCTGAAGACATAGTTTGATACCCAGCACCCACATGATGGCTTATAACCATCTATAACTGCAGTTTCAAGAGATACAATGCTTTCCTCTGAGCTTCAAGACACTCCATACACATGGTGCACAGACATGCACACAGGGAAAACATAAAATAGACATAAATGTTAAATTAAAAAATAATAATAAAGACTTAGAATTGAAAAAATGAGCAGAAAGGAAAAGAAAGGAAGAAAAAAAAGGAAGAAAAGAAAGCCATCAAACCTCAGGCCACATGGCTTACTGCTCTCAGGTCTGAGTTAGCCATAGTTATCTTGGGCAAGCATGCTTAGGAAGGGAGCTAGATCCTTAAAGCAGGTTAAGGAGAGGCAAGTGGACAGTTGTCTGTGCTACTGTGGATTTAAGCGTACCAACTCCTAACCACCCTCTGCACTAGGGTACTTTGAGGGACATGGAGGTATTTTATGATCCAACAGCATGTCTCATACTGGGTAAGGTCATCTGTTCTGAAAGGCTTGTCTGTAAGGCACAGCGGGAGGAAGCCGAGTGTGCCGAAGAAAGACAATGAAACCTTAGACTGGAGGGGCCATGGCCCTTGGATTATGAGAGTAAACAATTTCAGAAGCCTCCTGGGTCCAGTTGAGCAGCGGAGTGTAATGGGCCACTGTGTAGGCTGCCTGACTTTTTCTTTAAAAGGAGACAATAGTTCAAAATGGCCTCAGACATGTGACCTTCCCACTGTTGCTTCCTGAGCACTGGGATTCCAGGGGCGCACCCCCACTCTTAGCTCTAGTTCCTTTCTTTCTACCTAAGAGACACCCCCACACACACACACACACACCTCACAACTGGATCTAGCTATCCCAACATCAAAATTGCAGTGTAACTGTAATCCAGTGTCTCCAATAACCCAGATATTAATGTCTGTGGCACCAGGCTTTTGGTAATGTCAGTCTTTCTAAATGGCCACACAGTTTTCTTCTAAAATACTGGACCCACAGTTCAGGGTACTGTTTGCCTAGGCGTAAGCCATGCAGCCTAAGTCTATCACCCTGTCTCTCACCTCTGCTGGGGAATGTTCTCTCAGCTCTTTTCTTGGCCTTTCTATCATGCTCTTCGATCTGTCTCCTGTTGTGACCTCCTCTTTTACAGAGAAGCCAAGTTTTAAAGACACTTTGAAACTTTATAGACATTTGAGCCTCCAACGAGAACCTTAGCCAAGCCTGTGTTCTCTGTTCTGGACCCTGGCCAGCCTTGCCTGTCTCCCTCTCTGTAGAATGGAAATTCTGTGAGGTAAAACTTGAACTTGACCCTGAAGAACTTTCACCTCCTTTCCATTGAAATACGACCACGCTGCCCCTCCTTCTGACAGCCTTGCAGGAAGCTTCCAGGACCCATCCCTGCTTCTGCACTGGGTCTTACTGAGTCTGTCAGGTCAGGATGTTATTGTATCAACCACAGGTTCTGGTGTTGGGGCAGCAGAACACAGACTTATGGATCAGGCATCTCCATAGATGTTCACATGGCTTCTTGAGCAACTAGGAGTTCGTGATTTCTGTACGCCAATGCTCTGCGGTGGAAATCTGAAGGCTCCAGGAATCCAAATTCATTCTGAGCCTTTCAGGAAGTATATCTGGGTCTGGATTGATGGCTCAGAGGTTAAGAGACTCTTCTAGAGCTTCTAGAGGTCCTGAGTTTAATTCCCAGCAACCACATGTTGACTTATAACCATCTATAATGAGATCTGTTGCCCTCTACTGGCCTGGAGGCATACACACAGGCAGATACACATAATAAAAGGAAAGTATATTTTTGTTGACCTCAGAAAACAGAGTGTTTACCACTCAGTATCCATTCAATTTTTTTTTTTTTTTTTTTTTTTTGGTTTTTCGAGACACGGTTTCTCTGTGTAGCCCTGGCTGTCCTGGAACTCACTCTGTAGACCAGGCTGGCCTCGAACCCAGAAATCCACCTGCCTCTGCCTCCCAAGTGCTGGGATTAAAGGCGTGCGCCACTACCGCCCGGCTCCATTCAACTTTTAGTTTATAATTTTAAAATAAGGAAGTGTTGAGGAGAGTTTCTACTTATAACTGCTGCCCAAAGCTTTACATTCAAGGGGGATAATCTGAGGTTGAGTACCACATTGCAAGTTTTATTCATCTAGATTTGTCCACTCTTGTCTTATAGACTCATGAACCCCTCAAAGATAAATTGAGAAAGGCGTGAGTGCTTTGATTGGCTTGGACTGGAGAGTCAAGGGTGGAGGTCCGTCTTCACAGGGCAGCAGTCCTGCGGATCTGTTTGTCTTCTACGGTTCTTCAAACCTATGTTGTCCAGATGTTTGCAGACTTTCTCTGTATCCATCAAACTCAAGTTCTCGGAGCCAACAAAACTGAAAAGCTTTTCAAGGGCTTCTTTAATCTTTCACCCACTGCTCTTACCTGAAGGGTAACCAACTTCACAAGTGTGTGCTTGAAGAATTCCTAGTCTATTGACAATGGGGAAGGTTGGCGGCTGTACTGAGTTCTTTCCATTTTCCAAAGATACATGGATGAGGTTCCTTGGATGGCACCTTTCCTCTTCCTGTGGAAGAGAGGCCTTCTGGTTTCTACTGGCACACACCACTATACACTCACAACAAAAAGTCATTTGCCAGCAAGAAGATGCTGCTAACAAAAGAAGAAAATAGTGTTTCTCTGACATGAGTTTACACTTAAGGACTGTGTATTAAGAAAAGCCCGGTGGTGCGTACCTGTAATTCTAGACATATGGGAGGCTGAGGTAGGAGAACCTGTTGACCTCATGAGTTTAAGACCAGCCTGGAGAATGGTTTTAAAATGACCGTTAATTCTCACGTGGTGGAAGTTTCTAAGAACTAATTTTCACACTGCAAATATGCTTTAAATTAACAATAATATCTTTAAACGAATAGACAGACTGTACAATATATGCACCGTTATTGTAAATTGTACCCACATACACACATACATGCACATGTGTGTACAAGCACACAGACACATACACAGGTTTTCTTCTTCCTTGTTTGTGAAATTTGTGTGCTTCATACCTAGACTCTGAAAGACTCTGAAATTCCTTCTGAAACAGTGAGGTGCCTTTCTTTTAACTGTCTTTAGCAAAACATAATAAATTATCTTTGTAATCTGAGGGCAGTAGAGTCAGGCCACTAAATGAAACCCCAGAGGAAGTGCTTGAACACTCTGAAAGTCAGCGCCCTTATCTGTACAAATGGGGATAATGGTTCCCACTGCGTGATGTCAGGCGTGGGACACACCGGGCATAGAGCCTGGCTCACCATAAACACATGTAGGTGAATCCAAAATAGTATTCAAATTGCTTTGATTATTAGTTCCCCAAATTTGCTACTCTTAAAATGGTAGCAACTCTTTTGGTTTTGGGGGTGGTTTTTTGTTTGTTTGTTTGTTTGTCTGTCTGCCCCTCGCCGCCCCAATACAAAATCTGGAGCAGTTTTTCAGAAGAAGTGTTTCACAGACTCTTTCCTGCCTCCTCGGTCGAGTTCATTAGATAAAACAAATGACGCGGCTACCACACAGTTCCACAACACCTCAACACTACAGGAAAGCGGGGTGAGGGCACTCATGAGAACTGCAGGCAGATTCCTCTGTTTTCAGTGGGATTCAGTATGAAATTTTCCAACCCTATAGAATGGATATTTAGCCAGACACTGTGCTTGTTCAACAGCGCCAACGGCTGTTTCCCCAAAGACAGGAGCAACACTGCCATCTACTGCTCACACTCGAGGGCGCCGAGCAGAAACTGCTTTTTAAAGCAAAGACATTGGAAAGTTTTTGGGTTTTTGGTTTTGTTGTCTTGTTTTGTTTTGTTTTGTTTTGTTTTGTTTTGTTTTGTTTTGTTTCTCTCTATATAAAACCAATAATTCTAATCTGATTTGTCTTCCAGAATAAGTCCTTCTGTGAAGAAACTCATTGTTTAAAAATTCTCGGGAAGTACCTCAACTGACTCCATATTAAGTATAGACCCTGGTTCCGTTTGGTCAAACGTCTCCTAAATTGTCTAAAATATATCTAACCTCAAATATCCGCCCTTAACTTTGTAACAAGTGACCATTTGTATGTGTTCTGCTGCCTCCACGCTCCAGGTTGGAGAGGTGGGCAGGGGGATGTCAGGGAAGTGGAGTGAGAGATACTGAGAAGGAAACATTGGTGGCCTTAGCTCAAAAGAAAATTGTCATTGTTAATAGCCTGAAAACGGGGCTGGAGAGATGGCTCAGTGGTTAAGAGCACTGAATGCTCTTCCAGAGGTTCTGAGTTCAATTCCCAGCAACCATATGGTGGCTCACAACCATCTGTAATGGGATCTGATGCCACCTTCTGGTGTGTCTGAAGACAGAGACAGTATACCCATGTGCATGAAATAAATATATAAATAAATCTTTAAAAAAAAAAAAAAAAGAGCCTGAAAACATAAACTCAGTCCCCTGACTCAGCCCCGTGGGGCCCCTGGCACAGCTAGATGACAGCAGTAGCATCAACTAGAATGCTTTCCTCTGCCTTTGGGGTGAGCTACTAATACACTAACAACTGGCAGGCGCTGGACTTTGGGTTTTTTTATTTTTGTCAAAGCACGATTCCATTGTCTCAGGCTGGCCTCCATCGTGCTATGTAGCCTAGGATGACTTCAAACTTCTAATCCTCCCTTATCTGTCTCCCAAGGAATCGGGATTACAGGTGTGCTCCCATACGCCCATTTTATATGGTGCTAAGGATTGAACTCAGAGCTTTGTGCAGTCGGGACAAGCAGTCGTCCAACTGCACTACATTCCCAGCCCCGAGCCGAGCTCTTTTATTAACTGTAAAGTGGTTTTGGAAGCATTTTTCATGAAAGGCACTTTGCAAAGTCAAGCTCTGTGCTAAGTAGGAGAGGAGGCTCCGTTCTGTGTTGGTCTGCGTGCATACTTGTCCGGCATGTTATTTTTCCATCACCTCCGCAGCCCAGGAAAGTATCTTTCATCTTGGTATGGCTCCCTTCCACGCTCCAGTGCTAGATGGGTCCTTGGTGGACTGTTCTGGCTGTGGGCTGTGTTCCTCATAGACTAAGCAAAACTATAGGAATCCTATATAATCTGGGAGGCGTCAGCTCATTTTGCACAGACAATAAAATAATATAAAGTACCTTTACCTCATCCTGGAATGGACTGTACACCCTCGCACCAAGAACAAGGCCCCCTTTCATACCACAGGCTTGAAGCAAGGTGGCTTACTCAGGGTAGGAATTCTCACATCTCTGAGACTGTGTTTGTCTCCACCACAGGACCAGATGGCAGCTCTTAGAGATTCCAGCTTCTTTGGGGTCATTTCCCTCCAGGAATCGGGATCAAAGTGGTCAGGGTACAAGGCCAGGCTTTGGTACACTCTCCAGAGAGGTGGCATCGTTTATTTTAGACCTGCACTGGGGACTTTCCAAACCAGAATTATTAGGAAAACCAGGAAGGAGAACGTTAAGGGAAAACGCTGCTAACACCTGATTCACACATTCCTTCCTTCTCCTCCTCTGCTCATAATCACTCACAGACGTGGACTGTGTGGGAACGGAGGGGCCCACTTCAGCTCACACAGTCCAGGAACAGAAAACCACAGAAGCCTCATCCAGACCCTGCTCCTAGTGTGGTGGGAATTATATTTTTATATCTGGGGAAATACTTTGAAAACTGAAGTCAAACGCAATGTTACCAGTATTTTCTTCTCTGAATTTTTCTTTTCAATTTTCTGCTTTTTTTTTTCTACTGATAACAAAAGGAGGTCTGTTAACAATCTCAGGTTTCGGAACTGTAGACAGAACTCAGAGTGCAGGAAGAGGGCTTGTGTTCCAATCTGTCTCCAGGGCCACCACAAATAATCTTTGCAAACTATCCATATATCAGGGAAATAATATTTAATATATATAAAGAACTCTAAAAATTAAACACCTAAACTCACCCACTCAACAAATGAATAGTTTTCAAAAGAAGAGATACAATTTGGTGGGAGACTGAACAGTCTCTGCTACTTTTGAGGTTCAGGAGAGATGGCTCGGCAGTGAATTGGCTTACCAGCACCTACAAAGGTTTACAACTCTGTAATCTTAATCCCAAGGGATCAAATACCTTCTGACCTCTCTTGGCCCTGCACACATGTGAATCTCAGACTTTTGCAAGCAAACAAAACATCCATTATACATAAAAAGTAGTTCATTAAATTAGTTGATTAAAATAAAGCCACTTATTTAAAAAACAACAACAACAACAAAACTTCTTTGAGATTCCATCTCACCCCAATCAGAATGGCTAACATCAGGAAAAGAAGTGAAAGCAAATACTGTTCAAGGTATAAAGAAAGAGGAACACAACACACACACACATATACACACACACATACGTATGTGTGTGTGTGTCTTTATTTATGCAGTTATTTGTCTCATGGGGCATAATTATTTTCCAGCTTACAAGAAGCATCATCAACACATAAGACTGCAAGACGTACAGTGTGATACTTCTGATGTATAGACATATTATAAAAATATCTGCATGATAAGCTAGCGAGACTGTCCATCACCCAGGTTAGCGTCTGTGGTGGGAACATGTATGTGTGTTGTCTCAGCAGACATCACACACACAGTGCAGTACAGTGAACATACACACACGCCGTGTGTCGCCCCAGAACCTACTCATTGAATACCTGTGTGCTTATACACTTCGACAAACACTTCTCTATCTATTCCCCTGACTTTTGCATTATGAGAGTCATCAGGTTTGTTTGGTATTTTTTTTTTTTTTTGATGTTTCTCTGAGTTTTGCTTGCTTTTAATTCCACAGATAAGTTAGATAATACACCATTGGTCTTTCTGTCTGATTTATTTCAGTTAGCATAATATCCTTAAGCTTTATGGGTGTTGTCACAAAACGACTCTCTCTTTAAATGTGTGAATATTTCATTGTGTATTCCACAGCTTCATGATGTGTTCAGGTGTCAACAAACTCCCAGAATGCACCCTTACCCCGGTCCCTGTGAGCAATGCTGCATTCGTCATTACTTTGAATTGTCTTTCATTATACATCATATAATTAAGTTTATATTTATCCTAGCTGGCACACACTCTTCTTTTAGCTGGAATAAGAGAGCTGACATCTCTTGAAGACACCATTTGCTTTGGAAATGCATGCTGTTGGGTGCATAGAAAGTTTTAATTAGATGTTGTAGAAATTGAATCTTCTATGAAGACCAAGCTGCTTAATTATTTAGTCACGCTTTGTGCCTGAAAGCTTTGCTATCTGGTAGCATCAGGGCTATAGAAGACCCTTTTCTTTAGCCTCTGAGCTACATTCTCCCACCATTTTGCTTTGAGCATCTCCCCACTGTGATGACTGATGTCATCTCTGGTCAGACAATGCTTCTTTAAGAGCTTCTTTCTCCTGGTTTGTTTGTTGTTTGTTTGTTTGTTTTTCTTTTGACTGGAGAATTCTATCCATTTAGAATTTGTATAAATGCAACCCTGTATTTCTTATCTGTTCCCAATATTTCTTTTTGCCCTTCTTTTACTTTAAAGCTTGCTTGAATACTTTTCGGATTTTATTCATTTATTTCTTTTCTAATTCAGAAGCTACACTTTATTTTAAAGGTTTAAGTAAACTCTGTATTTTCTTTAAAAAAAAAAACAGAAACAAAACAAACAAAAAACCTACCAACATATTACTGCGTTACAGAATCAGTGCTCACCGAGATCTATTCGTGAGTTAACCATGTCTTGGTTCCTTATTCAGATCTAAGCCATTCTTTCTGTATTCTTTCTTCTATGTTGGAAACACTCCAGAATTTTCCTTTGTGAAGACTGCGGGCTTGGGACTTTTTTCTTTCTGTCTGTTAGTGCCTGTACTTCATCCCCACCCTTAAAAGGTGTTTTGGCTATGTATAGATTCTAGGTCAGCACTTACCTTTTTCTTGACACATTAAATATAGTCAATTACACGCTTTTGTGGTGACTGTTGAAAAGATGGCTGTGAAGCCATTGTTCTTTTCCAGGTCATCTCTCTTCCTCCCTTCTCCTCTGCTGCTTCCTTCTTCCACTTATTTTTGTCTCTGCCTTTAACCCATCTCCTTTCCTCTTCCTCAATTTAAAAACATTTTAAAATCATTTTCTTATTCCGCTTTGCATTTTTGAATACCACGAGTCTTTGCTGACCTCTCAGCAGTCCCCTCTTCTACAGCCCCGTTTCCTGCTATTTCAGCACTCCTACAGACTTCCCCATTGTCCTCAACAAGTCTGGCAGTCTTTGTTATTATTTCTATCTCTTGCCTCTGCCCTGGGCTCTGCATCAGTATTTTTGAACCTGCCCTCCAGGTTTCTAGCCACGCCCACCAGCCACGCCCACCAGCCACACCACGCCATCTTTGTTGGATCTTCAGTTGTGCCAACTACCATACTTAAAAGTCCAAAGCACAGTTTAGTAATTCAAGAAATTTGGTTCCTTCTGAACCTCTTTTCTTATAGTTTTCTGTTCCCTGGAGACTTTTTTAGATTTTCTTTTTTCTTTTTTTTTTTTCCAGGTTAGTTCTTGTTTTATTAACAAGATAATAATACAAAGTGGAAAGCTCACACACAATTTTTCATACCATGGTAATACATTATACTAGCAAGGAAGAGTTGCTGAACCCAAACCCTCTCCTTGTACAGTGGAGTACACTAAGTATAGATTTTCTTTTTTGTGCCAAAAAGCAATAAAAAGTTTTCTTAGTGTAAGTCTGAAAACTTCTACAGGAGATTCCAATGTGGTTCCATATGCTTTTGTTTCTTGAAGCTCTTCCTTGTGAGTCAGGGGATATTTAGTGTTTTGACAGAGCCACGCATTGGCCATCCATGGAGAATGGAGCGAGAGACCTGGATAGGCGCCTTTTCCTAGTACTCATGGTATCGATACTCTGACAGAATGGTAAACTAGGTTCCCAGATCGAGATTTTTTTAGACCGCATGGAAAGTGTACATTTGGATTGCAGAGCCTTGTAAAGATGATTTTCAGCCTGTAATTCAGATTTTGTTTCCTGTTCACTCTGTCCATCATTCATCATTCACTTTTCACGGTTAGCAGTTGGGTAAACTTACTCCTGGCTTGTGCTTACTTGACAGTGTGATTTCCTGAGGTCTAAGCAGCCTCTATGTCAGACTCCTGTCCTGAATGCAATTTGAGCTGCACCTGCCGTCCCATGTGTGGCCCTGAAAGCCAGAGCTCTGGCTGAACCTCGGCCTTCTCTATAGATAAGGAAACACATCCACAAGCAGTACAGACTACGACTTAGTCTCTTTTAAATGGACTCAGCGTGTCCAGGAAGTTCTAACATCCCAGCATTACGTTTTATAAATTTAGCTCTACTGATGCATGAAGCACTAGTTCCCTTATTACAATTTGTGTCAGTTTGTCTCTTCTTTTGAGATGTTTGGGATTATTTTAAAATGTTTTTAATTAAAAATAGATTTTTTTTCATACAATATATTCTAATTATGGTTCCTCTCCCCTGACTTCTCCCAGACCCTACCCACCTCCCTACCCACCCAAATCTATATTCTTTCTTTGTCTCCCTCATTAGAAAACAACTGGCATGTAAAAATAAAAGAAGATAAAATAAAATCAAACAAACCCGAATAGACAAAACAAACAAATAAGTAAACAAAAAGAGTCAAAAAAAAAGCACCAAAAAAAAAAAAAAAAAACCCACATAGAGACAGAGAAACACACGCATAAGCATGCACAGGAAGAAATCCCATAAGAACACAAAATTGGAAACCATAATATATAAGCACAATCCCTGTAGAGTAAGAAAGATAAATGAGAACCTACTCTCCATAAAAAAAACTCCAAAAATGCTATAGAGTTCATTGTGGTTGGCAATCCTCTACTGATCATGTGGCCTGACCTTAGAATGGTTGGTATACACAGTGAGACCATGCTGGAGAAAACTAATATTTCCTTTGTGAGTGGTTATCAGTTGCAGATAGTTTCTGAGTTACTGGTGGCAGCTTATGTCCACTTCTCCTCTCAGTACTGGGACCCTATTGGCTTAGGCCTGTGCAGGCCCCCTGCAAGCTGCCACCGTTTCTATGAGTTCTTACGTGCATAAGTCCTGCTGTATCTAGAAGGCCATGTTTTCTTGCTATTCACCATCCCCCTCTGGCTCTTACAATCTTTCTGACTCATCTTCCACAGGGTTCCCTGAAACCTGATGGGAGAAAATTCAATACGGACAATCCATTTTATACCAAGTGCTCCAAGGTTTCTCTCTGCATATTGTCCACTTGTGGATCTCTGTATCAGTTCCCATCTACTGCAGGGGCATGCTTCTCCAAGGATGGCTGAGTGAGACCCTGATCTATGGGTGTAGCGGGGGGGGGGGGTCATTTTTGTTGCTATGTTCCTTTAGCGAACAGTAGTTTGAGGTGTTTCTAATGGTAAGTAAGTTTTCAGGTGAACAAGATTGCACTATTGCCAGGAGCTGAAGCGCTCAGCATTTCACTTACAGCTTTTAATTTCTTTTGCATATTGTCCTTCAGAAAAGAAAAATCCCTGAGGAAGATTATAAAATAGTAACTTTCATTCCTACACAGACCCAGTGCTTAGAACTTATGTAAACTCTTTGGTAGACATTGTTAGCACTGTCACGCTGATGTCAAGAGAACTGTACAAAACAAATCAGACCCAGTAGGAGAACATTAGCTAATATTATTTTCATGTTGAGATATTTTCTAATTTACTTGTGAGTAACACCTTCAATTTGACTTGTTTCTCTTTGAATTTGTGTCTGGGAATGCATTTTTTTTCCTAGACAAATCTTTGTGTTTGCTTACAGACATGAACTGGTGTATAAATTTACTATGCTGCCTTCTGGTCTGGGCCCAAGCACTGAGCAGATCCCAGGGCAGCAGCTCTACCCCCAATCTCACAGAACCCAGAGGAAGCAGGCATCCCAGGAGCTCTAACCCAGGCAGTATCTTAGGTAAGAAGACAGCAACACTCACCCCAAACAAGGAGTAACTGGGATCCACTAAAACCCAGGAAGTCTCTCCAGGCCAGGAGCACTGGTTCCTTCCTGTCTGCACCTGAGCACTGAGCAGATCTTGGGCCCCAGCTCTAACACCAGTAGTAACACTGACCCCACGCAGTTCTGATACAACCAAGATAATACGAAAGACAGGCTCCAGTCAGAGACAGGGCAGGTAACACTAAGGAGATCCAGATGGCAAAAGGCAAGCACAAGAACATAAGCATCAGCAATCCAGGGTACTTGGCATCATTAGAACCTAGTTCTCCCACACTAGAAAGTCCTGAATTCCCTGTATTACTAGGAAAGCAAGATTCAGATTTAAAATCCCTTCTAATGAAGATGAAAGAGGAGTTTAGGAAGGAGATAAATAACACTCTCAAAGAATTTGAGGAGAACACAGGTAACACAGGTAGAAGTCCTTAAAGAGGAAACACAAAAATCCCTTAAAGAATTACAAGAGAACACAGCCAAACAGGTGAAGGAATTGAACAAAATCATCCAGGACATAAAAATGGAAGTAGAAACAATAAAGAAATCACAAAGGGAGACTACCCTGGAGATAGAAAACCTAGGAAAGAAATCAGGAGTCATAGATGCAAGCATCACCAACAGAATACAAGAGATAGAAGAGAGAATCTCAGGTGCAGAAGATACCATAGAAAATATTGACACAACTGTCAAAGAAAATGCAAAATGCAAAATGCAAAACGTTCTTAACACAAAACATCCAGGAAATCCAGGACACAATGAGAATACCAAACCTAAGGATAATAGGTATAGATGAGAGTGAAGATTCCCAACTTAAAGGGCCAATAAATATCTTCAACAAAATTATAGAAGAAAACTTTCCTAATCTAAAGAATGAGATGCCCATAAACATATAAGAAGCCTATAGAACACCAAATAGACTAGACCAGAAAAGAAATACCTCCTATCACATAATACTCAAAACACCAAGTGCACAAAACAAAGAAAGAATATTAAATGCAGTAAGGGGAAAAGGCCAAGTAACATATAAAGGCAGACCTATCAGAATTACACCAGACTTCTCACCAGATACTATAAAAGCTAGAAGATGCTGGACAGATGTCATACAGACCCTAAGAGACCACAAATGCCAGCCCAGGCTACTATATTCAGCAAAACTCTCAATTACCATAGATGGAGAAACCAAGATATTCCATGACAAAACCAAATTTGCACAGTATCTTTCCACAAACCCAGCATTACAAAGGATAATAGAAGGAAAGCTCCAATACAAGGAGGGAAATTATACCCTAGAAAGAGCAAGAAAGTAATCCTCTTCCAACAAATCCAATAGAAGATAACCACACAAAGATAACTTCACCTCTAATAACAAAAATAACAGGAAGCAACAATCACTGTTCCTTAATATCTCTTAACATCAATGGACTGAATTCCCCCAATTAAATGATATAGGCTAACAGACTGGATACATAAACAGGACCCAGCATTTTGCTGCATACAGGAAACTCACCTCAGTGACAAAGACAGACTCTACCTTAGAGTAAAAGGCTGGAAAACAACTTTTCAAGCAAATGGTCCTAAGAAACAAGCTGCAGTAGCCATTCTAAGATCTCCAGCCTGAGAACACAAAGGGAGGGACCCATGGCTCCCTAGTAGTTGAGGGTGGCCTTGCCAGGCATCAGTGGAAGTGGATGGCCTTGGTTCCTGAAAGTTTGGATTCCCTAGTGTTGGGGGAATTTGAGAGCATGGAGGTGGGAATGGGAGGATGGTGGGAGCACACCCTCATAGAAACTCCAGAATTATTAGACAAGACAGAGGCAGGCTGCTAGAAGATTATATTCCAAAATTCAAACAAAAAAATTATCATGATACCAAAATTTGTTTTGAGAATTGCATATTGCAGAATACACAGCCTCGGTGTATCTACTCATCAAGGAAGCTAAGCAGACCTGCTCAAACCTCTGATGTCCTAGAATTTCAGCTGGATGCAGTGAAGACACAGTGTCAGAGGCTTATCAATTTATTCTTCCCCCTGCCCCTCTTCTAATATCTCAATGCCCATAATCAGCTTGAAGAAGTTAATGAAGAGTCAGCGCCCCTATTCCCTGGGCTTGGGGACTGAGGTGGTTAATATTGGGCTGTCTTTCTAGAGAAAAGTCATGGTTTTGTTGAAACAGGGAGGATTAGCTAGGATTTATTGCATAGCCATAACTATTGGTAGATATATGTATAATTGTTATTAAGATGAAGTTATAATTTCTTAAATGGTACAAAATTTACTTTCATTTCAAATTTAAGGTTTTCATTGGTATGAGCTTCTTATTGATATAAAAATGAGATGAATATTGTTACTGTCATAGGCATTGTGCCTATATAACACATTTAAGAATACAAGGCTTAGCCGGGCAGTGGTGGTGCACGCCTTTAATCCCAGCACTTGGGAGGCAGAGGCAGGTGGATCTCTGAGTTCGTGGCTAGCCTGGTCTACAGAGTGAGTTCCAGAACAGCCAGGGCTACACAGAGAAACCCTGTCTCGAAAAACCAAAAAAAAAAAAAAAAAAAATTGACAAGAATACAAGGCTTAGATTCAGTCTTTCTTTAACTTTTTTTAACTGATTTGAGATGGTTAGCCTGTGATTTAAGGGCTTATAGCAAATTCATGGCTCTGAGTTTATTGTTAGGGTTTTTTCTATATTTTATTTAGAAATAGCTGAGAGGAGTTAACAGACAACAGTCCAGGTTGCCTTACATGGATAGTTGGTTTTCAAAACATCAGAAGTCCACAGAATTGATGTTACAAACATTTCCATATTAATGTTCATTTTGGTTAGAGACCTGTCTGCTCCTGACAACTTCCTGTCTTGGATTCTAAGAAGAAATTGAGCATCTTTGGAGTTACTTCAGTTGTGGTGAGACAGCCACTAGGTAAGAATTGCCACTTGTCATCTACAGACAAATTACTGTCCAGAAAAGGATACACTTGAAGAATAGTTGACTGATTATATCTGCCAAGACAGAGTAATCAGCCCTTAATAATTCTGCATCACTATATCTGTCAGATGATCCTGGTCCAGAAGGCTGAAGATCAGATGCTCCAACGTTTTGTAGTGGGACTGTCCAGGTGTTCAGTGTTATCTATAAATTGCCTAAGTTTCAGAAGCTATGCTTTGTGCTTCACATAATTTCAGTTAACTCTGTCATTCTGGATTTCTGATGGGATTGAAGAGTTATAGTCTCATAGCCAATCCCGGCTATTTACTTTGAGAGAAAAGATTTGAGAGGATGGTTTTCAGCTGACATTCATTCTAAAGCCAAGAAAAAAGCCAGGTTCAGAACTAAGTCTTTTAGTTAGGAGAGATGACAGAGGTTCTGACTAGTCAACGAAATGATGGACTGGGTATTAGGTCTATCTTGTACCTTACTGGTATGATTACTTGGTATAGTTATGCTCTAATTATATTTTGAGAGAAAAGTTCTATTTTAACAGGAAGGGTGATATATAGGAGGAGCTAAGGTGGGAGGAGTAAGGAGAGAAAGAGGAGGAGTAAGGAGAGGAGGAGGAGAAGAAGGGGAGGAGCTAGGAGACGAGAAAGGGTGGGGGACATGGAGGCAGATGTTAGCATGTCTCCGTCAGTCAAAGATAGTTGGTTATCTAGGCTGGGTATTGGGTTACACTTCTGATTGTATGGGCATCTTGTTATTGAGCATTACCAAACTTATAAAGCCTTTGATCAACATTTTAAAAAATGTATAAAAGCAAAAAGGAGGAGCGGGGATGGGATAGGGGTTTTCTAGGGAGGGGAAATGGGGAAACGGGATGACATCTGAAATGTAAATAAAATATTCAATAAAAAATAAATTAATTTAAAATTTTTCTTATGCCATCTCTAAATTGACTCAATGTTTGGTGATTTCTCAAAAAAAAAAAAAAAAATCACAATTCTTGTATGCAATGAGCATTTCACAATAGCCAAATAAATTCCTAGTAGATACCCAGGGATTGGGCTACAGAAGGCAAGAAATGACCTTTGTCTTTTTCAGAAGCAAAAGAGGGATGTAAAGGGTTAAATGAAAGGCACCACAAACCTGCCTTGTCTATATCACTTAACAGAATCAAGCATGTGCTAAGTTGAATTTGAGAGTTAATCCACGGCAGTAGAATTAACTAAGAACTATGTGCAGGAAAACTAGGTGATAGTGGTACAGGAAGCAAGGAGCCTGAACTCTTGGGCCTGCATCAGAAAGAATGGAAGAGTTACCTCCCTGAGAACAGAGCCTGTCTAGAGTGTCCCAGGCCCATGGGACAAATGATAGGTAAAAAGGTCACACACACAAACACACACACACACACCAACTTTTCATTCACAGGAAGCTTGATGCTTCCCCCTGGGAGTGGTGAAGGCATGAACTTCTGGGGCCTATGGCTATCGTTCTTGGATCTAACTCAGCAGTGGGGCTCCTTGGCACAGAGGCAAGGATGAGCCAAGGGTGAGCCATGGGGACTAGCCTTACTGTTAACCTAGTTGTTTGTCACTGACATGGGAAATGCTTGCCAGCCTTTGGACTTAGTGTGAGTGTCTCTCCGAATGCCCTCCTGCTCTGAACTCTGGACCTCTTTGCTTAGTAGACAGTTCTCCGAAGACCATGGGGCCTCATGCTCTGAACAACAGTCTGTCTTCCACCAGGAGCTTACCTCTGTTTTCTCTGCTCTCTCTCTCTCTCTCTCTCTCTCTCTCTCTCTCTCTCTCTCTCTCTCTCTCTCTCTCTCCTCTCTGCCTTCATCATGTATGGCTCATGGAGGAGAATTGTGGGCATGTTTTTCTCTCCTAATCTCCAAGCACCACAATTTATAGACAGGAACAGATTTCTACTTCTCAAACAAACATTACAAAACTTTGTCAGTTGTATTGTCGTCATATGACACCTCTAATATAATGGAGTTTCCTAACACCATAAATTATTATAAGTAGCTAAATAGTGTCTGTCATTCCCCACCCCCCCACCCCCCGCATCACTACATCTGCTCCTTTTGGTGAGCTCAGCCATTCACAGTCTGAGGGCCCAACTCCTTGGATTGCTCAATTCTGCTGACTTATGCTCCATCACTTCCTACCATAGGCATGTGAGGAAAAGTTAAAAGAACATGCATTTGCTTTCCACTCTGAAGTAGCACTGAGGGTGTGACTTCTGTTCCTCAGTACACAGGATTGAGACACTATCTCTAACCTTTCTTCCTTCCAAGTCAAGCAGGTGCTATTGTACACTGAGCGTATTGTCCTAACCTGACTGGCCTGTGAAATGTGGCTGAGGCAGTATTTAGGGCCAAAGAAATAATGACCTACAGCAGAGAACAGTCACAAGGAAAAATTTTCAACTCTAAGGCCAAAAAATAAAAAAATAAAAAAAATAGACCTCCCTCCTGGGCCTTAACTACTGCGCTTAGGAATCTGCCAAGGACAGCACACACAGTGCTCAATTTCCTTTGACTCAGCTTTCATCATAATTATATTTAAAACACAATGCCAAACTGGGCATTGTAGCTGGGCTGGGGCTGCCAACCTCTCATCACGGGGGCTGCTGCACACCTTGTGCTGTGACTGCCAATTCGTTTTCTCCTGAGGATTATAACGTTATAATTGGAGCTATGGACTAGTTAAGATTTTCTATGTATTTCCTTTCTGCTTTTCTGGCTTTCAGTTGTCCTAGAACTTGTCAATTCTCAGGCCTCTTCTAGGTTCTTTCCTGAGAACATAGTTCGCAGACCTGCTGACTCTTCTCACTCATAGAGAGGCAAGGAGGAAGCTGCTAATCCACCATCATAGCCTCTGGGCAGAGTCATATGTTTCTTCATATTTAAAATGCACATGTTAAAACTTAAAGAAAAAACAAACCATCCCTGGAGACGACTCAGCTGCCAAGCCTGACAATCTGAGTTTGGTGTCCGAGGTCCATGTGGTGGGAAGAGGCCCTACTCCTTCAAGGGTCCACCCTAGGGCCATTGTACACACATTCCCCACCCCCCACAAATGAATAAATGAAAGCACATACATACTCAGTGTGCACATCTCCCAATGCGAAAACTCTTTGTTAACACTAGCAGAAGCATTTGTCCACTCTAACATTGGGTGAAATCATTTATGACACAGGCTAGTATTGTTTAGCATTCCTTCAACTCCCAAACCTAAATCCAGCAGAATTCATGGAGAAGAATATTGGCTGTTTCTACAAAAATTCATTTGAGAGAGAGAGAGAAAGAGAGAGAGAGAGAGAGAGAGAGAGAGAGAGAGAGAGAGAGAGAGAATGTATGTGTGTGTACAACTAGAAATGAATTGAGCAAACCATTTTATTCAACATGAATAAATACTTCTAAACAAATTTTAACAACCACAAAATTCCAAGCTTTTATTCCCCCAAATCACAGCATGTCATTTAAACAAGGTAGATTCTAAATAAATGGAAACAGAATTCATGCTGTAGTAGAACTAGGTTTTGATGGTACCATATTGCACTGGCTTCTGTTGATTATGGTTTTGCATTTGCCTTTAACCATCTGGTTGTTTCTGAGGTTGGCTGGCCTGGTAGTCCCTGGGAATGGCAGGCCCTGGGAGTGGCAGACCTCTGGGGACCCCACCCCTGCCTCCTGAGAGAGTTGGCCTCTCATAGATTCCAAAATTAATGTGGTTAAAATGTTAGGTTCCCCAACCTAGTCCACACAGAGATCAATGCATCTCTATCTGAATCTGAGTAACATCTGCAGAAACTGACGGAGTCTAAACTTTAGAAGGAACTTCAAATCACTCAGAACAGCAAGGAACAGTTTTTAAAAGAAAAAACCAAGTAGGTACACTACAGTTCCTGATTCCAAAGCCTATTACCATGTAGGCCTGACTCCCAGGACAGAGTATTGAGAATACAAGATGGGGTATAAGTGGAAACACTGTCCAGAACCAAAATTTACTTAGACATTGGTATTTAGAAGGAAGCTGTTGGCAGCAGGGGTAGGAGTGGTGGAGTGGGTCACCTTGATCATGTGACAAATTTCTATAAAGTGTTTTTTAGAGATATATACAAAACAATTTGAGATGAAAGGAAAGCTGGATTTCCCATGAGTGGGCCTGGAAAGACCCATTTGACAGTTCTATGGGTTTTAGCATGTGGTGTCATCTTCCTTAGCATTGTTTTATGAGAAAATTGTCAGTGAGAAATATTCTCATAGGACTGTCACCTAGATGAAGGTGAAAATGTAGCAGAGACCAGAGGGTCACACTGGCTTAACTCAGAAGTGCCACCCACACTTGAGGTTTTGACCACAGTAGGGAGAGAGGAGGACTGTGGGGGAGACTATCCCCTATGTCTGCAGACTCTATCAGTCTTAGGCTCATAGCCACTGGAGGCAGCAGGTGACAATCTGAACCCTGGTCTCTCAGAATGTTCCACCTTCTGTAAAAATAGCAATTCCTCAGGTTGGGTTAGATTGTAAGACTACAATGCCAGTAAAGCTTGGCACCTAGTATGTATCCACTCACCCGTATCTCTTCCTCTCCATTCACATGAATGGTAAGGAGTAGCCAGGCATCCTATGGTAATTTTACCCCAAGTGGTCTTTTAAGCAGGAGACTGTCTCTTGAAGTTAGGTGACACCAAAGTCCAGGAAAACTGGAAAATGTTTCTTCTCCGAGGAAGACAGATGGGTTAGGACCAGGGAAGAATGGGGGTGACAAGAAGGAATGTAAGAAGGAAAGGAAGAACTTCTGGTCCACACCTCTACCTGCAATCACAAATCTGTACCCCACTCCCCAGCCCACAGCTCTGCCTCCTGGGAGTCCTGCTCCCATTTAGGGCAGCCAAGTGAGACACCAGCCCCCAATTTCCAGCCTGCTGGCCTCCCATGATCTTAGCAGCCTTGAAGTCTGCCCTGTCCTTTTGGAGCTCCATCTTCTGTCAACATCTCTACCTGAAATTGAGGGTCTATACCCCACTTCCCAGACCACAGCTCAGCCTACCTCCTAGGAGGTCTGCTTCCACCTTGGGCAACCTCAACCCCCAGTCTACAACAGCCGTGAAGTCTGTCCCATCCTTTCTGTGCTCCATCTTCTAATCCAAACCTCTACCTACAGTTGAGGATCTGTATTCCACTCTATGAGCTACAGCTCTGCCCACCTTCCAGGAGTCCTGCTTTGGGGGGAGAGGGTCATGGGGGATAACTAGTCCTCAGAGGCCTGTTACTTCCAGGGACTAACAGGCCAGCCAACACTAAGAACAACCAGATAGTTAAAGACAATTACCAAAACATAATCAACAGAAGCCATGTCACCATCAGAACCTAGCTCCCCTACTACAGCAACCCTGGATATCCTAACACAGCTGAAGAGCAAGACTGTGACCTTAAATCTCATCTCATGAAGATGATAGAGGACTTTAGAGAGGAAATGAGTAAATATTTTAAAGAAATACAGGAAAATACAAACAAGTAAAAGAAAACTGTTCAAGACCTACAAATGGAAATAGAACCAATAAAAAAAGGCAAATGGAGGCCACCCTAGAGATGAAAAACCTAAAAAAATAAACCGGGAACTACAGATACAAGCATTACCAAGAGAATAAAAGAGTTAGAAAAGGGAATCTCAGGAGTAGAAGATACAATAAAATAAATTGATACATTGGTCAAAGGAAATGCCAAATCTAAAAAATTTCTAACACAAAACATCCAGGAAAAATTGACACTATGAAAAGACCAAACCTAAGAATAATAGGAATAGGAGACAGAAGGCCCAGAAAATATCTTCAACAAAATCATGTACAAAATTTTCCGTAACCTAAAAAAAATATGGCTATAAACATATAAGAATCCACTCACCACATAATAATCAAAACACTAAATGTACAGAACAAAGAAAGAATATTAAAAGCTGCAAGGGAAAAAAGCCAAGTAACATAGAAATGCAGACCTACCAAAATTACATCTCATGTCTCAATAGAAACTCTTAAAAGCCAGAATGTCCTAGACAGATTTCTTACAGACCCTAAGAGACCACAGATGTCAGGCCAGACTACTATACTCAGCAAAACTCTCACTATAGATGGAGAAATCAATATATTCTATGACAAACCCAAATTTAAGCAATATCTTTCCATTAATCCAGCCTACAGTGGCTACTAGAAGGAAAACTACAGCACAAGAAGGATAATTACACCCAAAAAGTACAAGAAATAGTATCACAGTAGCAAAACCAAAAGAAGAGAAATACACACACACACACACACACACAGTACCACCATCAAAATAACAGGAACAAACAATCATTGGTCATAATATCTCTCAACATTAAATTCGCCAATAAAAAGACTCAGGCTAACAGACTGGATATGTAAACAGGAGACATCATTCTGCTGTATACAAGAAACACACCTTGGCAACAAAGATAGACAGTACCTCAGAGTAAAGGGCTGGGAAAAGGTTTTCCAAGCAAACAGACCTAAGAAACAAGA
Source organism: Arvicanthis niloticus (assembly GCF_011762505.2). Classification (NCBI taxonomy): domain Eukaryota; kingdom Metazoa; phylum Chordata; class Mammalia; order Rodentia; family Muridae; genus Arvicanthis; species Arvicanthis niloticus. The sequence continues at coordinate 30,776,693 of NC_047671.1, forward strand.
TAGAGTAGCCATTCTAATATCTAATAAAATAGACTTTCAACCAAAAGTAACAAAAGAGATGAGGGAAAGACACTTCATACTCATCAAAGGAAAAATTCACCAAGACTACATCTCAATTTTGAACATCTATACCCCAAATGTAAGAGCATCCACATTCATAAAAGAAACACTACTAAAGCTTAAATCACACATTGAACTTCATGCATTAATAGTGGAGGACTTCAACCTCCTACTCTCATCAATGGATAGGTCATTAAAACAGAAACTAAACAGAGAAATAATGAAACTAATGTTTTGAACCAAGTGAATGATATGAACCAAGATGTTATGAACCAAGTGAACCTAACAGATATCTATAGAACCTTTCACCCAAACACAAAAGAATATACCTTCTTCTCAACACCTCATGAAACCTTCTCCAAAGTTGGCTATATAATTCACCACAAAACATCCTTCAACAGATACAAGAAGATTAAAGTAAGCCCTTGCATCTTATTAGATCACCATGCATTAAAGTTGGACTTCAACAACAACAGAAACAACAGAAAGCCTACAATCTCACGGAAACTTAACTCTCTAGTCAATGATCACTGGATCAAAGAAGAAATAAAGTATTTAAACACTTTCTAAAATTCAATGAAAATGAAAGCACAACATACCCATACTTGTGGGACTCTATGAAAGCAGTGCTAAGGGGAAAGTTCATAGTACTAAGTGACTTCATAAAGAAATTAGAGAGATATCACACTAACAACTTAACAGCACAACTGAAATCTCTGAAACAAAAAGGAGCAAACACACCTAAGAGGAGTAGAATTCAGGAAATACTCAAACTCGGGGCTGAAATCAATCAATTAGAAACAAAGAGAACAATACAAAGAATCAGCAAAACCATGGGCTGGTTCTTTGAGAAAATCAACACAATGGATAAACCCTTAGCCAAACTAAATAAAAGGCAGAAAGACAGTATCCAAATTCACAAAATCAGAAATGAAAAAGGAAACATAACAACATAAACTGAGAAAATTTTTAAAAAATCACTTGGTCTTACTTCAAAAGCCTGTACCCCACAAAATTCGAAAATCTAAATGAAATGGATGATTTGCTAGATAGATAATACTTACCAAAGTTAAATAAGATCTGATAAGCTATCTAAATAGTCCTATAACCCTTAGAGAAATAGAAACAGTTATTAAAAGTCTCCCAACCAAAAAAAAAAAAAAAAAGCCCAGAGACAGATGGTTTTAGCACAGCATTCTGCCAGACTTTCAAAAAAAAGCACTAATATTAATAATCCTCAAACTATTCCACAAAATAGAAACAGAAGGAACACTGCCAAACTCATCCTATGAGGCCATGGTCATCCTGACACCTAAACCACACAAAGATTGAATAAATAAAGAGAATTTCAGACCAATTTCTCTTACAAACATTAAGGCAAAAATAATAAAATATTCACAAAATAAATCCAAGAACATATCAAAAACATTATCCATCATGATCAAGTATGTTTCCTCTCAGAGATGCAGGGATGGTTCAAAATATGAAAATCCATTCAACATAATCCACCATATAAGCAAACTAAAAGAACAAAATCACATGATCATCTCATTAGATGCTGGAAAAGCCTTTGACAAAATTCAACACCCTTTCATATTAAAAGTCATGGAGAGATGAGGGATACAAAGCACATACCTAAACATAACAAAAGGAATATACATCAAGCCAATAGCCAACATGAAATTAAATGGAGATAGACTTAAATCAATTCCACTAAAATCATGGACAAGGCGAGGCTGTCCACTCTCTTCCATTATATTCAATATATCACTTGAAGTTCTAGCCAGAGCAATAAGATAATAAAAGAAGATCAAGGGGACACAAATTGGAAGAGAAAAGGTCAAAGTATCACTATTTAAAGATGATATGACAGTATTCATAAGTGACCCCCAAAATTATACCAGAGAATGCCTACAACTGACAAACATTTTCAGCAAAGTGGTTGATACAAGATTAACTCGAAGAAATCAGTAGCCCTCTTTTACACAAATGATAAATGGATTGAGGAAGAAATTAGGGAAAAAACACCCTTCACAATAGCCACAAATAATATTATATTGGTGTAACTCTAAACAAGCAAGTGAAAGACCTGTATGTCAAGAACTTCAAGTCTCTGAAGAAAGAGATTGAGGAAGATCTCAGAAGATGGAAAGATCTCTCCGACTCATGGATTGGCAGGATTCACATAGTAAAAATGGCCGTCTTACCAAAAGCAAAACACACATTCAATGCAATTTCCATCAAAATTCCAGCACACTTTTTTTACAGACCTTGAAAGAGCAATTCTCAAATTCATCTGAAAAAACAAAAATCCCAGGATAGCTGAAACAATCCTGAACTATAAAAGAACCTATGGAGGAATCACCATCCCTGATCTTCAGCTGCACTAAAGAGCAATAATAATAAAAACTGCACAGTATTGGTATAGAGACAGGTTGATCAATGGAACTGAATCAAAGACCCAGAAATAACTCCACATGTCTACAGATACTTGGGTTTTGCAAAAAAAAAAAAAAAAAAAAAAAAAAAAAATCCAAAACCATACAATGGAAAAAAGAAAGCATCTTCAACAAATAGTTCTGGTCTAACTGGATGCCTACATATAGAAGAATGCAAATAAATCCATATTTATCACCCTGAGCAAAACTCAAGTCCAAGTGGATCAAGACTTCAATGTAAAACTGGATACACTAAATCTAATAGAAGAGAAAGTAGGGAGTAACCTTGTACAGGAGACAACTTTCTGAACAGAACACCAATAGCTCAGGCCCTAAGATAAACAATTGATAAACGGGACCTCACAAAACTGAAAAGCAGCTGACTGAAACGGGTGCCGAGACCCACAGCCAAACATTAGTCCGAGCTGGGAAACTCTTATGGAAGAGTTGGGAGAAAGACTGAGGACCCTGAAAGGGACAGGAACTCCACGGGAAGATCAACAGAGTCAACTAAACTGCACTCCCCGGGGCTCTCAGAGACTAAGCCACCAAACAAAGAGCAAACACAGGCTGGACTGAGCCCCACTCCACCACACCCATCCCTTCCCAGTAGACATGCAGTAGATGTGCAACTCAGTCTTCATGTGGGTCCTGACAACTGGAGCAAGGGCTGTCCCTGAAACTGTTACTTCTCTGTAGAATTTGTTCCGCTAACTTGGCTGTCTTGTCTGGCCTCAGCTGAGAAAGGATGCACCTAACCCTGCAGACACTTGATGTGCTAAGGTGGGGGGACACTCAGGGGGCTCCACACTCTCAGAGGAGAAGGGGAGGAGGGGGGAGGGACTGTGTAAAGGAGGACTGGGAGTAGGGCAGCAATCAGGATGTATAATACATACATACATACATAGGAAAAGGTAGAGGGAAGGAAGATGGGGAGATGGGGGAACAAAAAGGTGGAGGAGTGAAGGAGAGAGCTGTAAAGAGAGGAACGAAAAGGAGAGAGGGAGAGAAAGGAAGGAAAGAAAGAGATAAATGAAAAAAAGAAAGAAGTGGGAGGAAGGAAAAGAGAAAGAAGAGAAGGAATATTAGAGAAAGAGCCAGTGAGGAGGGCAGAGGAACAGAGGGAAGGAGGTAGAAGCAGGAGGGAAGGATGGAGGCAGGCAGGGATGGAGGGAGGGAGGGACACGGAGGAGAGAAATTGAACCAGAAAGTCTTCTGTTTGTACTGAGGTAAGTCCCTTAGTACCCTAGTCAACTTTCAAGATGCAGTTAATATCCTTTGGCGCCACACGGGGGCGCACCTAGCAGCGATTCAAAGCTCTTGGTCCTCTAAACTGGTGTGCAGATTCTCATCTCAGGGAGCCTGTGAGACCTGCTAGTCAAGTCTGCACTCTGCAAGTTCCATTCGGTCAAACTAAAGACAAAATAGGACAGAAAGATGCTTTAAAAATTTAAGACAAGGGGATAAAGAGATGCATCAGTGGTTAATAGTGAATTACACTGCTCCAGAGGACTGGAATTTAGTTCATAGCCCACATCTGACGGGTCACAACTGGCTGTAACTCCAGCTCCAAGGGATCCGACACTCCCTTCTGGACTCTGCAGGCACTCACGTGCAAATATCCACATACAAATACCCATATGTACTAAAAATATTCAATTTTAAAGGTAATTAAAAATAAAATTGAAACCATTTTCAAGTCATGCACATGGCCCCAAAACATGCTGGGTACCTCAAACCATGAAAGTTTAGAACTATCACAGAGAAGGCAGAGTGAATAATTTTAAAATGCAGCTATAATAACCTGAGAAGAGCAATGTGAACAGACGTGAAAAGGGAAAGATGGAGAAAAGAGAAAGGAAGGGAAGGGGGTGGAGGAAGGGAGAGAGGGAGGGAGGAAGGGAGGGGGAGGTGCATTTTGCTGGTGTGAACCTGAGTTGAGTGCCACCACAGATTTAGCAAAAATGTCCCAGTTCTGTTTAAAACCCTAGGATTGTGTCAAATCTCAGAGTCAGCTGCCTTCTCTTACTACATCTTGTTTTGTCCTGTTTTAGCTGTGGTCTCTTGGCAGCCTGCTCTTTTCTGGAGATGAATCCAAGGAGAAGGAGTAGATCTGGGGGCATAGGGTAAGTGGGAGGAGGAGTGAGAGGAGTGGAGGGAGAGGAACCTGTAGTCTGGATGTATATTGTATGAGAGACAAATCTATTTTCAATTAGCAAAGGAAGACAAGAAGGCAGGTTGAACAGTGACTGAGGATTTGCTTCCATTCCTTTGCTTTTTTGCTTTTTAAAACAAAGTTTTCTCAAAACAGTAGGAACTTTTAGGGCTGGATTATCCAATAATCCTCAAAGAACAAAAGCCACCAAGACGTCTTTGAAGGTGCCCAAACTTGGACAAACAGGTAGCTAATTCCTTAAGCAAACACTCAGGCGCCTAACTAAATACTACCTCCCTTCTTTTTTGACTCACGGCATTTCAAACCAGGTTTCAGTGTTACTAGATTTTTGGGGAGTCAAAGCCCTGCCCAGACAGCCCCAGCAAGGGAGGTGAGGTCCTTGTATCAGTTCCTAAGACACCAACTGAAGAGACAGGAAATATTGCAAAGCATAGGAGGGAGATGGCCTCATTGAGGACACACTGGGAAGGGAAACAAGGAGGTCCAGTAGCCTCCCAGTCTGTTTTGGGGTATCAGCATGAAATTTATGTTCAACTAGGGGGCAGGAGGTATGCATACCTCAGCAGTTGTGATCCACAAACCACTGAGCAGCCACTGTCTCAGTTCCAGACTCTCCTGCAAAATGGCCTAAGTTGTCAGAACTGGGTTAAATCTTTCCCTGGGGGCAGTTCCTCCTCTGGTTGAAGCCTTCGGGCTGTCTATCCACTAAGAGGGGACTTCTGGGGAAATGTGTAGTCATCCAGGGCCCATTGTTTCAACAGTCTGGTGGCTGAAGAGGGACTTAAGTGTCTCTTTAGAATATCTACTCTCCTATCTGAGAGGTTACACCTGCACTTTTACTGGCTGGGTCCTTGAGGTCCTGGGAACACCTGGGGACACTTAACTCCACAGACATTGGCTACACAGAAGCTGTGGCCTGGGTCCCTGTCCTAGATCTCTGAGACCCATCCCTGTCTTCCCAATTCTCTTAACCTCCTTTCTCTTCCCCCCAGTTCCTCTGGCCACTACTCCCTCCCCTGTGTTCCCTCCACCAGCTCCTTCCCCATGCCCCATCTCCTTTCTCCTATCTATTTAGTTCCTTTCCTGTTCTCCCCTACTCTACTGACCTCTCCACGTCTCTGCCCTAGCTCACCTCTAGTCTTTGAAACCTAGACCAGACAGGGAAAGGGGTTCAAGACCACCCCATCTTTTGATTTGTTTTGATTTTTATGTCATATATATACATACATACATATATATATATATATATGAATATATATGTATACATAAATAATTTATATATAATTTAAAGACAGGGTCTCACTATGTAGCTCTGCCTGGTTGTCTTCCCTCACCTGCTGTAGACAAGGCCAGCCTTGAACTCACAGAGATCCTCCTTGTCTGCCTTCTGAATGTTGGGATTGAAGGTATCCATCATTACGAATGACTTCATCCCTATCTCTTATATGGAAATTTAAGAACGCCTTGGCCAAGCTGGTCTCAGGCTCAGACAGCCCAGCCCAGCCTCCTCAAACCTAAATCCTCGAGCATGCAGGAGGTGTCCCCGAGCCCAGGGCACCAGAACAAGTGGCACCTCGCAGTATCTTACTCTCATTTTTTCCCCCTGAGATAGAAATAAGGGGCATCATCAATTCTGGAGGCTCTGCTTTCTCTATGTGAAACCAGGTAGTAACACAGTGATAGTAATTTGGGGCTCAGGGGCTTCCAGAAAGTAATACATGAAAACAGTAGTTGGCTGTTCTGAGTCCCTGTGTCTGTGTCTATCAGTCCATGGGGCTTTCTGTCCCTGCCTTGTGAACCTGGTAAACAGAAAAGTTAATCTGAATTCCTGAGGTCCTTCTGTGCTTCTCAAAGCCAAGAGTTCTGACCTTTTCCTCCAACAAGTGTTTCTCAACCAAAACCTTGCTGTGCTGTGCTGTGCTCTGCCTGGATGTTGACATCACGTAGCTATTTATAACAGGAGGTTGTGACTTTCTCAGAGATAGGACAGTGCCCTTTTCCCTTCCGTGCTTTGACAATCGACATGACAGCTGTGATGTGGCAGTTCTGTAAATTTCTGCAATATTAATTGAACTGATTATTTACATAGGTCATATACATAATTAATTACCCTATAAGCAGAATTCGAAGCTGCAAATGAAGAACAATGAACCCTGGTAGACAGCCAGTGCCCAGCCCGACACTCCACCTCTTGAGCTCCTTGTCCAAAAGCTAACGACTAGTGGGAAATGACGTAAATGACATGCTTCTGGCCTTGGTGGTTTACGGCTCTTGTTCAGACTCATGTGGAACAGAGTAGGAAAGCAGCTTCTATTTATTTATTTCATGTGCATTGGCATTTTGACTGCATGTGTATCTGTGGGAAGGTGTCAAAACTCCTGGAGCTGGAGCTACAGACAATTGTGAGCTGCCATGTGGGTGCTGGGAATTAAACCCAGGTCCTCTGGAAGAGCAGCCAGTATTCTTTACTGCTGAGCCGTCTCTCCCGCCCCCTGTTTTTTAGATGAGTTGATTTTGTTCAGTACTCCAGACACACGTTTACAGAGTGCCTACTGTGTACCAGATACTGTCCTGAGTATTAGGAATACAAAACCAGTGAGTGTTCATTAGATCATGGTTTATTAGATAACCTGTCTTGAAATAGCAGCGTCCTATTCAAGACTAACATAAATGGCACATGCTGTCTTAGATACCTTAAACCAAGTACTTTGAAAACCGACCAATAAAGGTGTTTATCACATTAGGATCCTTGATTAACCGTATCAGGATAAACAAAACATGGAAGATCCAGAGTTTGAACTCAGTGGGTCCATGTAGGTACCTAGCTTCCAATCTGGGGGCTTGGGGGGGGGGGGGTGGAGAAGCTACTCAACCTCATGTGTTTGGAAGCTTCACTCTGCTTTAGTGTCAAAAGAGTTCAGAATGGATGAGAGAAGACAGCAGCAGATTCATTAAAAATCCATTTATACTCACATGAGAAAGCTCCTCTCCAGAATTGGAGAACTAAAATGATGTATACTTAATTTCTTAGGCCCATGCTTGAGTCTGCTGAGTAACTAGCAAAGGGACACTATGAAGGAGCCACAGTATAACTCAGGGTTAGCAGACACAGCTCTGGAGTCTCGTGGGGCACTTCAGTGTACACGGCAGGTGATTGGAAGGCTCTCAGGAGGGAGGGGCCAGACAAATGATCCGAATGGCGTGGGCAGTCTCTGGGCTGATACGAAGGCTCAGCTCAAAGGATGGATAAAGGAAGAAGGAAAATAAAATAGCAAGAGTGGGTGAGGGACTGCACCTGGCTGTAAACTAGAAGTCAGAGTCCACAGAGCAACCAGTGTGGCCCAGAACTCCCGATTTCCTGTAATTCCAGAGACATGGGAATGGGGAAGAGGAGAAATGGACACGAACAGCAATTACCACTGACTGTATCAGCAACGTTAGCCTATTTCATCCTATGGAAACCCCATGAGAGCCCTCTGAAAAGGAGAAGCATCCTCATGCTAGAATTAAAGAATAAAGTGCACAAAAGCCAGGGAGCCTAGTGGGGACAGCATGAGACTGAGACCAGCTTCCAGCAAAGCTAGCCCAGCCTCTACCTTCTCTCCCATATGGGTTCTGGAGTATTCCAGTGCCCCACCTCTTACTGCCTTCAGAGGAAGAATGGACGGCCTTGGGTTACAGTAGAAAGCAACACTGCATTCTTACACAGATCTAGGCTGGTGCATTTTATCCCCTCAGTACTAAAAGCTTAGGAGCAAACTCTGATAATTAGCTGGTCTGCATCCAACAGAACATGGGCGCTCTCAGCATGATCTGGGCCCGATTCGAAGCCTGCTGCTGAGCGGCTAACTCGTGCCATCCTTTTAGAGATAGACTTACTTTGATGTTTTGAAAGAGCTGAGCCTGTTCAAGATGTAAGGTTGACCCTCACATGACATGCAAGACAGTGGGGACTCTGGGAAAGCAATGGTTATCTCCAGAGTCCTATTGTCATGTGTAGTCATGGACTTTTTCTGGGATCAAAGTGAACAACTATATCCCATGCAGTTTACATGATTTCAGATAAGCGAGAAACCACAGTGGAAAGCCTCTGATGATCTCATCTGCCACCACGACTGAGAAAAGCAGGGATCGTTACAAAATTATCTCTCTCAGAAAACAGAAACAGATCTAACCAATACATGAGAAAATGAGTGTGGATCAGGTATACATGAACATGAAGCCACAGTGTCTATGGCTGCATGCTCTACCCAACTGTTTCATGCTTTAACTTTTAGAAAATTTCCATTTTGACACTGAAGATAAGCATTGGAACCATTTCCCCTGCTCCCCTCACACCCTGAATAATGCAATCAGACCTTGTCTTCCACGATCCAACAATAATCAGACGATGCTTTGATGTTTTCTCTTTCTTCTTTTTGCAGTCCCCCCACCCCACCCCTCCCGCACTAATCCTGTTTTCTTTCATTATCAAATGTTTGGTGATAAACACGAGGGCCTCTGGCCCAATGCCGCTGGTGTGTGCATGCGTGTGTGTGTGTGTGTGTGTGTGTGTGTGTGTGTGTGTGTGTGTGTGTAATATGTCAAGAACTGCAGGAGAATAACTCTTTAGTGTCAAGAGTGGCCCTGGGCTGAGATGCATCATTTAACCACAAACTTTATGAGGAAATGTGGAGCAGGCCACAATCACCCCTGTCCTACATAATAAGCCACACTGGATTCAGTCTGGGAGAGACAGCCCTGTTCGAACTAGACTTCCTTCAATAACCTGCTCTTAATGAGAAAGTTATCTCTACCATGGCAGCTTGGATATGTGGCCTCTACTGTGTGGTGGGTAAAAGTTTCCCTTTCCATGGTAACAGCATACTTTTGGCTATTCTGGAGCTCCTACCAGTTTCGTGTAAGCACAGGTGAAGGTTGGGTTTTGTGAGGTACAAAGAACAAGAGGTGGTTTTTGTCAAGAGCTCCTCATTGAGCAAACATAACTGAATGATATCAAACAAACATTTCTCAGTATTCAAAATCCCAGTGGTGAGTTGTGGTCCAAAGTAAAGAGTGGAAACTCAAAACATGGGCAGAATCAGAAGGTGCCTGAGACCTGGGACTTCTGGCCATCTCTCCCTCTAGGTAGGCTGCTCTGCAAGCCCCTCTAACCAAAGCAGAGCAATCTGGTTATAACTGGTGGGGACCGTCTAGACGCTCAGGTGTTCTGCTGGAAGGCAGTGGTGGTGTGGGTGATCTCTCTAGAGATCCTATTGACCTGAAGGAAGAGATGAGAGGCTTCAAGCCTTCAGATCCTATGGGGGTATAGGATGGCTCACGGTGAAAACTTGGGGTTTACATATCATTTGAACAATAGGATCCCCCAAAGTAAGCATCCAGGCAAAAAACACCACTCCCATTTCAAGAGGAATTGAGATTTGTTCATTCTAGAGCAAAATATGAATGGCCAGGGCTGAAACATAGACTTAGTTCTCAATAACCACATGAGGGCTCACATCCATCTGTAACTCCAGCTTCAGGAAATCCTATACCTTCCTCTGCCCTCTATGGATACCCACACTCTCATGAAAACACAATCACCTTCACACCCACATACAATTAAAAAAAAAAAAGATTTTGCTTTTAGTTTTAAATTATTTGTGTGTGTGTGGGGGGAGGTGTTCTGTGTGTCTGTGTATGGGTATGATGATCAGAAAATATTAAAACTCCTCTTTTCCCATGATACAACCACCATGTTTCTACCAGAACAGAAAACTTTGTATGTAAACTAAAAATGCCGACTTTTTATAAGATTAGTAGTCTTGCATCTGAACTGTGGGGCTTCGGAGAGCATCTGCTGGTGCTATGTAGCCTGATGGCAAGGCACACACAGTGCACAGTGCCTGCTGCGTGTTCAGTAGCGAGGCTGCATGAGGCAGTGACATCTACAGTCTTTTATTATGATCAGCATATAAGGTGAGTAGAGGGCTGGGACAAACATTGTTAAATCCTGTTCATGATATGGACTGGCAGATCCTAGAGATCTGCCCAGATGTGACCAAGAGACTCAGGGTGTCTATGTGTAGCTCTGGAGTCCACCGTCCCATGTCAGTGATGAATAAACACACGGACCTGAGGAAGAATGTTAAGTAAAAGCAAAACATTTAAAGGAAAAAAAGAGAAACCAAGGAGTAGAAAACCTCAATCCAAGAAGAAGGACCTAAGTTGCATGTCCATACGGCTTTTTAATAAAACTTAAGGCAGAAACTGGTCAAATATTGAGGTAATTTCTGTTGGGACTGGGCTTATCCCAGGGTGTGCCAATTAGAGAGTCTGTGCAGGTTCTTATGGATCATCCATGGAGCTGATAGTGAGCTGTTAGTGCTCTGTCCACTCCGCCCATCTCTGCCTTTACTGTTAGCTGCTGACTGTGGTTGTCTGCTGGCCCACTGTTACCACTGTTGACCTTCCAAGGCATAGTTGTTAAACTATATCCTTTGTTCTCCCATCTTTGTGGCTGGCTCACAGGTTTTATACATACCTAAAGTGGACTCCGGCCTCGTTAGATGTTAGAGAAATGTTAAATCAAGAACCTGACTTCTGGGACTAGACACATGGCTCAATAGTTAAGAGCTCCAGGAGATCAGACTTCAAGTCCCAGCACCCACATCAGGTGGCTCACAACCACCTGTAACTCCCAACTCTTCTGGTCTGCACAGGCACCTGTACACACATGCACATACCCAAGATGCCCACACATTCCCACACAACTCTTTGCCCCGATATATACACACAATTAAAAATATTTTAAAAAAAAAAGGGGGGGGGGATCTGACTTCAGTTAACAGAGTTGCCCTGCAATTCCCAAAGTCCAGAATCTGGAAAAGTTCAGAGTATTGCTTATCAGAAAAAGACCAGACTATGATCGAGAGTCTAGGACTTCCTTAGGGTACTTCTCTGACCCTAGGCTCACAGGAGTAGCTCAGGGGGAACCCAGGCTCACACAGATATGGAAGTCAATAATGAGAGGGTGGAACAGACTGGTACAGTCAACCATAGACTCACGTGAACAGCAGTTTTTCCTCTTGTTTATGAGTTGTTGTTGTTTCAATATGTAAGCTGGGAGCCGAGTGGCTAAGTGGTTCAGCCACACTACCCTTTTATCTGGAGCCTAGCTTTGAACCATGACCAGGACTCGGAATCTAGATCATTATCTGTTAAAGACTAGATGAGAGACAACATCTAATAGAGACATTTACTAACATCAATCACAATAAGATATAATAGGGGGAAAATATCACTTAGTCATTCCTATTTTGTTTTCTTCTAAAGAGCCACACTCAGAAGTGAACATCTTAAATACTCTGCATTCAGGTAAGTCCTGGTAACTAGACTCCAAATCAGCTGGTGACTCAGCATCTCTCTCATAGTTGACTGAACAAGGAGCATTCTTATTCAAAGCAGTCCTAACAGTAACAGGTCACAGGGTCTATTCCCTTCCAGTCTCTCTTCTTCCTCACTTTTATAGAGTGCCCACTGCAGGTAAGGCAGGCAAATGACTCCTCATGCCTAACCAAGGCAAGACCAACTCCGAGGGACCACTTCCGCTGAGCAGAGCTCACTGATATTCTTCCCTCATCTCTTCTCTTGAGATGAGGAAAAGTCTCTCTCACTGCAGGTGTGCCTAACTTCCTTCATTCACTATCAGCAACTTACAGATTCTGATCCAGCTGCAGATGAAGCAGTAATAAACATTTTTAATAATTTAATCCATAGCTGTTATTAAGCGGGGGATACTAGGAATGTATGTCCTCATAGAGAAACTAACGAAATGTCTCCACCTGGGGGAGAGTTGTATGAAGGAATGACGTGTAGAACTTCATTTTAGCCACGATGCACCAGGAACGAGGTATGATTATGTGTGATGCTGGGCACTAACAACTTTGCGCACGCCAGGCAAGCAGCCTAAGTAATCTTTACCGGTAGATTCCGGTGTGAGCTAGAAGGTGACAGTCTGAGAACCTTTGTTGGCATCAGGGTTTCGATACATAACACACCTGTGCTGTGTGTTTACTGGGCTGGGTGGGGATCAACGGTGAAGTTTATGTCAATAATACTAAAATGCCAGGTGTGAGAATATAAACAAAGATAACCTCCATGGATGCATCCAGGAAGCAGGCCACGGGCATAATGTAGGCTGTCGTGCTGAGCCTGGGATCAAGTAGCTAATGGGAGATGCTGATTCAATCAATTTATCTTTTTTAAAAAAAAAAGGCTTCCATTCTTTACAGTTCTCTATTTCCCAGACAGAGGAAAACATAATTGTGAACACTTAAATTTAAAAGGCCAATCATTGACTCTATGAACTTCTTGGGAGTGTGGCTTTTCATCCCATCACCATCGGTGTCCTTCCCGCTCTCAAATCGTCCTTAGCATCTTCTAAATATCTTAGCGGAGCATTTTACGAACTCAAAGAGTATTTATGGTTTAAGCAGAAGAAGTGTAGACTGAAAAGTAACCAGCTTCATCTCCTGCTGGGTGGGATTCCACCTGGATTCAGGGTCCCGTGAGTTCTTTCTGGCTGCCTCTCTCAGCCTTCCCTTCCATCTCTTCGTTTTGCCCACTAAACTTCAGGAACACTTCCTCCCAGGGACCTCCCTAGTACATATACTTGGCTGGGGGGCAAGTGATGATTTACATTATCCTTCCTGACCTCCATTTTGGTCTATCCAGACAGAAAGTACTGCTGCAGCCTGCTTGCAGGAGCCCCTCCTCTCACCTCACCTTTATTCCCCAGGGACTTTGACTCTTGGTACAGACCTAAAATCTCCATATCTATTCCACCCTGCCTTTCTCAGCCATTCCTTTGTGTCACCTGCTGACTCAAGCACACTTTCTACCGGGGACTTTACAGCCACCACACTTGCCTAGAATCCAGAGTGGATAACAGCAACCCAACAGAAGATTCACCCATATTAATGAGAAGCTTGGATAGCCACACTGAGAAGTAATCCAAACACAAGTCCAGATGCCCAGATCCCAGTATGAAAACACAAACAAGAACAACCAAAACATGCGCATCATCTGGAAGCCAGAAACTCTTTGTGATAATAGGCCCAGAGAAAAGCAACCCAGCTGCGGCACAAGACAGTGACTTCAAAATAGTTAATTATTAGTATGTTCAGGAACCTTAAAGAGGATATGAATAAATGCCTTACTGAAGACCATGGAAATATAGTTGAGTGGAATAATGAAAACAATTCAAGACATAAAAGTATAATTTAAGAGAGAACTATAATTATAGAAGTAAACCAACACTGAAATAAACCAGAAATGAAAAACTAAGGATGTCAAACAAAAATCTCCAAGGTAAGTCTTCCCAGCAGATTAAAAGGCATGGAAAAAGAGAATTTCTGGTCTTGAAGACTTGAAGAAATGGATAGCTTACCCCTGCCCCACCCCCCAAAAAGTTAAATCTTAAAAAAAAAAAAATCCTGAATGTTAATCCAGGAAATCTAGAATACAATGCAAACCAAACTCATGAATAATAGGTATAGAGGAAGGAGAAAAAAACCATATACAACAAGGCACAGAAAATGTTTTTAACAAAATAATAGAGGAAAAATGTCCAGTCTAAAGAAAGAGATGTTTAGTGTGTTACAAAAAGCATAGAGAATACCAAACAGAACCAGAAAGAAATTCCCTATGAGACATAATAACCCAAACACTAAATGTACAGAACAACAGCAAAAGGATACATAAAAGCTTCCAGGGGAAAAAGACCAAGTAACATACAAATGTAGGCCCATCAGATAATACTTGACTTCTCAAAGTAGACTTTAAAAGCCAGAGGGAGTGGAATTCTGTGAGCGAAGGGACCACAAATGGCAGCTCAAACTATACCCAGCAAAACTATACATCATAATAAATGGGAAAGAAAAATATCCTATGATAAAACCAAATTTACACACTATTAACCCGACTCTACAGAAGGCACTAGAAGAAAAACTGCAGTCTGAAGAGGTTAACTACACCTAAAAGGACAAAAGGAGTAAATAACCTAAGAACAGAAAATCAAGAGGGGAAAAATACCCACACCACACCAATAAAATAGCAGAAATCTTACAAAAATATTAGAAAATATAGCTTTGGTATTGAACTTGGTTCAAATATGATCACATGACTCCATCTCACTGCAGAGAAATGGGCAATACAATCGTTATTCTGTACTCAGCTAAACTCTGGAGCTGTCAAGCGGAAATAGATGAAAAAAACTAGAGCTTTGTAAAAAATAAACAAGAATCAATAAACACTCTTCATTAATGGCCTTCAATATTAATTGCTTCAATTTCCTAAGGAAAACATAGACTAACAGATTTGATTAGAAAACAGGATCCATTACTCTTCTTGAAGAAACACACCTCACCAACAAAGATACGTATCACCTCGAGGTAAACATGAAAGAGGTATTCCAAGCAAATGGACCCAAGAAGCAAGCAGGTGTAGTTATTTTAAAATGTGGCAAAATAGACTTTAAACCAAATCTTATCAGAAGAGACCAAGAAGGATGCT
Source organism: Arvicanthis niloticus (assembly GCF_011762505.2). Taxonomy (NCBI): domain Eukaryota; kingdom Metazoa; phylum Chordata; class Mammalia; order Rodentia; family Muridae; genus Arvicanthis; species Arvicanthis niloticus. The sequence continues at coordinate 30,791,921 of NC_047671.1, forward strand.
ATACACCAGTAAAGGAAAAATCCACCAAGAGGGCATTGCAATTCTAAACATTTATGCACCAAATACAAGGGCACCAAAGTTCAAAAAAGAAAAATTACTATAGTTAAACCACTAATTGACGCTCACATAGACAGGCCATCCGGACAAATGATGGAATTACATAAACCCATAAATCAAATGTACCTAAAGTTATCTACAGAATATTCCACCAAACACTAAAGAATATACTTTCTCCTCAGCAACTCATGGAATTGAGCACATATTAGGACACAAAATAACTGTCAACAGATGTAAGAGAATACCCAGAAACCAATCTGACCACTATGGATTAAAATTGGATATCAATAACACTCAAGCTATACAAAGTATAGAAACTCATGGAAGCTCAACAAGTCACTACAAAATGAAAACTGGGTCAAGACAGAAGTCAAGAAAAAAGTTTAAAAAACATTTTAGAATTAGATGAAAATTGATGGGACAGAGTGAAGGCAAATTCATAGCACTAACTGAGATGATCAGAAAATGAGAGGCCTCCTATTAATAATTTAACTGCATGCCTAACAGCTCCGAAAAAAAAAAAAAAAAAAAAAAAAAAAAAAAAAAACTAAAAACAGTACACAGGAAGAAATAACCAAACTCAGCAATAGAATCAATGAAATACAAAAATACAAACAATAACCACAAAATAGAAAAAAAAAAAATCAATGAAATAAAGAACTGGTTCTTTGGGAAAACCAACAAGATTGATGAAACCTAGCCCAATTAACCAAAAGATGGAGAAAGATCTAAATAAGCAACATTTGAAATGAATAGAGCAATAGTAAAACAAACAAGGAAATTCAGAGAACTATAAGGACGTGCTTTAAAAGTCTGTATTCTAAACTAGAGAACATTTTTAAAAAATGATTTCTTGATATTTATGACCTTCCAAAGTAAAATCAAGATAAAATAGGTAATTTAAAATCCCATAGTGAAATAGAAGCAGCAATTAAAAATCTCTCAACTAAAAAAAAAAAAAAAAAAAAAAAAAAAAAAGAAGCCCAGGGATTGATGGATTCTACCAGACAGACATTCAAAGAAGTATTAATGTCAATACACCTTAAATTACTCTACAAAAATAACTGGCTGGATATTTCCTTTTTTAAACCCAGTATTATCATGATGCCAAAAACATACAAAAGCCCAATTAAAAAGAAAGAAAACCACAGACCAAGTTTCCTTACAAACATAGATGCAAAAAAAAAAAAAAAAAAAACCTCAATAAAATACGTAGAAGTTAAATTCAAGAACACATGAAACAATTATCTATCATGATCAAATTGGCTTTATCCCAGAGATGCAGGTATGGTTCAATATACATAAATCAATAACCATTATCCACCACATAAACTGTTTGAAAGAGAGAAATCGTATGATCATCTCATTAAATACAGAAAAGACATTTGCCAAAATCCAACAACATAACTTCATGATAAAAGTCCTGGAGAAACAGAGACATATCTCAATATAATACAAGTAATTTCTAGTACTGTGGCATCCACACCTGGATGTGATCTTCTTTCTTCTTGGGTTTCATATGGTCTGTGAGTTGTATCATGGGTATTCCGAGCTTTATTTTGGTTATTATCCACTTATCAGTGAGTACATACCATGTGTGTTCTTTTGTAACTGGATTTCCTCACTCAGAATGATATTTTCAAGTTCTATCCATTTGCCTGAGAACTTCATGAAATCATTATTTTTAATAGCTGAGTAGTACTCCACTGTGCAAATATATCACATTTTGTGTATCCATTCCTCTGTTGAGGGACATCTGGGTTGTTTCCAGCTTCTGGCTATTATAAATAAGGCTGCTATGAACATAAGTGGAATATATGTCCTTGTTATATATTGGAGCATCTTTTGCATATATGCCCAGGTGTAGTATAGCTGGGTCCTCAGGTAGAACTATTTCTAATTTACTGAGGAACCGCCAGACTGATTTCCAAAGTGGTTGTACCAGTTTGCTATCCCACTGGCAATGGAGGAGTGTTCCTCTTTCTCCACATCCTCACCAGCTACAGTACTACTCAGCAGAGGGAAGAGAATAATCTCTGGGAAGTAGAGGGAGAGAGGGATCTGGGAGGGGGAGAGGACGGGATGGGAAAAGAAGGGGGGGCAGTTCAGATATGGGAGGAGATGGGGAAGAAGTACAGAGGATCAGGAATTTGAAAGTAGATGTGTAGCAGTGGGGGAAGGGGAGCTGAGGATAGCCATTAGAAAGTCCCAGATGCCAGAGGCCCAAGAGGTTCCCAGATCCCAACAGGGAGAACTTTAGCCAAAATACCCAACAAAGGGAAGATAGAACCTGTAGAGACCATATCCAGTGGATAGGCATGGCCTCCAGTTAAGAGATGGGGCTACCCACCCACCTCAAAAATATTAATCCAGAATTCCTCCTGTCAAAAGAAAATGCAGGGACAAAAAGTGGAGCAGAAACTGCAGGAAAGGCTGTCCAGAGACTGCCACACCTAGAGATCCACTCCATCTGCTGACACCAAACTCAGACACTATTGCTGACGCCAAGAAGCGCTTGCTGACAGGACCCTGGTATGGCAGGCTCCTGAGAGGCTCTCCCAGAGCCTGACCAATACAGACGCAGCTGTACACATCCAAACATTGGACTGAGCTCAAGGACCCCAATGGGGAAGTTAGGGCAAGGACTGTAGGAGCTGAAGGAGATTGTAATCTCATTGGAAGAACTAGAGGAATAAGACAACTGAAGAGTAAGGGGCTAAAAATAGGAAAGAATCAATTACCATTATTTACAGATGATATGATTTTATACATAAAATATCCTAAAACCCACCAGGAACCTTTACAGCTGGTAAATATTTTCAGCCATGTAGTGGGATACAAAATTAACCCACAAAAATCAGTAGCCTTCCTATATGCAAATGAGTCAGAAAGAAATCAGGGAAACTACCTTTCACAATAGCCTCAAAAGAAAAATACAATAATCTTGGGATAACTCTAAGCAAATAAAAGATTTGCATAATAAAAAATTTAAGATATTAAAGGAAGAAGTCAAAGAAAATTTCAGAAGATGGAAAGATCTTCCATGCTTATCTGTGAGTTGGTAGGATTAAGAGTGTGAAAATGGCCATCCTAACAAAAGCATTCTACAGATTCAATGCAACCCCCAACAAAATTACAACAAATTGCTTTACAAAATTTTTAAAAAGAAATAAAAATCTTTAATTTTATATATGGTAACACATACAGGATAACTAAAACAATGTTAAATAATAAAAGAATTGTTGGAGGTATTTTATGCCATGAAGTAACATCTATAGTGTAAGTAATGAGTTACTCTTTGTTAAGTAGGTGGCCAAAGGAATCCCAAGGAACCCCTAAACATAACATGGTATTCTCAAAGCTCTCAAGAACCTGATAGTAAGATCCTATAAGAACCTGATGGTAAGGCCCTATGCTAAAACACACATCTGTGTTATCAAACGCAGTAGAGCTGGGGCCCAACAAGAAGCGTCACACCCCAACTGACTAGCACTGCTAGTGTTGGAAAGTCCTCTTGCCACTAATGGAGAATGCTAATCAATTTCCCCCAGCTATTGAACACTGAGACCTACATCAGCAACCTGCCTGCAAGATATACTGGTGTAATGATGGTAAAAATGTTATGGGAGTGATCAATCACTTTTGATTGGATTTAAGGCACACTCAGTGAGATGAAATCTATATATACCCTAGCACTTCTAAAGTGGCCAAGAACCCGAGACTAGATAGGTCATGAGCCTAGGAAAAAAGCTACTACTACTACTTTGCTAAAGGAACAAAGCAATAAAGTGACTAATGACATATTGCTATGCCCATGGGTCAGTGTCTCTCTCAATCCTCATCAGTGAAGTGTCTTCTTGCAGTAGATGGGAAATAACAGAGAAGCTTCTTGCAAGTGAATACTAAGCAACAGAGACCCAATACTGGGACAAAGTGCAGAGAATGAGAGACTTTGAAGCACTCAGCCCTAAATTTATTAAACCCTACCCCTTTATTAAAACCTACCCCTCAGGGCTCAGCAATCTATGCACAAGATGGGCAGAAAGATTTTAAGAGCCAGAGGTGATGGATGTCCCCAAAGAAACGTCTTCCAAATACAACTGGTGCACATATGGATTTAGAGACTGTGGTAGCACACACAAGCCCTGTGTAGGTTCAAGCCATATGGGATCCCAGCACTGAGAAGGCAAAGTAAACATGAGGTCCCGTCCCTAACAAAGAAATTATTTGCAATTGATACCTGGGCAAAGGGAAGAACAGTTTCCTCCAATAAATCACAGTATGCTAACCACACTCCAGAGCAGGCCCCATGCCCAGTAAGTAGCTGGCCAACACAAAACAAACTCTGGATTTGTATGTGTGTGTGTGTGTGTGTGTGTGTGTGTGTGTGTGTGTGTGTGTGTGTGTTTTGTTTTAATTTATTTGTTATTTGTCTTGCTCTGTTGCTTGTTTTGATGTTTGTCTTTTGTTGTTGTTGTTTTGAAAGAAAAAAAATATAACGTTGGGTTAGTAGAAATGTGTGAAGAATCTGACAGGAGTTAGAGGAGAGCAAAAACAAAATACTAAAAAGAAAAAAAAAAAAAAAAACCTGGGGCTTACTGGTTATTCGATATACCCAAGTGGTTCTCAATATTCCTAATGCTGTGACACTTAACAGTCCCTCATGTTGTGCTGATTCCAACCATAAAAATATTCCATCACTACTCCATCACTCTAATCTTGCTACTGTTATGAATTGTAACTATACAACATGCAGGACCAGTCCCAAAAGAGTTGCAACCCACAGGTTGAGAACTGCTGCCTGAAACATTGCTTGTTTTCAAAATTGGATTACTGCTTTTACCATTGGTTTCATTGGGTTTAAAAATGTTACAGGGCAAGCATACCTTTTATCTTCTCCCATGCAGCTCTGTAACTATGAAACACTGCTTTTTTAACTTTAATAGTTTATGTCTGCTATTAGGGATGAGAAAGTTGAATCTAAAGCTTGCTATGAAATGTTTTTCCTTTAGACTAAATTACATCTTCCAGGTCAAAATCTTTAACAATTTTCTAACAAATGCTTCAGCAAAATTTTGATAAAATTTTCCTGAGAAATGAGTCAGGCTTCTAATCCAAGGATCATTCACCCTATTTCATGGCTTTTAGTTGTGGGTAGAGCATATTAGACGTTTGTACTCATATGCAAATGAAAATGGGAAATGGGCCCCTGGTCTGTAAGGACAGCAGCCTGAGGTCAACCTACACACCAAGGAGGTGACAAGTCCACATCTTCTCTAGAACAATGATTCTGAAGTCTTATTTTGCCATCAGATTTATAAAAACAATTAGACTGCTTCACAGGCCCCACCCTGTCACACAGCTTAGCTGGTTAACACCTTGTCTATTTACTGTCTGAACTACCTGAACAAGATAGAATTAGTGCATCTGAGGACTGCACTGCCTTCTCTGTGGACTGTTTCAGGCCCTGACTATCTCCTGGTATATATTAACAAGTGCATATCAACTGTAACTTCCCCTCAGCAGGAATGAGTAACCCAACTAATTTCTACTAATAGCTACTTCTGAATCCTTATTAAGTTTCCAAAGACCCAAGTGAAGGAACCCAAATGGGAGCATACCTGAAAATAAATGAAGACCGTAAGTGGATGCTTATACTTGGTCTCAGATCTTTGATGCAGCCTGGAACAAGCATCTATCTGCAGCTGTAATGTGAACGCTAGGCAGCCTTGAAGGGCAGAGTGGGAGGGGAGTTTGCAAGGCTTGCTCTGTCTCAGATGTCTCACTGAAGAGCACTGAATGCGCGAATCCCGGGCTTTTGGCTAATGTCCTCAGCAACTTCCATAACCTTTAGCTAAGTTCGTAAACTGCTCTAAGCTGCTTTCTTAAGAGCAAAAGCATGTGTAACACACTGAAGGGTCCAAATGAGCAGGAAAAATGCTTTGTAAAACTGCAAATCAGCTTTACCAAAACAAACAAACAAACAAACAAACAAACAAACAAACAAAAAAATCAACCTAAACTTAAGGAACATAATTCCATTTTAACAGTTTGGTTTCCCCCTGAGAAGTGTGGTCCCAAACCAGGAATTAGAAAAGCTACTGTAGTCTAAAAGCCACCACACTGCGATGTCCTATGAACAGTGCAGTAAAAAGGCAGAAGCAATGGTCGGCCACCTGAAGACTAGAGGTCGAAAAGAGCCCACTCCGTTTCCCCAGGGCCACTTCAGACACGGGATCCAAGGGAGTGTTAGTCACTTAGGTGACATGAAATCAAGGGGCTGGCAAAGACAGGTAAAAGCAAGAGTAGACATTAAAGTTTTAATGACTCCACTTCCTTTATTGCAGTAACCTGTGTACAAAACAGCAACTGCAATAATCAGGGTTAAAACATTACAAAAGCATTTGTGACGGGTACAGTACAGTATTATCAAAATATTACATTTTCAAACTTAGCAGATAATCACCAGAGCTCAACTCTTTAAATTATTTCCATAGTCTTAAAAAATAAAAACACACACACATGTCAGAAAGCAAAATGAAGAGAGTGTAAAGGAAAACTTAAAAGCACAAAGGAAAAGATGCAACAAATAAATATCTGATTTAGTTACCTGTTAATAATCAACACCAACATTCTCTTTGAAACCATTGAATTTTTTACCTATCATAAGAATGAGCTCAAAGCCCACTGTGTATTATTTTTAAGTTATTATCAATGATTAGGACTAAAAAATAATTTGGCATCAAAATAATCAAAACTCAGCATAAAATAAAAATAGCTTTGATACTAGCATCTCTGAGAATTAACTGTGGAGAGTTTTCATTTTAGATACTACTGCAACCTTGAGAACGTCTGACCTGGCAGCCACTGTTAGCCAACGTAATGTAGTTTTTTAAAGTGGAAAGCTGCTGGCATTACTTCACAAACAGCATCACACTCCCTGTTAGGTGCACTGAGATCCATTTTGTGTACTTTAAACACACGTGTATGATGTACAACATTTAGTTTCTGTAGTACAGATCGCAATGAAGTTTCCTGAATGGGCGGGGTGGGGGAGGAACCTTTAAAAACAAAAGGCAAGTAAGTATACCTGTGTACATTTCAAGATAGCAGCGTTCAGCCCATGCCCTAGTATCCATCCATCCATTCAGAAAATCCACGCATGATATGGTTTCCTGATATGACTCTCCTATACTGCCATAAACTCTGCAAAATTTACAATAAATGGAACAATATTGTATTACATAATGTAAGGAATACTTTTTTTAAAAAAAAAATCACTAAACCTTGTTTTCTTAATATTCTGAATGGAAATGAGATGTCCAGCTGGCATTGACTCGGTCTGCATCCACGCAGCACAAATACCACACCACTGAAAATGCTTTTCTGACATTTCCCTTAAGATGAGTGAAGCCTGTGTGCGTTCTCCACTTACAGGTCATCTACTTGTCAGCCCTTTACCTAACTGGATAATTGGATGAAGCTACACTATGGTCTCCAAATGGTCTTTGTCCTCCATGAAATCTGTAACGTCTTGATCTGACTTGAATGTTTACTTTAAAAAAAAAAAAAGAAGAAGAAGAAAAAAGAAAACCTTAACAACAACAACAAAATCTGTAATCTACCAAATCATGATCACTTGAAAATTTGAAACACTGGCAACATAAATTTCATTACATATACACATATGCACCTGTGTATGCATAACATACACACATACAGACATGTAGACATGAATCCCTTGAAATGTTTTTAGAAAATCCTTTCTTGAAAACTGAGAACTTCACATTAACAACTGTATATAAAGCTTCTGGGCAGCACGCGGGCACATGCGTACTGACTGTCTGTATCTAAAGCTCTCGGGCAGCACACGGGCACATGTGCACTGTTAAGTGCACTAGCAGGTGACAAGGTCGAACGCACAAACTGGCAGTTTTCTTTAACACAAGTTTTAAAGTATTAAGAATGGATTAAATTTCAACGTTCAGAATAATCTGTTCAAACCTGAGTGTATTAAGACTAAATGTCCTTGATACTTGAATAAATTAAGCCTAAAACCATTCACTAAGAAAACAGTGGTCCATTTAACCATTGATAAAATTGTAATCTTTTTTTTTTTAAAATAAAGGATGGCATAGGACAGTGAAATCCCCATAGTGTTTATTGAAATGTTTCATTAAATGGCATTGCTTTGTCTAAATTTCCTCTAAAAAATACCTGTTAGCATGTCTTAAAAGTCCCTCACATTTGAGAGGAAATTCTAAATTAAAAGAGATCTTTAAAAATAATACAAATGATCTCAAGGTTTTGCTTTAAAAAAATGTAAATTTTTTTTAAGCATTATACATGAAGTACTACTGGGTAGATCGTCAGTCATCTCTATGATTTAAAAGAAATTATACCTAATTCTAATTGAAGAGTTAGAAATGGTGTTCTGGGCCTCTTTTTCCTAGCTCTCAATGTATATATTCATAGAAACCTAACCTTGGGCTCCATTTTTTGGATACTTTCCCCACATATTTCATTAGCTTGTCCTAATCCTCTTCAGTATCTAACAGATACTTTTACAAAAGTAATACAAAACACACAGTTCTCAACACTAACTGGTCGATGGGAGGAGAAAAGCAGCATCCACTTAGGATGACAGAGATTAGAAATAAAAATAATATCTGAAGGCAGAGTTTAACATTCTAGAAATTTACAAAAGACGATAGATCTATGGATGAAATTTGGTTAATTTCAGAAGGCACCTCAAGGCTAAAGGCTTTTGTACTCCTTTCATCAATCAAAAAAAAAAAAAAAAAAAAGTAATAACACACTCTTATTGCTTTCAAGTAGCAAAGGAAAACTTTACTCTCATGAACGTCAGTCCAACAAGAAAGAATTAGCAGTCATTAAGATTGAAATCTGGAGTAGACTAAAACTCAAGTCTCCATATATCTAACAACGAAGCAACTTCCCATGTGCTTTCAAATAATGAAGTAGTGAAACAGTCCCAGCTCGCCACTGTGATGTTGCAGTGTTACTGACGATCCAGTCACTTTGACTAGGCACTGAAGTACCATTCTTGGAGAAAGTCCATGGTGCAGAACAGTTAAGAGTAGAAGGTAAGGACGCTCTGATGATTCCCACGAACTAGGAGGATTGGTGGCAGGTCCTTAGATAGAACTTCTAACCAAGCCATGTACAAAGCACTGGACACAGCACCTTTCCGCGCAACTGGAAGACTCCTAGGATTAGAATGAGAAAGATACTGAGAAGAAAATGAAGCCATTACTAATTAGGTCCCAATCCCTGTGATAAGGTATTTCTGAACAGAGGGATTCTGTATAAATGTAGCAGTGACTTCTTACAGACTCTCATTTCACTGTCCCCAGGTTTCCAGGTTTGTAGGTTTGCAAAGATTCTCAAACATTTGTCCATGAGAGTAAGAATTTGTTTGAACTTCAATTCCTATAATTCATATTTAATATTAATTTCAAACTTTCCCTTCACTAAAGATTCTTTAGAAGAAAAATGTGTAACTCAGAAAATGGAAGTTATAGATAAAAAATGAACTATAATAACTCTATTAACTTTACCCTTTCTTGTAAATTTTAATCTTTTAATCTTTACCCTTTTCTTGTGAATTCTATCTATAGAGCATGGAAGTGACTTTTTGACCTATAGGATTCATTCTAAATTTCTATGGTTTACTGTCCTTCATTATAGAAATCTACCTACCAATAGCACAAATTGAAAATGTGCTTGGTTTCCCAGTTTTTAGTGTCATAGTATTTTATCATTTGTCTTGGTTTCTAGGTGCCTGAACTTTTCTATTAAGGAGCACAATTCAGAGCTGAACAAATCCAGGTTTAAGTCATCTCTACTTAACACAGTTCAGTAAAAGAAACAAAGGCTCCAGCAGGCACTGACACTTGGATCTAATTCAGAGACAGCCTGTCTGTACAGAACACCGCTGTGAGGGAAACATGGGGGCAGATTCAGACATGAACTGCTACCCCAAGTTAACCTTCTAAACGACGTAGAGTTATCTATGAAAAAGTTGTCTGGGATCCAAATTCTACTGAGGGAGCCTTTCCCATGCCACACACACCTGTAGCCCTGCCAGGAAATTAAATATGAACATAAAAGTTCAGAATAACATCAAAAAATTACTTAGATTAATACAAGGGTATAGTGTGTCTCTTATCCACCAGTAAACTGCTAGCTCCACATCATGAAAGCAACCATATTTTAAAGTTTGAGTTTTCCTTTTTATAATGTCATTTTGATTAACTCCAAGCACGTATTAAGCAGGCCTTGTAGACTGAAAGGCAAAGACAGCACTTGAGAGGTAAAGGCAAGAGACCTGCTCCAAGTTTAAGATCAGGCTGAACTATAGATTAAAAACAAAACATAACAGAAAATACACACACCAACAGTGATGTGACCATATGGCAGGAACCCCCACACTGACTGGATCTAAGGCCTGCTCTACAGAAAGGTAATCATGCCTGGCACTGTAAACAGGGTTAGAAGCAAGGCTGAGGATGTCATTGTCATTAGTGGGTAACCTGCTTCTACTGTTTTGCTAAATAATCATGTAAGTCCAACCACCTTTTAAGCATGTGCTGCCCTCAGCTTTGGTCAAGGATCTTTGCAGGCTCACAACTTATCAAAGTGCCCAGTGAGTGCCTGCATTCTCAGGCATAAATGGCATGTCTTATCACAGGTGTGCCCTCCACTCTCCACCCAGGACTCAGAGAGCACTGAGGAAGACGGGGCACAAAGTTGGTAAGAACCAGAGGACAGGGAGGAATGCTATAAAATGTTAGCTTCTGGAAATGACAATGCCACTGTGTGCATGCTCACGCTGCTGTTGTTATTTACATATTCTAGCCTGGATTGTGGAGGGGCTCACAAGGCTGGGCCCAGCCTATCTCAGAAGCTATTGGCACGTAAGGGCTGCTTTTAGAAGAGATAGTCTTTGGTGGTTTGATCATTAAGAGGCTGCCCCAATCCAGTGGGCTGTCCCACATTCATACACTTAAGAGTAGCAATAATTGGATTCAGAGTCTTATTTGAAAAATGCTCACACCTCATTCAGCCTAAATACTTATTCTTATGCAGCTCACTCATGAAAAATGAAGTTTCTATTTGTAGCACGGAACAAGCATTACAGGAAAGTTACAACTGATCACAGCATGTAGAACAACAGAATTTGGGGTACTCAACTCCACTTGATACATCTGCTCAGAAAACATGGCTACAGAGGGGACAAGAAGGTGGTAGAAGCTAGGACCTTGAGCTCTGCTGTGAGTAAGTACATCCAACAGGTGACAGGGAAGCTGTGCCGTGAAATAGAACCTGACAACACTAGCTGGCCTGCCAGGGTGGAGGGAAGATACTTCATGAGGCATCACCTCAGATGAAGAAAAAAAAGCTAAAGGCAATTGGTCAGTCTTCTCCAGAAATAAGCCCCTCCCTCATTAGCCAATTACAAGTGGTCAGCCTTGAAAACATACATCTGAGTGACACTAAATGGACTAAGCAGTATATGTGATAACTACTTAGTGTAACAATTATTATTTAATTCAGCATAACAATAATAATTAAAGAAAAGTTCCCAAATTTGAGAGCAAGCAAGCTGGACATGTGAAGTTAAGAGGGAGGTGAGGAGAGAGTGGTATATATGAAAATCTAAAAAGAACCTTTAAGAACCATTAAGTACTATTAGCATAGTACTTAATCACAGCAAAACCAGACACATAGATGCACAAATGCACTTTCATAAGCAGCCGAGACCTTGTTCCAACAATACTTACATGACAATAATATTAGCTGTGCTTGAATGCTCCTTTAGTAATTCATTTAACCTGATCTGTCGATATGTCTGAAATGAAAAACATGACAGAATCATTTCTAAATACCTTGCAATGAGAACTGGGAAGAGTGTAAGGCAGGTTAAAACTTAGTGTACAGTGTACACATCCATGTAGCTATGGGCTAGATCTTTAGCACTACCAAAGGAGGAGGAGGGAGACGGAGAAAAAGAAGAAAAAGAGGAGGAGGAGGAAGAAGAAGAGGAAGAAGAAGAGGAGGAGAAAAAGAGGAAGAAGAGGAAGAGAAAGAAAAGAGGAAGAGGAAGAAGAAGTAGCAGCAGCTGCTAACCATGGTTTGTAAAACAAACTGCAAACAAAAATAAAATTTGTGTAATAAATAGCATTTTGAAATATATTGTGTTCTGCTTCCTACCATTCATATATTAAATGACCTTAATGGAAGCTTAATTTACATAGCTATATTAAATCACAGTGCTTGGTATTTACAGCATCAGTAATTCTATTAAATTCTCTGTAAGATTAATGAGAAGAACACAGAAGTGAGAATACCTTCGTCTTATAAAGCTCAAGCTCGTTATCTGTGATTCGCCACGGCTCATCTTCTTTCATCTTATCTGCAATGTCCTGTTCTTTATCATCTTCGTGAAGTCTGTACGGCTCAATCATTTCATCAAAAGTAACAATACTTTAAAGAGCAGAAAATACCAACAGGCTTATTTTGAATTATGTATCAAGAACATCTTTAAACAGTAAACAATAACTTGTAACAATCTTTATAATTCAGGTAAAAAACAGTAATCCCCAATCTTTCATACTGAGCAGATTTAGCTCAACCTAAACAGTGTCATCCATGTTAGCCAACATGAGTTCTCTGGTTGATACATCAAATACAACTTTGCTCAAATAGCAAATCATTCCCAAATCAAGGGAAAACATAATTCTTATTCCAGCTCTTATTCAACATATGCCTAAAAATAATTATGCACAGACAGTAACTGCCTCTTTGTGTCATTTTTCAGGAAGACAATCCCAGGAGCAGAAACTTTAAATAAAAGACTCTTGACAACAATGATTATAGGGAAACTCTCAGATTCTCACAGTAACACTAAACAATGAAAGTTATTGTATGAAAAGCTGTGATCGAATGCTTTAATTGACTGTGGGCAGGAAAACCTGTCTGGAACTTCTGTGGCACTAACAATTTTCAGAAAGCATGTAAAGAAATGAAATCCCCTCTGAAAACTAAGAATTTCTAAAAGCTTACTCCAGTATCACTGGCAAGCCAATTACCGCGTGGTTTCAACATAACTCAGGGCAGAGAAAAGGCGCAGATAATCATTTCAAATCAAATTATCTGCATCTGCACAGGCCACTGAAATTGGAAATTTATACAGAATAATTTATCCAGCAACTTACTTTTCTTTTTTTGGTTTGGTGTTGATATCTCCAAGGACCATGATATCAGAAAAGTCTATTCGGAATTTACTCAGTAAAGTAGCCATCCTATGACAAGAAGAACAGAATTCAGACATGGAAAGGATGCTCACAAGCATTCTCACTCCCTACATATGTTGTAAGATAACTTGGAGGGAAAAGTCTATCAGCTGCTGCACAAATTTTCTGAATTAGCTCATACTCTCCATTTAAAAGCAAGCATTGAAATTGCCCAAGTAGAGATGCCTTATAGTCTGTCTACCTCCCTGCTTACTGTACATGGTGGTGAATATTCACGGCATTTGGAATCACTTAGGAGACACACTTTTGGCTGTGTCACTAAGTAAATTTCTAGAAAAGCTGAGTAGCAATGCTTCTGTTTCCTGGCTGCAGACACAATTTGACTAATTGCTGCACCCTGCTATGATGGACTGTATTCTACTATGATGGACTGTACCCTTGAAATGTGAGCCATCACAAGTCTTCGCTTTTCTCAAGGTGTCATTCAGACACCTCATGGCAATTGAGTGGGGACAATTAGTAAGTAACTAATACAGCATCTAATCATGGGTGAGCAAAGATGACTGAACAGAATGAAATGGGACAAATAGCTTGATTAAAAATGAATTTTAGTCAAAGTATACTAGAAATATATATTTAATAATAAGAAAGCGTCTTTTAAGTTATTTTTGGGTTATTACTAGACATATCTTAAAATATCTTTAGGCCCAAATAAAACTTTCAAAGCCATGTTTAAGATTCAGTTCATAGGACCAAGGCTGACCTATGGTAAATAAAGGCCTCTGGGACAAGGTCTGGGTCAGGAGGCACAGAATATTAGGGGTAACAACAGTAAGCTGAAACACCCAAGAAAAGCAATCAACAAAACAAGACCCTATGTTTAATAAAAAGCTTTAAAAAGGATGCTATGAGAAGTCTTTTCTACATAATTCATTGTTGAAGTGAAAACACCTGACTTCTAGTATATCTTAACTACAGTCCGCTAAGTGTTAAAGAGCCTACAAGACTAAAATTAAAGAAGAGTGATAGGAGTGGTCTCAACTATCAGTTAATTCAGGAAAGAAATGTGTTGGAGAGAGGAAAGGGGAGATACAGTCAGGCCTAGTGCTGAGAACTGAGCTGGCTTCGAAACAATGAAGCACTTTGTTGTGTAACAGTTTCTTCGCAGCTTGATACACTCTATCTTGCAGAGAAGTGTTACCTTAAGTAGGAAGGTAACCCAAAATAGCTTCAGGAAGTTCCTGAAACTGACCATATTTGCTGGGTTCCTCTCTCCCAGAGGAAGCAATAAAGATGCTTAGAGTCACCATCAGACCAGCCAAGCTGCAAAGAAGACACTGAGACCAGAGGACCCGCCGTTTAGAAGCAGAAACCAGGTAAGCTGCTAGGAAGAGGTTTAGACCTGAGTGTCCTGCAAAAGGCACAAACAAGGCCACTTTTCAACCTGCTGCCTGCCTGCAAGCTGTGCAGTGTGGTCTAGGTTTCACAGTCTCTCTGAGCTGTCACTCATGCTGGGGTGGGCTTTGGCAATGTAGCTATCTTTGAATCACTTCTGCTCCTGCAAGTAACCCCTCACCTATACTCCTGTAAGTGACCGCCATAACTGTCATTGGTTTAACAAGTTGGACTTTGGTAGTGTCTGGATGGTCATATACTGGGCTCCTTATCTGGAGTGAGCAGATGTGCATGTGTTGCGGCTCCCCAGAAAAAGTCTTGTTGCACAACACATTTACATAGATGGACGATATACAATGCCTGAAATCCCCAAAATGAGGACAGCATGAAGGACATATTTCGAGTGGGGACAAGATGGAAAAGGAGGAGACAGACCATCAGAACCCCCACTGCAGCACTCACACTGTCTAGAAGCAGTTACAGGATTGCGGGAGATCAGTCAAAACTCTCAGACTTTCTACATGAAACTGGGAGCAATGTGGGCAATACCCTGTGGGAACAAGGTCAGGAGAGAAGCACCAGAAACCAGGCTCATGGCAGTACAGACTGACATGCAGGTCAAACAGTATGCTGAACTCCTGGCGTCTCCATATCCATACAATCTCTCCATATATAAACTTGTAACATCTGACACATAGGTATTAGTAAAGACTTTCTAAACTGCCAATGTGTTAAAATATAACATGTAAGAAAAAGGATGTATTTATAACTTAAACATGGAGGTCAAATTAAAGAGAATGAGGTTCTATTTAACGAGACTTTTACAGTGTGGTTAATACTTCAGGGCCCATGTAGTTTTTAATCAAATCTCTATCATGATAGAGCTATTTGATTAATGCTCTCCAATTTAAAACAAACTTACGCTCTCCGGTCATGGTCTATTCTGTTTATCTTTCCACCAATGAATACTCGGATCTTACAATCTTTCCACTTTTTCTTGGTAGTCAGAAGATAGGGTATCAACAAGGTCAAACCTGAATTATAAAAATATAGTAAGTCCTTTTTTAAATACTAACATTGCAAAATAATTAGTTTCAACTTGGTCTCAAAAAACTACAATCAAAGTAAAATTCTTTTTCTGTCTTCCCTTGACAATTCTGTCAGGGAGGGAGGGTCCAAGAGTCAAGGTCCAGTCGAAGAACTGCAGTTCTCTATGTACATAATCAAATCAGAGGGTAGCCTAGGCAGTCAGAAAATTAGCTGCATATAAAAAGGAAATGAATACATCCTAGTATGAACAAGTTCCACACTGAACTGAGAGAGAGGGAAAGAGAAAAGGTAGGTGGAATCGGCTTGAAAGCTCTATATAGTACAAACACATTATACATTGTCCTCAGCTTTGTCCATTGAGAGAGCCTGGTAACAAGCATCTTATCCAAGAGGCCACAAGCATTTGGCTTCTTCTAAATACTACTCTTGACTAAAAGGAACCAAGACTTCTTAGAGAAAAGGTTCTTTCCATGACAAGGAGGGGATAAAACCTAGTATGTCATCTTATTTCAGGAAGGAACTCCCAAAATGCATGCCTTTTGACAAATGAACGCATTTTAAGTCAGCCTAAGAAATCAAGAGGAGATCCTGATGGCTAGATGTGGACAATCTGAAAATCAAACAAATGATGACAACACATTATATCCTTTTGGATAAAGTAAGAATCAATGACTTAAAGTGAAGAGACAAGCTCTTCGTTACAATGAATGCCAGCCAGTTGATGAGGAATGATTGATGGGAGTAAAAATGTATCAGCCAGAGCCACAAGAGTCAATTCAGAAACATGAGTGAAAAGAATGGGTTATTTGCAGAGCCTCCAAGATTACCACACTTGTAATCATAAAGAGGGTAAAGCAACTTTTCAGCGGATAAGCCTGAAAAAAACACTTTACTCAACATCACACTCTTGGTGAGACACAGACAGAAAAGCACAGTAAGTACCACTTCTGTGCTATTTCTGCCACAGATTCATAACCTGAAACTGACTGTGACCAATCTAACTGCATTCCAAATTGAGTGACATTCCATAAACTGGTCTATAATAGTTAATAAAATGGCACAGTCATAAAGTTCAAGGAAGAGCTGGAGCATCTGCTACATGAAGGATGCTGAAGAGACATAATTCTCACACTGATTCTTAACGCTGTTTGAGAAAACCTGAATGGGGTGAACACATGGGAATGTATGCCATCTCTTAACACTATTCTTATATTTTCAGTAGTTATTTATAAATAGATACATTGCTGGCCTTACCTCCATCATCAAACAGCCACCAGACATCTATAGTATTCTTCCCTTGTTTCTTCTGAAACTGAGTGCTAGCTTCTAGAAGCTTTTGGTCAGCTACATTTAAAGGTGCAATGGGGCCTTTGGATTCTGAAGAATTAAGCAAAAAATTATGACATAAGGGAACTAAATGTTAAATCTCTGTTCACCATATTTCTAGAATTTCCTAGCAATTGTAAATTCAGATATTTATATGCAGATAGCTGTATATGGCTTCCATCATAAGCTTATAACAGATAATTTGAGTATAAAAGTTCCTTTTGGTTCACAATAGGCAAACTCATCCAAGTTATCCCAATGTCTAATATTTTGGTGAATATGCAGGAATTCTAAATACCAAACAATTACTAACAAAGCTTAATATTTTTTTGGAAAGCTACTTTAAGCTAACAAATCAAGTTTTACACTTGTTCCTTAATATTCCTTTTATTATCTGGTATCTCAATGAGTTCAAAAGTATTAAATAAAAGCTGTATTTGCGAGATGACTGGAGAAACACCAATCACTCTTACAATTATCAGGGAAATGTGTTCATTTATCATCTGTCCCTTCAATGTGGGATGCCCAATCTTAAAGCCATATAACTACATCTTTCTCTGAGTAACAGAAAGATGGTGGGAACTCCTTGGAAAGGATACAAACTTGCTGCATGTCTGAAAGAAGTTCCCAGTTACATTTCTAGGAATTAAAAAAAAAAAAAATCAGCATTGACTCTGTGAGCAAGCAAATGAAACTCCAGTACCACAATTTTAAAAACAGAAATTCACAGAAGGAACTCTGGTCGTTTTCCAGAAGGTCCATCATTCACTTTTCATGCTGCCATGATGTAAGCAAACATGACAAATGATTTTGCATGATGAAATATGGCTACCAAACCACACTGCTCCATAACTCTCACCTCTCTCTCCTTCTCATAAAATTCATGTACGCTGACATGACTGTATCTCCCAAACGCAGCATGACTGTGAGAAATATCGCAATTTTTGAAACAAAAAATATATTAGTATCAAAATTGAGAATTTGGCTGGGTACAACTGATGGTGAAGAATGTAAGTGACACCGTGCAGAAACCTGCTCCCGTGTCTGCTTATCCTCTCAACCATGCAGTTTAATTAAGAAAAAAACCAAAAACCTTGCCTTTCCAGGTTTGAGTATTTCAGAAACACCATGATGGTTCAAAAGACTGTGAAATAACAGCTTGTCCCAGTGAGATTTAATGCTTTAGTTGGAACAATATTAATTTTGCTAATCTGCATTTAATAGATAACTGTAATATCACCTCACCATGGAAATTAAAACTAAATTAAAATCAAAAGGAAAATAATAGGCTTGGAATTAAAGAGTTAACAATATGAAGGGAATGAAATAAAATGACGAACAATGCCTGCCTTTTTTCAACAGTGGCTGAGTTGGAGTCTTGCCATCCTCTTCCTCATCTAGATTATGTTTAAAAAACACAAAATATGAAGTTAATTGCCTGTATAACCATAAAGTTTGGAAATGTAAACAGAGCACATTATAAACAAGACAGTGTGAAGCAACAGCCCATGAGAAATAATTAAGACTGAAAATTAGTTACTTTTTTATATTGAGTGTTTAATATTTTAAAAACATATTTTCTATATACCACACAGAGTGAGTGATTAACACCCACCCTGAAATTTTATTTCTGCAAAATTATTCAAAAAAGCCAGCAGATTTTGTAATACTTTTTTTTGTCATACTTGAAATTAGTTGAAAATGTCAAACTACAGTGTGTAGAATCCTGACTTTGAGCTATTATTTTTGCAGATAATACATAGCCTTAAACATGTCACTATGTCACCACACAAGCTAAAAGCACCTAGTATTTGTACAAGTCAATCTGTACTTGAAATATTAAGAAATTTAGTCAGAGATAGAAGTCTTGTATGTAAATGTCAGTTTATAAAGGAGTCATTTTCTTCAAATTAAGTTTGTGTACATATGCATGTATGCATACATTTATCAGTTTATGTTTAAATATTCACCAACTTTTTTTCTGGGGTAAGCAAAAAAAAATTCCTTTTTCTCCTGAATGTAATTTGTTGTTGTTGTTGTTGTTGTTGTTGTTGTTGTTGTTGAAGGCAAGCAAAACTCAAGACTTACAAAAGAAAGAACAATCTGCAGTGGGATCCTGAGTAAGACTCCCTGGCTCCCAATGGTATCACTAATACTTTCCTAGTATGAGCCAGAGCTGGTTAGTTAATGCCTTGCTTTCTCATTGGCAGAAATCATACCTACCTCCTAAGCCTCCTAAGGCTGTAAAATTGTAGGCATTGATTAAATGAGATCAGGACTGGCATAAGCCAAGCAATATTGTGTGTGTGTGTGTGTGTGTGTGTTTGTGTGTGTATGTGTGTGTGTGTGTATGTGTGTGTATGTGTGTCCCCTAGTATATTATATGCCTCAGTAAGCAAGACAGATATAACTAAATACTATGCCTATATAACTATATTATAATGTTCTGAATACTGAAGAGTTTTTACATAGTATCCACCCTTCTTATATATGCTCATTTTGAGAATTTGAAAACAGAAATCAAGCTATATAATGATTTTTATGTGTTATAGAAAAATAACTTATTAAGCTATAAATATTACTGTTATAAAGTAATATTTAATATCTGCTTTTGAAAATATAGTAATGGGTAGTTTATATTCATTTAAAGAAGTTTAAATGTCAAAGACAGTGGCATTTGAAATTATTTATATTATTTCTTTCTGCAGGTGGATGAAAAGTTGGAGGACCACTTGTGGGAGTCAATTTTCTTCTGTCACCATGAGAGTCCCAGGGAGCAAATTCAAGTAAGTCAGAAGACTTAGAAGTATTTTTCCAAGTGGGCCTTGTTACCCACTCCCAAAATGACTCTTTAAATTGGGGTAATGCATCTAAATTTTTACAACAGAGTAGAAATGTATTAACCTAGCTTCCTATTGTTTAAAAATATGAAGCTGTAGCATACATCCCTAAGTTAATGTACATGTTAATATCTACCTAGATGTGATGCAGAGTAGCTTCTAGGAAATGATCGATACAACTGCATACATTGATTCCTCATAGACAGAAAGAGTCTGTCTCAGGCAAGAAAATGGAGAAGGGTAAAAGAATGTACATATAAATTAAAATAAATGCAAAAAATAACAGAAAAAGGTTATGAAGTTAGAGACAATACAGAAAAGAATAGAGAGGAAATGTGTGCGGGCTACACTTTCTACTACTACACTAGGCCAGTTACACAGGAAAGAAAAGAATAAAAAGCAACATTAATGCTTTCAAATAATCTAAAAGATAAATTGCACAGAGACATGGCTTGTCCAAGGCTATCAGTTTCATGAAGAGGATAGCAGCCATCTTAGAGAAATCAAAAGCACACACTGGCTTGATGATTTACAGTGCAGATTTCTTTCTTGTTGCGGATCAGCTGGAACAGGACAGATGGAGAGACGAGAGTGAGGGTGGGAGAGTAAGATTTGGAAGTCATCCCTCTGCCTTCTTACTGCACGATACAGTTTGAGATGAAATTATCTGTAAGCCTCATGAAAAAGAATGTGTTCTTCCCACTTTAAAACAAAAATATTTAAAGTAAACAACTAAAGATCATGTTAGTAACTAATCAATTGGTATGACTTCTTTTTTACTTAAGGCAAGCAAATACCTTAAAATTGCTACTCATTTTGTAGTCAGTTTTGAGGAGCAAATTTTATCTGAACTAGATTTATCTGAACTAAACAATTCTAACTTAACAAAAGAGACCTTGTCATACATACTATACATGAAAGCCAACTGTCTCCATATGTAAAATATAACTGTTAATAAAACCTTAATGACTGAAACTTACCTTTCTGTGTAATAGGTTTTTCACCAGATGATTTGCAAGTATCTTGATCTGACTTTTTACTGTAATCCACATTTACTACCACATCCTTGGTACCAGGTGACTTCTCTTGTGAAGATAATAATTCTTCTATAGATATGAAAGTATTTAAAACAGTATCAAAATCATATTCTAACTATTCAAAGTATCATGGTTTAATAACTAAAAGGTAACCAGTATTCCTTGTTAAGACTAATTTAAGAAACACCTATAATGTTTAAAATGACTATCCATTTAAATATGTCAAACACAAGTGGCTAAGTTAGATTCTGGGGAGTCAAGTAATGAGTGAGAAATTCAGACAAAAATAGAATATAGTAGGCAAAATGATGATCTATAGGCTTTCAAAAAAAACCTCTACTCTCAAAAGGAGTTATAATACAAAAAAAAAAAAAAAAATGTAGATGTGACAAATGTTCACATGAACAGAGGACGTTGCCCTAGGAAACTATTCTATGACTGTAAAGTCAATGTCTGAGGTACAGCCTTTTCATAATAATCTCAGTGGAGGGACAATTCTTCTAAAAGCATTTTCAGATTTTGGTAAATAATAAGTAAATATTTAACTTCTGCTGTAAAAACATGTATAAAGAAAAATATGTGAATTTGATAATCTGTCCATAATTCCCATCACTGATGTGTGTAGGTGGAGAGAAACAATAGAAGCTACAGGAGCCAGGAGCCAGCATTAAACTAAGGGTTAAGAGGATTCACCTCTGCACTGTTCATGACAATCCTGGGGGATGTCACTAGGCACTGACAGACAAGTCACCAAAGCTGTCCAGGCTACAAAATTCTGGAAAAGGGCTGGAGGCTTAGAAAACATCCACATGAGCCCAGCCCCAGATCTTAGCAATGGTCAAGGCTTCCAAAACAGGACTTCATAATGATTATAAATGTATAAAGTTTATTTTTTTCTTTTTCTTTGAGACAGAGTTTTTCTGTGTAATAGCCCTAGTTGTCCTGGATTCCATTTGTAGCCCAGACAGAGATCCGCCTGCCTCCCAAATCCTGGGATTAAAGGCATGTGCTACTATACCTGGTAGAAGATAGTTTTTAAATGTTTCAGTCACATTCAGTTCTCAGTAAATGACAGGACTGAATAATGAGATATAATTCTGAGGGAAAGGGAGCACACTTCTAACTATGCAGTGTTAATGGGTATGAGCCACGTTCTCTAAACTTAGTCACTGTTATAAGACTCCAAATGAGGTTTTGCCAGGTTCATTCCAGAAAAAGAAAACACATTCACAGCAAGCCAAGCTTGCTTGTTTCATAGATAACTCAAAGTCTGTCTTCAAAGTTGCAGACTACTCTTTTTGTTTGTTTGTTTTTTCTGCAGGATGCTATAGAACCATGGTGGTTGCCAGAGCCATGGGTGAGGCATGCTGATGCTGGGACAAAAAATGATGCTGGCCTGTGAGCTTGCTGAGTGCCCTGACAATGGTGACTCGGAAGCTGTATCCTTGCTTATCTATATCCCTGATGGAACAAGCTGTCTTGACTCAAGTTTTTAGGCCTTGTGGAACAGAGAATCAAAAGATTCTACTAATCAAAGATAATACTATTATATTAGGTCTCTACTTTATTGCTCTACAAGCCTCAGAACACTTCGAGACCTCCTTCTCCATCTCAGAGATGGTACCTATGGATCTACATTCTTTATAGCAACAGGATTCCATTGCCTTCATGTAATTATCAGATCTACATTCCTCATTGTGTGTCTTCTATGACAACTAAAATTTCACTTTACATCTAAGCATCATTTTGGATTTGAAGCAGCAGCATGATACACTCTGTAGATGTAGTCTGACTTTTCCTATTATCTACTGATGAGGAACCTACTCTCTTAGTATAATAAATATAACTGACTTCCAATTAGCAGACTCTGATAAAGCTTCAGAAGAGAGTAATAAACTTATTCATTATTATCTTAACAAATGCCTTATTATCCTTAATGACTCCTGTATTTTTCTTAAATGTGACCAGTTATTCAGACTCAATCATGGACTGGTATAGAAATCGATCCAATAATGGAAATAAGAGTCTTCATTTGGAAGGCTGGTTCTGGACATTTTCAGAGACATATTTGGAAGTTAGCTGCAGTTTTCTATGATATTATGTTAGCAAGAGATAAAGTTGGGACAGGATCTGGATTTCAATCAGGTATTAGTGCATGTGTTACTAATGTGTTGAATACACAAGAGGATTTAGATAGGCATTTGGAAGAATGGATTGATGCTCTTTATCCTATTCAAATTATTGAAAGGAGGTTCAGAATTTAAGAGTAAGGAGCCATCTTGAGTGTCATGCCCAATACCATTGGACTCATGTTAGTTCTAAAATTTACAGTGGTGGTCATTATACTTAGGAAAAAGTTTAAAGACACTTGCAAAGTATTTGGCATAATTCTAACACCTTCTGGATGTTTTAACTATGCATTGTGAGCTTATGAATTTAAAGAATGCTGCTTTGCTGAGCATTGATGCTGCTGATAAAATTGCCCATGGCCTGAGGTCAATATTTCTATTTTGGTCAAGCTTCAAGAATAGCATATATAGCTTGATCATGCTAGCCCTTTTTGTCCTGGGAACTTTTATTTCTGCCCATCATGTTTTAAAGCTTATCTTTAACAACATTAACATGTTGGCAGCCAAAGTACATGGCTTGAACCTGAAAATGGACCCCCAGAGTTATTAAATTAACAGGCTGGCAAGCCAAGGACAGGTATGATTCTGCACAGAGCCTTACCAACCTAAGACATAAGTGCATTGCTTTTGATAATGCATATTCCACGACAGGTAAGGAAGGCATTCTTGTCAGAATGACCTAAGATAGGCTCAGTCTTATGAAATAAAAAATGAGCTTGGAGAGGCAGAGAGCAGACTAATCTTAAAGGAGAGTATATGGTTAAAGAGTTTAAATCCATGAACACAAATTACAAAAGTTTATGTTTCTTATCTAAACAAAGCTAATCTGATGATTTCATTAATTAACTGATAAGAGGAACTGGTATTCAATTTTTTTAAATCAGTAAAATTCTTTGAATTTTATGATATGGAAATTCTCATTTTCATAAAGTTGGCAAGAAAGTTGTTATATCTTAAAATAGGTGTTAACCTAAATTTTAAAATTCTTTAAAGATTATACATTGTGTTTTTAATACTTTTACAGTCTAAGTAGTAATTTAAATATTTAAGTGATTTAAATATTTTCAACCTATTTTTTTAAAATAAATTTGGCTAATTTAGTACCATAACGAATGTCTATCTCTCTTAAGGCTATGATTTATACTAAATTTTATACTCTCTATTAATAATAATTAATGAAGAATAAAACTATCATATGAGGTGTACACAGAAGATATAGACATGGCTGGCTTCCAAGCACATCTGATCTTAATATGGTGAACATGTGACATGAAGAAGACTGTGTCTATGAAAGTGGGTGAAGAACTTACAACAATTAGGCACAACTTTCTAACAAAGTAACTTGTACTTCAGCTCTACCAAAGCCTGACCAATACAGATAAAGATCTATGCAGCCAACCATCAGACTGAGTGTAGGGACCCCAATTGAGAAGTTAGAGCAAGGACTGAAGGAACTGAAGGGGTCTGTAACCCACAGGAAGAACAACAATATCAACCAACTAGACCCCCCAGAGGCCCAGGGACTAAAACCAACCAAAGAGTACACATTGGGGGGAACCCATGGCTCCAGCTGCATATGTAGCAGAGGATGACCTTGTTGGACATCAATGGTAGGAGAGGCCCTTGGTCCTGCAGAGGCTCAATGATCCAGGGTAGGGGAATAATAGGGAGCATAATAATAATAATAATAATAATAGTGAATGGGCAGGTAAGGAAGCACCCTCACAGAGGCATGGGGGAGGGGGAGAGGATAGGGTATTTGTGGAGGGGAAACTAGGAAGGGGGATAACATTTGAAATGTAAATAAATAAAATACCCAATAAAAATTTTTTTAAAAAATCTTATGCTAAAGAGTGCTTACCTTGTCCTTGGAGGTGTGATATATCCAGTCCTTCCTTTAGGCGGATAACCACAACTCCATATTGTATGTCAAAAGCATCACTATAATGGAGGGAAGAATCACAGTAATTGTTTATGTTTTATATAAAATGAAGGGAATCACAGATCTCTAAAATGACTTTCAGCTCTAAATATCTGTTTTCTTTAATATGTTCTGAAATTCAATCAGTGAGAGATGAATCATGCTAGTTCCTAATCCCATACCTTCTGTAGTACCCTTGAAAACTATGTAAGTGTACATTAGAGTGATGTTCCACATGATGCTCTGGTCAGGAACCTGTGTATACATGACTTCACATGCCATATAGCCTAGATGTAATCTTGTTTTCTGTACCTACTCTCAATAAAACCACCTCCCAACTTACTTCCCACAATGCACACCCACCATAAACTGACTCATGTAGCAGCTTTTTAGAGTAGGAAGAGGTTTGTTTGGTTGTTTTTAGATTTTGTTTCTCATTATGTGTCTGTTTGTAGGCATGTGCACTTGAGTGTCTGTGAGCACAGAAGCCACCTGAAGTGTGTGCTAGGAACCAACCTAATTTGGATCCTCAGGAAGAGACAAGGTCTTCCTCACTGCACCAACTAGCCTCCTCCAACAGTATTTTTATCTTTTAAGGAACTCTGACAGAAAACAGCTATTACAGTAATCCTACTACAATTATACTTAGGTGTTTTCCCTTTGAATTTAAGATAAAGATGAAAAAGATTTGAAGGTAAAGAAAGAAGTTCTATTGTGAATGAGAACAGGCTTTCACATATGCAAACATTTCTAAAAGGATTATCTATGAGTGTGAATGTATATATATACAGGTACTTGTGTCATGCTTGTAGAATTCAGAAGGCCACACCAAGTGTCTTCCTCAATCACTACAATTCTTTGATTCAGGGTTTTCCAACCTGGAGCTTGTCAATTCAGCTAGATTAACTGGCCCACACACCCCAAAAACTCTATCTCCATGTCTCCAAAGCTCTGTATGTCTCTCCATGTCTCTGTAGTCATGCTGCCATGACCAGTTTTCTTATGTGAATGCTAGAGACCAAACTCAGGACCTCATGCTTTCATAAGCAAGCACTTTACTAACTGGGTCATCTCCCAACCCTAACAGACAGTATTTTAAGAATATTTTTTTTACTTTTTCAAAATTAGTTTAGAAAAGCCATTATCTGTTTTAAACCTGTGCAGGTTCCAAGCAGGCAGTCTGTGCATCAATCCTGTTGTGCCTGGGTGTGGCTGTTCTCCTTACCCTCCCTCCTACCTCTGCTTCCACAGGAATCCCTGAGCCTTGAGAGGAGGGGTTTGACAGTCTAACCATCCAGGACTGAGCGCTCCAAAGTCTCTGTCTTGGAATGCTGTCCAGTTATGAGGCTCTATGTTAATTACCATCTACTACAAGAACCTTCTCTAATGAGAACTGAGCTCTAGTATAAATTTGTCATTAGCAGTTGTTTTATTGCTATCTTTGTTTAGCAGAACAAAAATAGTACATTTTCGCCTAGGGTCCAGGACCTATCTATCCAGTCTCAGGTTTTCAACCATGCTCCAGGGCAGGCCTCATGACAAGTGTGTGTGCTCTCGCTCTCGCTCTCTCTCTCCTTTTTCTTTTTGAAAAAGAGGGAATGTCTTTCTTTTTTGAGAGAGTTAGGGTTAGTATGCTGTGATGAAATACCAACACCAAGGCAACTTGAGGAAAAAGGGAGGTTTATCTCAGCTTATACATCCAGGTGAACATCCATCACTGAAGAAAGTCAAGCCAAAACTCAAACAGGGCAGGAACCTGGAGGCAGGAGCTGATGCAGAGGCCATGCATGGAGGGGTGCTGCCTACTGGATTGTCCCCCTTGGTTTGCTCAACGTTCTTTCTTAAGTCCACCAACCCAGGCCTGCTACTACCTACAATGAGCTGGCCCTGCCCCTATCAATGCCCTACACTCTAGTGTACAGCCTGATATTGTGGAGGCATTTTCTTAATTGAAGTTCCCTCCTCTCAGATGACTTTAGCTACTGTCAAGTTGACATAAAATTATCCAACATGAAGTTGGGTGAGAAGGGAGGCAGGAGGACTTGGGAAAAATTGGAGGAGGTGAAAGAATATGATTAAAATATATTATATAAAAAATAATTTAAAAAAAAAATTAAGGGCATTGTAAGAATTTAGATACAGCAAAACCTTGACAGCCTCTCTAAGAGCCCACACTCTGAAAACCAAACACTGGCGCTCAAGAGAGGGCTCATCTATTAAGAACAATTGTTGTTCTTACAAACAAAACATAAAGAATGCATACAGTATAACAAAATCTGTCCATCTGTCCATGTGTCCATCCATCCATCCATCCATCCATCCATCCATCCATCCATCCGTCCGTCCATCCATTCATCTGTCCATCTATCTAGAGTGAGAAAGAGATAATTTGGTCTCGGTTCTGTAATTAGTTAACTAAGGTCAAAAGGCCATTGTTTTAAAAAAGGAAGATTAATAGACATTACTTTCAACATCCTGAAGGATCTAATTCTAAAGAAATAACCAGCTTGTTAAGTAGACAGTAAATTAACATAAATCAATTACCAATTTTCTTTAAAGAATGTAAGGAAATAAATTTAGAATTTACTGTGAATAAAACACTTGGACATTTTTGCTATAAATTATAGAAAATAATTTGTGATTTCAAATCTTACATATTGCTAATAAAAACATATAAAGCACACCTCAATTATGCAAATATTTAAAACTGCAAGTAAATCATTAGAGGATATTTATGACAAAGACTGAGTAGTATCATTACTTTAAGGCGGAGCCAGGAGAATATCAAATTCAAGGTGAGAATGGGCTACTGATCAAGTTCAAGAAAAAAAAAAAAACTTTCACAATGACTGGGTGTGGTAGTAGCCACCATTTGTAATTCCAATAGCTGGGTGGTGAAGACAGACAGATCACAGAATTGATGGCCAGCCATAATGGAGAAGGATACAATCTTCATCAGCTCCCTGGTATAGAACACATCTAGGCATGTGGAAAGCCCTTTGGTTCAATCTCCAGTACCACACCAAAAAACATAAAAATAGTAAGAGCCATGCTCACTAGATACAGGCACTTGCAGCCAAACCCAACAACCCTTTTTTTATTCCCTGGGACTCACATAGTACAAGAAGAGAAATGATTCCTGCAAGTTGCCCTCAGGCCTCTAGAGTTGTACCAAGGCTTGCCCATGCATGTACATATATAAGTTTAGTAACATTAACAACAAAACCACTAATGAATAATGGCTTTGAAAACTAGAGAACGTTTTTACGTATTGTCTACAAGTGACTGAAAAATGAAAAACATAACAGAGCATAACAGAGCAAAGTTAACTTCTAGAAGCATTCAGACATACCCCTTCCAGGGCTATCATGATCAACTGCAACTATAAACTAATACAGTCAGTGTATATAAACCATTTTCCAAAATACTGCTTCCCTGTTTTCTAGGATAATTAGTCCATGCCACTTTTCCTGAGCCTTGAGGAAACAGCATAGCACAGCACAGCACAGCTTAAAGACTTTGATAGCTCATGATTTAATCTTTGTTTCTACTGTCCATATTCCATATTAAAACCACTTTGCTAAAGACAAGATTTTTCTCCCTGATGTCTTTTTTTAAACAAATAATATTGTCTAATGATATGGCACAATGAGAATTCTCAATGTAAAAAATTATTGAGCAAATCCTAGAATACTAGGAAAAGGAAATAATTTTCAAATTTTAACAACTCCGGGTGGTGGTGGCGCACGCCTTTAATCCCAGCACTTGGGAGGCAGAGGCAGGCGGATTTCTGAGTTCGAGGCCAGCCTGGTCTACAGAGTGAGTTCCAGGACAGCCAGGGCTACACAGAGAAACCCTGTCTCAAAAAACTCAAAAAAAAAAAAAAAAAAAAAATTAACAACTCTATCTGGCAAAACCCAAGAAACTCTCATTAAAGAATTCAGTTCTACAAAAGCATTGTTAAGATTAAATGCATACACAAAAGTCTATGAACCAGAGAGGCAAAGTAACCAAAGAATAAAAAGAACACACTAGACAAGCTATAATAAGGAAGTTAAAGTGTTGTGAACAAGCTAAGGTGCACAAGGAACACCACAGAGGAAATAAGAACAACATTTCAAGTGGAAAAGACAAACAAATATGTGTAACTGCAAACAACGAAAATAACTCAAGAAGTGAACCAGAGACCAGCAGCAGAACTGGTCTAAGTTGGAACAAAATCAAATCTTGGCAGCTTCTCAGTGTAGGACATAATAAACACCTTATCTAACTCTGCTCAGTTACAGCTACAGCACAGGAAGAAGTACATGAGGTTACAGAGAAAGCAAGGTCTATACACACCACTGTTGTAGAGTTCACATCTAACCTATCTATCAATGATTATTCAGCTGTTACAAAAAATAAAATTATGAAATTCACAAGTAAATTGATAGAACTAGAAACACTCATCCAGAATAAGGCAACCAAATCCAGGAAGATAAACATGGTACAGGCTCTCTCACTTCTGATGCTACCTTTAAATATTCAGACATGTGTTCTATTTGTAATACCCTAGAAGTCAGGAATTTATTAAGAGGACACTGGGGAGGAGTGAGCTTCAAGGTGAAGAAACAGAGCCCAGTTGTATAAAATATGATAGGGGAACAATGAAATGAGATGGGTTAAACTGGGGTGGAAGGTGGGAGGCAAGGTAGGAGGGAATCTGAGGAGGAATAACTACGGGTTAAAGGCGATTTTGAAAAAAATCATTTGGAAACCTACTGTTGTAGAAGCTTCTTAAATAGATAGATATGCATATATAGAGGTATGTGGGGTACCCTACAATGGGGGGACAATATCCCAACTAGATACCCTATTCTAACAAATAATCCTGGTACCAAGAATAGGTTGGTTACCATTTTTTGAGCTATTAGCCAATGGGATCCTCCAAGTATTACAGACTAAGCTTCAGAACTTGATGCTAAACGCCTATTGCTAAAACACCACATACTTGAATCACTGATCATGGAGACATCAAGCTGGTATTCACCTGCAAGCTTTTCGTCATTACTGGCCAATGTTCATGGTGCTGGAAGGTTCTATGCACACTGCTAAAGGAGAAAAGTAAGCCTCAATCTCACTCAGCTATGGAGCTTGCAAGCTACAACAATGACTGGCCTGACAAGATAATGTCCACTTGTGCAAGAGTGGCACAATGTTATGGGAGTAACCAACCACTTTCTGACGGGATTTAAGTCAAGATTTAAGTCTTAAAACTTACGACCTTTAAGGTCAGAAAGAACCCACAACTAACACTATTAAAAGGACCAAGGAACCTATGGCTCGATAGGACACAGGCTCCAGTAAAGGATCCATACCAGTTTGTTTAATGGACAGAGTATTGAGTATTAAAACTATTTCTAATGTCTTACTGCTGCACTCAGAGACAAGCATCTTATATCCTACATCAGAATCCTCTCCTTGCAGAAGATGCCAATTAAGAGACCCTAAACAATGAACGTGCAAAAAACAAAAGACTGGAATGCTAAGCTCTAAGTTGGACATTCACATCACACCCTTCACCCCAAGGCTCAATCTTTGCCAAAGAGAGGGCAAAGGATTTTAAGACCTAAAGGTGGTAGATAACTTCAAGGAATCACTTTTTCAAGACACAACAGGACAGATGCACTAGGAATTCACAGTGATCGTGACAACATGCGCAAGCTACAGCCAGACAAAATCCCAAGATAAAGGATTTGATAGTAGCTGGAAGAGCGAGTCAGGTTTTTTTAAAGCTGCCTCTGGTAGACTGAACACACGAGCTGGACAACAAAAATCAAAATCAATTGGAAAACAGAAGTAATTCCAAAATTGGGTGAGAAAAGCTGGTAGAAAGTAAAGAGTTGAAGGGGATGAATGTCCTAAATACTTTGAAATTATCAAAGAATTAATAAAAATGTAATGAAAAAGGAAACATAAACAAACTATACATACAGAAGCTGTTTTGTAGATGTATTTGCACCTGTACATTTACATAATTATTTGTACATATTTGTCTATTCTTTGTGTAAAAAGAGAGAACAGTATTTTGTTAATAGATCATCATTTTAAAACCCAGACAGTTCATGGATTCATACATTTTTCTGCACCTATTAAGAAAAGAATATGGAGAGATCCATGGCTCCAGCCACATATGTAGCAGAGGACGGCTCTATCTGACATCAATGGGAGGAGAGGTCCTGTGGAGGCCCGATGACCCAGGGTAGGGAAATGCCAGGGTGGGGAGATGGGAGTAGGTGGGTGGGTAGGGGAGCTCCCTCAGAGAAGTAGGGGGGAGGGGACATGGAATAGGAGGTTTGAGGAGGGGAAACCAAGAAGGAAGATAACATTTGAAATGTAAATAAATAAAATAACCAATAAATAAAAGACATTAAGAAATACAGTTTTAAAAAATGAGTGACTGCTTTTAGAATTAGCAATTTTTCTGCCAAGTACATAATAATTTAGAACATACTTACTGAAATAAGTTTATATACATATCCACATCTCTCATATCTGCTTGTAACCAATCTTTCTTAAATCCAAGGACAAGTGTGTTTGGTTTCATACGACCAAGTCCAGCAGCCTAAAATATATAAACACAACTTCAAATACAGACTATTTAAATATTATTATTATATCTTAATGACATAAAAAAATTGTACTTTTACTAACCAAAATAACATATTTAATTAAAAAGTAAACAGTGTATTCACCTACACAATGTATTTTAATAATAGCCACTAAGGCCTAGATAGAAGTCTAATGTCTGGAGCTCTGAATTCCAAAGTTACCAGCAAGAAACTGAGTTCTTTTAATCGTGCAAATATTCCTTCTGAAATCTTTTTGGTTCCCTCCCATAATAGTTCAAAGTATTTTTTAATATCATCAAAAGTTGCAATGCAAGCCAAGCATGATGGTGCCTGACTGTAATCCCAACACTCAGGAGGCAGAGACAGGAATGCCATCCATGAGTTTGAAGTCAGCCTGGTGTACATATAGTGAATGTTGTGGGCTACATATTACAGAAACATGCAGGAAGATCCTGTCTTAAAAAAAAACACATTAATACAGACCCATATACACAAATTCAACATGATTAACAGTTATCCTTCAAAGCCCACTAAAATCTCTTTCCAATGCATTTTCTTTTGCTCTAAGTACAACAAAAAATTGTATCCTAGGACTACATTAATTGGGTTTAGGGTAGTTATGGCATTTTAAAAACTGTGATAAGGGCTGAGGAGATAGTCTGGTCAGAAAGTGACTGTAGTCCAAACATGAACACCTTATTCTAACCCTCAGAATCCATGTAAAAATACCAATGGTGGGCTGTAAAGACAGGCATTTCTTTGGGGCTCACAGGCCAGCCAAGCTACACAAATTGGCAAGTTCCAGGAAAGAGTGAAAGGTTCTGTCTCCAAACAACAACAAAACACAGGGGATAGCATCCACAAATGGCGCTGAGACTGACCTCTGGCCTACCTACAAGTCCACACACAAGTGAGCTGTGGTGAAAAGTTAGCAGCTTAACACTTAAAGCAGTCTCCATCACATTCACAACACTGACAAGTAACATTCGCCCTGGTCAGAAACTCTATGCTGACAGCTCATGTGACTCTCTTGGGTTACTTCATGAGCAAAATCACACAGCTCTGGTGTTTAGCTTTCTGCATTTAGCAGGTAGTCTTCTAGGTTAATGTAAAAATTATTATCACTTAATACCTTTCTACAGACAAATACTATCATACATATATATGTCACATTTTGCTTTATTTGATGATGGGCACTTCAAATTGTTTCTAGTTCGTGCCCTTGAACCTTTTGGCTACCATGCATGATGGTGCAGTGAAATATCTCCATTAAAGAAACAATCTGCCTCAGTTCCTTCAGTTTTGTAAATGCCAAGCAGAGGTCATTTCAGGTTTACCTTCCTGAAAAACAATCAACCTAATTTTTTAAACATCTACATCATTTTATATTCACAATCAGAAAACCACAGGGTCTCACTTTTTTACAATCTCACTAACACTTAATATTTTTAAAATGATAGCTATCCTAGCATATTGACCTAATATCACATTGTGGTTTTGATTTACAATTTCTTTATAACTAATGATGTTGAACATCTTTTCATACATGTACTGATGATACATATTTTCTATACCTAACTCCTAACAATTTTCAAATTCTCTTGTTCTTGCTATTTTCAGAAGATTTTTGTTGTTGGTTTGTTTTTTTGGGGTTTTTTTTTTTTTTTACACATATTATAGATAACAAAACTATATGATATGGTTTGAATGAGAATGGCCTCCATAAGCTCATACATGTAAGTGCTTTGTCCTCAGTTGGTGAACTATTTGGGAAGAATTAGGAGACATGGCTTTGTTGAGGTGTGTCACTGCGGGTGGGCGTCAAAGGTTTCAAAGGCCACTTTAGACTCAGTTAGCTCTTTCTCTGCTTTATGCTTCTGAGTCAGGATTTAAGTTCTCAGCTACTGCTACAGCTCCGTGCCCGCCCGCCTGCCTGCCTGCCTCTATGCTCACTATCATGATAGTCATGGACTCCCAGCTGAACACACTATAAACTGCTTCTTCTCTAAGTTACCTTGGTCATGGTGTCTCAAAAGTTATTAAGTTACTTTGCTACCAAGATAAAACTTTTATCAAATGGAAATATTCTCCCTTTTAGTAAGTTATCTTCACTTTCTTTATAATGTCTTCTACAGAAAACATCTTAATTCTGGAAATGTCCAATTTATTTCTGTTTTAAGATTCATCCTTTTCATGTCATAACTGAGTCCACTGCTGGGTCCAAGGTCACGAAGATTT
Organism: Arvicanthis niloticus; assembly: GCF_011762505.2. Taxonomy (NCBI): domain Eukaryota; kingdom Metazoa; phylum Chordata; class Mammalia; order Rodentia; family Muridae; genus Arvicanthis; species Arvicanthis niloticus. The sequence continues at coordinate 30,825,805 of NC_047671.1, forward strand.
AAACTCTGTTATCTTTAGCTTTGATGATTTTAGCTCACATTTATGTTGGAGATACATTCTGAGCTGATTTTGTCTATGGTTTAAGCAACATCTTTAAATCAATTTTTTTTGCAAAACATTAAATGAAGTCAAATGTTTATCAAAGGCCTGGCCATGTGCCACTGCCCTAAGCATTTGGGATAATTAAGAAACAGGAAATAAAGCTATCCTACAAGCTTACATTCATCTAAATTTGTTCTCATGTACAAATATCTTTCTTTAGGAGATTAAGATTTTGTTCAGTATTTAAAACATCCTTCCCTTAAAGGGAAAATAAGGACTGTATCATCTTCTTCTAAAAGTAAAACTATCTGCTGGGTGGCTAAACCATGTAGTCAAATGCTTTCCCTTTCCCAGCGTGGTAGGAGTGAAGAATGCAGGACAGAGCCAAGCATTACTTTCAAGTATGACAGTTGTTTAACAGAGTCAAGTCACAAGATGGTCAATAACTTATGGATGGTACTAAATACATCAAGGTCATGTTCTTGCAAAAAGGAAAACTTTTGTCATAAGAAAGAAAAAATTGTATGTCATAATCCTAGTATAATTTAAATGGCTTGGATTGTGTGTGTGTGTGTGTGTGTGTGTGTGTGTGTGTGTGTGTGTGTGTGTGCGCGCGCGCGCGCGAGCACTAGGAAATTGAACTCGTCTCACATAAACTAGAAATGCATGCTACCACTGAGCTGTCCCTTAAAGCTCTAATTTTATAAAATTAGAAATAAACACCTTATAAGATACTCAAAGTACTTAGGCTTTCAATGGCATTACTGTACTAACTGCCTATAGGATTGTTCAATATTTTTCATTTCCACATGTGTCTCTCTTACCTTCAATCTTTTACTCAGTGTAGCTATTACAAAAGAGGTATTATTTCCAGTTTCTATGAAGGAGTATGTATTTAACAAAATAGTTTACTATTGAAGAAATTATCTTTTCCCAAACATATACTTCACTAGTGCTGAGAAAGTCAGTTTGCAGACTCTACCACTGAAGGCGTGCATCACATCACAGTTCTTACACACACCAACCTTCCCTCACACATTGATCTTCCCCTCCCAGTGTCATCTTTAAATCTTCAGCACAGTTCTCTGTGCACCTTGTGCCAGAACTCAGTGACCAGAACGGCATTTGCTGAGTCCATTTCTATGTGTCATCACAAACATAACAGAAGGAAGAACAGTCTGTAAGGCTCTTCATTCTTATCTTCAACTATTAAGTAAAAATATTTCCAAATATTATGGCTAGCTACATAAACTAATAGCAAGAGAAATTCATTAGATTAAAAATCAGAGAAAGTAAGTATATGACTATATGTTTGGGGGTTTGTCTTCTTTTATTTTTTAGTTTGTTTGGTTTTAGGGGGTGTTTTTGTTTTTTGTTTTTGTTTTTGAGACAGGGTTTCTCTGTAGCCCTGGCTATCCTGGAAATCTGTAGACCAGGCTGTTCTTGAACTTACAGATCTACCTGTCTCTGCCTTGGGCCTTACCACAAACCTATTTCACTGTAACAGAGAATCAGAAATCTATGCACTGAGTTTTCTTTAAGGAAGAAATTTCTTCATAAAAATTATTATACATACAGACATCCCTGACCAACATTCAAAGGAGGTTTCTTGTGCCTTGAATATATATTTCATAGAGTTTTCTTTATATGTAAAAAGGTGTGTGCATAAAGCCCAGTTTTGTTCTCTAGTGTCACAAGGGGTGGAGCGTTCTTTAAATTGCCAGGCTCTTGTCCAATAGTGACTGTGACATGGATTACCATAACAGTTCAAAACCGTCCGACTTCTCTGTACATGGCAGCAGTGATCCTCGTGGATCCTTGTGGGCACTGAGATGCTGTCATTTTTCCTAGCTTTCCTCTCAGATTCCTTTCACCCCCTTCCTTCCGTGGCAGGCTTGTTCTTACCATGTCCCTCAGGCTGGCCTTTGACTAATGGTAATCCTCAGCACCCCAAACTCTGGGATTATAAGGGCGCACACCAAACCTTGGTTCAATGTGGCTTCTGAATAGTCTTTGTAAGGATTTATTTCAAACCTTTTTTATAGACAAGCAATTATTACAGAAAACGCTTTCAAACCACTCGTACCATACAGTGAGTTTTCTGTGTAAGTAGCCTCTCTTCTATTTTTTGCCATCAATTGAGTTACAGCGGTCTCCACATAACAACGTGATAATTACTTAGCAGCCCTACTCGGTGCCTATCCTTCCTAAAGACTACTGATCACTCTAAACTAAACTCTAACAAGTGTAACAGGACGGACTGAGGACAGTGCTGGGCACCTCACTCCACCTTTAACAGACAGCTCCATGGCCACAGTTGCTTCCACTTTTAATGTTTGGGTGCTTGGCTTTTAAGATTAAAGTGGTAAACACTGTCTCAATTTATAATCTCCATATTACATTCAGGACCTAGAGTTCAGAAGTTAGGTAAATAGTTTGGTCCAAAATCCATAATAAGAAAGCAACAGCACTAACACTTAAAACTGGGACTTATTCTAAATTTCCTATCGTGGTGCCTATAAAATACATAAAGTGAAAGAGAAGTCTAAACTTAGAGCTAGCAACTAAACAGAAATACAAAGGACAAGAACTTTTTGAAAAGTCAAATAAGAGAGCTATGACTCAACCCTTTAAAAACAAACCTAGTGGGTGGAGGAAGTGAGAAATAGCTTACAGAAAGAGACAAGCTAAGTGTCACCCTATAACACAAAATTTCTGTAGATTCTAAATTATTTAAAGAAAAGTGATTTGGAGGTATTTTTAAATGATGTACATTTATATTACCACGAAGAAAGACCTGAAGAGCACAAAGGAACTTTAGCTATTGTGCACCACAGGCAAGGCTCCTCACCTGCATCAAGTACTGGGCACCTTCTCGCAAGTCATCTGCGTGGACCGGAGCATAGAAAGCCTTCATTTTGTTTTTAATGAGCCATCTCTGATATTTGGCTTGATCAATGGACATCTCTTTCATAGCTTGTCTTCGGGGGCCCTTTAAATTAAATTGTCAAGATTTTTACTTAAAACACAATCCATTTTACACGAGCCCACATACAAAAGCCTCCTCTTATACTAGTGTGAAGGAATGTGCAGAGTGTTGAGACAAGGAAAGCGCAGCAACAGCCTCACGTTCTCCCGGGAAGGAACCCTAATCAGTAAGATTATACAGACGCAGAGCTCTGCTGCTGCCTGGAGAAGGGAGGCTGGAAAGAAGATTTTACACAAAATATTTCAATCCTAAATTAATTAGAGAAATTTGCAATTACGAAAATGGAAAAGAGATTACACAAAGCAAAATAAAAGCCTTCATTTCTCTACAGAAAGTTTACTAGTTTGCTTTTTGTTTGGTCGAAGTGTCAGGTTGTTAAATCACAGTAATGAAAATAACAATGAAAATCAAAGAAAAACACATTCTTCTGCTCCTAGCTGAAGCAAAGGAGCTTTGCTAAATCAAAATTCCATTTTTATCCTTTTATGCAACATATAAAATGTACTAGGCACAAATATATAATATAAAAACTTTCAAGTATTTAAAAGTATTTGTCTTAAAAATAACTGTGTAGAGGAAAATACAATCTTTCCTAAGTATATTGCCTTTTTTTGTAACATCTTGGGCTCAAGGCACTAGCGTCATGTTAGGGATGAGCTAGAAACAAACTGGAAAACTCTATATACACTAACTGAGGTCAGTGCTAACAACAGGCCCTCCACACAAGCCTATGTGCGTATGCAGGGATGCTGTGGCCTGGGCTCTGCAACTAAGAGCAACTGTCACAGCGGTGCAAAACTATGCACAGCATAATTCCTGGCGCCTGAATACAGGAGCAGTGCTGAGGGAAAATGGCACTCTTGTTTTCCTTTTTCTTTATCCCCCTCCCATGGCCTATCATTTATTTGTTACTCGTAAAGGCCTATTTTTAACTAGACTGAGATTTAGAAATAATTCTTAGTGAAGATAGCCTACATTTCTTGGCAATCTGTTCCTCACATTTTTCTTTGGCTTCCCTTCATTCTCTTGGCTAAAAGGCTATTTTAATAAATTCTCCTATTCTTTTAATGCTGTTTCTTCAGGGCAAGACGTACACACTTGTGTCAGAGGACGTGTGCAGTAACATGGAGAGTCCTGGGTGCTTGGCCTGGGTGGCCCACCATCTTTGTTTGATTGTTTTCTGCTAACACACTGGCAGACGTTATCATCATCATCTTTAGAAACCAAAACGTTTTCTGGTCCTGAAAGTAATTATCTTCAAAGAATTAACTCTCTGCGTCTCTCTCTGGTAACCAAGTTGAGAGCCCTCAGATTAGCATCTACAATGTATCTCAAACAGACTTGAGCGTCTTCAAAGCTCTCCTTGGTCTATAACAGGAATGCTGCTTCCTCAAGAGCAGGCACACTCTGTTGTGCAACAAGACACCTTGCTTCACAGAAAAACTCTGTTGTTTCCACCAATGATTTGGACCCCAAAACCCTTCCACAGCATCAGCAGCTGCTTCTATTATGTGCTCCTTATTACAAAGTACAAAATTTGTAGCTGACTTCAACGGATTTCCAACAGCCAATCGGGAAGGAGATACTCAGCTTCATCATTAACACAACTGACCAGGAAGTGCCACAAAAAAAGAGCCACCTTAGTTTCTTATGCAGAACAGGTGATATTGAAAATGACTTAAGAGAAAAAAATGCACTACCCTTAGGGTGCAAACATATTATTTTAGACATTTTGCTTACTACTGGTTAAAATAACTAAAGTTCAAAATATCCAGATCTTTTTAATTATGTTACTTTGCAACTGTTTAGAGAAAAAGGTATTTTGAAGAAAATATCTCAAAAAGAGTCCTACAGATCTGTCTAATGATTTTTAATCTAGAAGGTCTATTAATTACAGTCTGTTTGATGAGTCAAAAACATTTTAATATAAAAACCAAGACTGATACATACCATATGCACATGGCCACAGATCATTAAACCAACATTTTTTGTGAAGTCATGAACAAGATGAAGTAAAGCAGGCCGAGAGTTTGGAGAACCGGTCATTACAAGACATTGTGGCCTAATTTAAAATAATAAAAAAAAAAATTAGAACAATTTGAAATTTTTATGTAGTTTCTCTAAGAATAAAGCTGCACAAGAACTTTTTAAAAATCATCTAGCTACAGAATATGGCCCCTCACCTTCCTAGAATAAAGTAACTATGAGTAACTTACAACCTGAAAGGTGTTCCTTTTCCAGGCCTCATTACTTAAAAATGATTTGTTCTCCATATAGTCTTTCTTATAAGCTAGAACTTGGACGTACTGATAACTTTGAGCACAACAACAAAATATACCTTTTAGGGACCAGCAGAATGCCAATACATAAGGATGAGGGGAGCCAGATGACCAAATCTGCCTACCTGCCATGAACCATCCATGCCTGGACATCTACCAATGCCTTTCTTACTCAATTACTGCATTTTTAAAAGCTTCCTGAAGGGTAATTTAGAGTCTCCTATTAACAATATAATTCTGTTAAAGTTATAGAATCATAAAACCCATGGGAAAAAAAAAAAAAAAACACCTGAGGGTAAAGCACCAAAATACTCAAAGCTATAAAGCAAGCAGAATAGTGAAAGAGCAAAACATAGGAGACACTAAATGAGACATAACACTGTGAAGCTACTGATCCTAAACCTCAAAGAAAGCAGCATGGAGTTGTCAGCAACCAGACATCTCCAAGTATCTCTGCAAACAGCAGTGAAGCTGTGTCAGAGAAACCAAAATCAAGAACCCGGGGCAAGAAACATTCTGTGTACATAAGAAGCAAGTAGGCAGTGCCAAGTCATTTCCATCACTCTGGGGGGCAACTGGCAGCGTCTCCTCAGCTTAATAAAAAGGCTTCTGTGGTCCAGACACTGAAAGTAGCAAGGGCAGTGTCAGCAGTCTAAAAGAAGAGAACTCAGAAAGTTGTTCATGGGTAAAACTCTGAAACCTCCACCTCCTTCCCCTACCTGTTTTTCAGAACTCTGGTTAATAGAGACACACAAACGGCTTAAAATAAAACATTCACTTCTGAGAAATCTAATTAGATCAAAAAAAAAAAAAAAAAAAAAAAAAAAAAGCCTTAATTCCCCCAAAGAATGAGCAAAGCCACATTAATCTACATTGAGGACTTGATTGGCAGGCCTCAGCACCAAAGCCCAGACAGCTTCCTTGCCAAGGAGCATATGTGCTATACTTCGGATGATTCCAAGAACCCAAACTAGATAAAAAGAAAATAGTGAGAAAGTAAATCTAATTTTTGGGAACACTGATGAAGGCTGAGATAGATATAAACTACCAAAAAAAAAAAAAAAAAAAAAAAAAAAAGAGTTATTAGTTCTAACAAAAAAAAAATTTACATTGTGTCTACCTTGCTCAAAGTCATAAAAATATAAATGTTCAATATAAATTAATCAAAGTAACACCATAAAATATATACTGGAAGTATAAAAAGAATGCACCCATGTGCTATGACAAGAGGGATGATAACAGCTAAGTAAGAATGAGATCGCATGGCAAGACAAACAGCTTTATGAAGTCAATACAAAACAAGGAAGTAACGGAGCAGCTGAAAACTCAAGAGTGCTGCCTATGGACGAGAAAACGGACATGGAGGACAAAGCAAGCACTGGTTTTCACAGCAGAATTTCACCACCTCTCCTCTCTCTCTCATGTGTCTATAATGTCAGGACTTAGGGGGTGGATACAGCTAGGATCCTTGAATTATGAGTCAGTTAGGCTATATAGATAAATAAATAAGGCACACACACACAAAAAAAAAAAACCCTCAAACTGAGAATAAAAAGTACTTCAGAAAATCAAATTATAAGTGCATGTGAATTTTTGCTGGTTTAAAATTAATTGTGACTTTTGTTCATATCTTCATTTGTTATACAACTTGCAAGAGAATAATTTCTATTTTTTGTCATACTTGACATCAACTGCCCAGAATATGCTGACATTAAAGACTGTCTACAGGGTTTGCATTCCCCCCACCCACCCCAACCCCACTTTCACATGCAAAGCTGTGATCTCTGGAGAATTGTCACTTTAGAAAAAAGGCAGAGTAGATGGGCAGGCACTCAGATAGCAACACAAGGAGAACCCATCACCTACCTGAAGTTTTTCACATGGTCCTCCACCCCGGAAAGACGAATTGAATGCTGCAGTGCACTGAGATATGTCAGCGCTTGTGTGGAGGATCCCCAGTTCACATCTGTGGGAGAACAGCATCAGGTAGGGCGATACCAATGGCAAATAATTCAAACCCATGAGACTGACAGCAAATTGAGAATTTCATGTTAAAAATGTAAAACAAAGTTTGAGGCCAGCCTGGTCTACAGAGTGAGTTCCAGGACAGCCAAGGCTATACAGAGAAACCCTGTCTCGAAAAAACCAACAGTAGCCAAAGACCTGAAGGAAAGGGGCAGATTATAAGTACAGTAAACACGTTCAAGCTATTTAAACATGAAAACATCCTTCCCTATTGAATAAAAAGATTGGACCTTAAATGATTTTAAACACACTAAAGTATGCTTAGGTATTTTAGAGGATTAACTGGTTCTAAAGTTGAAAAACACAGTTTCTTTGTCCATTCATTTCTAGAGCCTCCATCTGAATCCAAGAGCTCATCATTTCAGATCCATCACTGTTTAAAACTACCGTATTTTAACTACTCATCTTCTGGCTTAACCAGTGGACCAAACTTTCCTGACTTTTTTTGACAGATCTTTTTTCTGTATTCTGAACCAATCCTAGTAGCACTTACCCTCATAAACCTAGACATCATAAATGTGGAGAATGGTAATCACTAACTCTCAGTTTAAGAACAATTATATTTACATATTTAGAAAAATATATCTTTCCATCACTTGAATTCCATACTACATAGCAGTCTCTAAAACAGAAAGAGGCAATTCATATACATATTTTGGTAGTAGCTACTATAAGTGCTGCAAATCTAGAACTTTCAAAGACAATTTTAAAAGACATTAAGTGCAACACAATGTTAGTATATTCATTTTTTTTTGTTTGTTTGTTTAGAGCCTGATATTTATTTGTTTTGAAAAAATTTTAAATTTTGCAAGTAAATTTTTGTAGCTGTAATTTTCTATCTTGGCACAGATTATTGATTGTAGATGTTTATTTTCTTAAAATAAGGTTAGTCATCATTCATTCATAGGTGAGAATGAAATTCTATAGGAATAAAACATTTTTAAATAGTTCATTGACACTAAATGTAGTTCAAAAGAACAAAAAAAACTTATTTGGAAAGAGGGTATTTTAAATTTTACATGTGACACCTTTTCAAATATACAAATGATGCTTGAATAAGAAAAGTTACATAAAAACTTGTCAACATTTTCTAGCTTAAAATACTATAAGCAAAAGTCTACTGACCTGGTTTTTTGTAAGTAACATAAATGTACAGTCCAAGAACTATCACATACGTGAGCAGTGCAGCCCACCAGTTAATGACAAACATCACTATGCAACAAAGAACTGCTCCAATAAGGGAGATCCACATGTTGTAGTATTTGAATGCAGGACGCCATCCTAACAATGACAGAAAGAAAACATCTCTCAGATTTCTCTCTGCTTTACACAGTGGTGCGTAATTATGTATAAAATAGCTTTCTTTATGGCTGCCACACTCAGATGACTTTAAGTATTAAATGCAAGAGTAATCCCTAAAACAGTAAAGTCAATGCCTGTTACTGATCACAACTGGTATTGATAATTCTTAATGACTGAAAACAATATTTTCCTATTACCTTCTCAGACTTTAAGTCAATACAGTCTTTTAAAGATTTAAATTAACCTACCACAGTGAAAACTAGAGAAGGGGCATACAAAGGAAAGACTTCATCCTGACCCTTAGTAGGGCAGCTTTACATTTGATGTTTATGAACTTAAAACTACTCATAAAATGCTAAAATATGTTTTAAACTTGTCACTAATAGCTAAAATATTTTTTAAATACTTCAATAAAGTTTTATTTTGAAAGTAAAACTGTGAGGTTCAAGCATGTATGTTCACACTTCCTTCTTCTGAGAATCTCACGTGATTTACCCTGTTCTGACAAACTTAAATGTTTCTGTACTGATTTCTTTTCTACTGATTTTGAACCCTTGTCTGTTCATAACAAAGGCCCTCATGGTACTTTTTCCAGTAATAAAGCCCCCTTATGTTAGAATTCCAGAGAACTCAATTGTGTAAAGAAGGCACTGGGGGCTGGGACTTAGGATTCAGTGTGAAACTGTGCTCTTATCCAGCATGAAGAACCAGGCTCAATTCTCAGCACTAAAAGGAAAAATTTTTGGAAGGTTATTAAATAAGCACAATGCTCTGAGAACTGAATCAGGTAGGCAAATAGTAAAGACATTTTTAAAATAGGAAATAATGCTTTAGTATGGCAAATGCTGTTGTCAGTGTTCTGAAAGAACAGAGAAGGAAGAGCTTGTCATCAGTGCACTTCAGGGTAGAGACTTTGAATTTGATGTAACGAAAAGAAAACACTTTAATGAACTAAACTCACACAAACCAAATTGTAGAATCATAAAAATTGTGTTTCCTCTGAAATAAAAACTATTAATACATACAAATTCTTAAAATGTAAAAATCACCTGGAGATTTTGCAAGTGACGCATGGAATACTGAAAAGTTGATTAAGGCATATGATGCAAGGAAGAAATTAGAGATAATTGGGGCAATAACATTCAGTTCAGCTGCAAAAAAAAAAAAAAAAAAAAGGAAAGAGATTTAATGGTATTTAAAACTTCAAATCTTGAAATACTTCTAATTTTAAATAGCATCATAAAGACCCTTAAATCTAACACAGATTGATACTTTATATCGTATATCAAATTAATAGCATAATTGGACTTTCACAGTCAACTAATTTGAGTGGCTACACAGAATTCTTTAGGAAGTCTCATCTCAGCAGTGACAGATCTGTAACACTAAAGGCCAGTTAGTGGCATTATCGTTCATGGGCACAGAGGAATCCTCTTCATTCCACTATCATCATATGTATTTTAGGAAAAGGATATTCTAGTAGTCCATACCCATAATCCTAGTCCTTACGAAAGAAAGGCAGGACCATCAGAAATTCAAGGTTATCCTTGGCTACAATAGTGAATAACAAGAATCCAGACTAGGCTACATGAACAAGAATCTAGGAAGGAAGGAAGGAGGGAGGGAGGGAGGGAGGGAGGGAGGGAGGGAGGGAGGGAGGGAGAGGGGAGGGAGAGGGGAGGGAGAGGGGGGGGGAGGGGAGGGGAGGGGAGGGGAGGGGGAGGGGGAGAGGAGGGGGAGGGGGAGGGGGAGGGGGAGGGGGAGGAGGGAGGGGGAGGGGGGAGGGGGAAGGAGGAGAAAAAAAGAGAAAATACAATTTCTTCTAGCCCTAACTTTTACACATCGGCAGTAAGTTTAATAAATAATATCAGGCACTACTATCTGAAATATCTTACTTTGATTAAAAAGTGACATAGTACACTAAAGCAAGGCACATTTTGGTAACACTATAAACATACCCAAAGCTACATGATATACCATTCATAGAACTAACCAATTAGGATGAATCCAAGTGCAATTAAGAATGTTAAGATGTAACCACGAAGAGGTTCATTATTTTTCCCATAACCTTTAGCAAACATCTGGAAAGCTGGGTAGATATTGTCCTTACACAGAGCCTAACCCAAGGGGGAAAAATACAAACATTAAGACAAAACACATGAAAATTAAGATGTACAAATTTACAAGCAGTTAAAGTAGGTTAATCAAGAATGAAGCTCAAGTCTCTCAGTTCTGATACTTTTTGTTTTCTGTCTCTCAGTGTCTCACCTACAGACTATAAAGGACATGTAAATAGTTCAAACAGCAAAGGGTAGTTGGTTTATGACACTGCTAAGGATTTTGTTTCTCTTGCCCCCATGCCATGTTAAAGCTGTATTTTTGAAGAATCAGAGAAGCAGTCATTGAAATAAAGTACAATTAAAAAAAAAAAAAAAAAAACCTAAAATATGGCATTATGATACAGTGTACCTATGGCTTTAAGAAAACCAACTCCAAATCTAAAACTTAGAAGATTAAAAACTCTAAGTATAAAGTTTAACTACTTTTCTTCAAATCTTAATAAATATTGCCTTAAAAATCTTATTAGACACCATTACTATACTTTCTGGCTACAAATACAATATTAAGAAGAAGGCTAGAAAAATCAACATATACCTGATACAGTAATTAAAAGCAATTTCCTAATCAGTATTAGATGCTTAATGACCACTAGAGGAAGCAATATTCATCCTATCACTTCATCTACTACAGTTAATGTAATATGAGCCACATAAATTATTTAAGTTGGCATCATGGTAACTGAAACCATTATTTACTAGTTCTGTAAATATGTAGGTTTGTATAGACCTATATAATATTTATACAAATCAAATTATACCAATCTTGATATATGTATATACAAACAAACACATGAGATTCATAAAGGTAATTTATCTGAATATAACAATCTAAATTTTAAAATATTATTTTAACATATTCTTCAATAAAAATAATATGAAAATATTTACCTGAAATATTTTGGGAGCACTCACGAGAGATGCTAGTGCTGACGAGAGTGTGGCTGAAAAGATACCTGCAGAGATCAAGGGTGCAAATCCTGACACCATGCTCATCACCTTAAATAAAAGAACAGAGTAAGTAAGTAGTCACAATTTGAGGTTTCTAATAAAGGAAACTAATACTAGAAATAATCTAATAGGAATCTGGTAATGGCAATGAGAAGTAAACTACAAATTATTAAAATAGGTCTACTACTAAAAATCCTTTTCTCTTGTAAATTTCCAAATGTACATATAGCAGAAACAAAGGATAATGAGCCGCCAACTACACACCACCAGGTTCCACCACAGACAACTGAGCCGATCCCACATCACTGCGAAACAACTCCGAGCTTTTGAGTGCATAAAGGTTCAGTATGTATCTCTTAAGAGACAAAGACTTTTGAACACTATAACTAAAGCCATTACTCCAGCTTAATTATCTGGCCTTTCCTTCACAGTATACCTATGTTGTCAGCAACCAAACTACCTCAACTGTCCCCATTTTCTTGGTCATTAAGATTAAAACAGGTTTGTTTGTTTTTAAACCAGCTCTCAAAAATGACTGCTATTATTTGGTTGATGTGTTTTTTTTTTTTCAATATTTGTAATATATGGTTTTATATTTTAATTTTTCTAATTTTTTCCTGCCATTCTCTGAAGCTCCTATCCTATATCCTGTGGTGTGCTGACCCTCTCTCTCCATTATATAACCCATTTCTCTCATCCTAGGTTCTAGAAAACTGATGGTTAGTTAGATCTAGCCAATAAGTCAGACTGAGGTTAATCTCTTATCAAAGTGTACTCCATCAAGATGGTTTATTTGTATGGGCTATACTGTAGGTATAAAGGCTTTTTTTAAAGTATGTAACAGTTAAATGTAAAAATGTCAAACCAAAAGGTAATGATACAAATTCTATCTGCTTCTAAATAACCTGGGATACAAGAAATTATAAACAAAACACAATTAACCACACACTAATAAATGATGAAGGTAGGTAATATGTACATTATGCTCATTACAGTGCTTTCCCTGTGCATTTTGTCCACATAGTTCTGCACATGTGTGTGCACTCCTCCCAGACTCAGAGTTAGGCATGAAAACTTCAGGCTCACTTCTCTACAAGCATTGTCCTTTGGACAAATCATCAGTGTCCTATACTTAGTATCAAAAAAAAAACTACATGAAAAGCCAACTAGACTTCTGGCTTTCCAGTTTAATATTTTCCCTCAGCACTTCCTAAAATTTAATGGTGAAAAGAAAAAGGACATAGTGACACTGAATGAAAACAGTGGTTACATCACTGTTGTCCACATGAAAGCAGTAAAGATGACCAGCAAGATGGCTCTCCAAATGAAGTGCTGAATGGAAGTAAGGAATAATAGTGGGAGTGCACAACTTGCTAAACACAGTGACCAAGTCCAGGATAAACAGGGCTGGGAGTGATCAGGTATGAGGACTTGACTGACAAAAATACAGCAGCTCACACTTTGTTCATCATATAATGCATAAATCAAACGCTTCACAGGATATCAAAATAAATATAACAAGATAAAATATATGTAATTCAAAATTTAAAGCCAGCAAGATATCCTAAAAGCCTCTACTCCCTTGAGCATGAAGTCACTTATATATGAAAACCAGCAATTGTAAGTAGGGCTTGTATGGACTTCCTAACAGCCATCTGAGGTGGTCTAAATGAGAATGGTCCCCATAGGCTCACATGTTTGCATGCAAAGTTCCCAGCTGATGAAATGTTTGGAAGGATTAGAAAGTGTGCCCATTTTTTGGAAGCTATGTGTTGCTGGGGTGGGCTTTGAGTTTCAAAAGCAAACACCAGACCCAGTGTCTGTCTCTCTCTGCCTGCTGTCTGAAGATCAGGAATTAAATCTCTCAGCTACTTCTCTAGCAACATGCCTACCTGCATGTTCTCCACAATGATAATAGACTAAGTCTCTGAAACTGTATACAAGCCCTCAATTAAATGCTTCCCTTTATAAATGTAGTCTTGGTCATGGTGTCTCTTCAAAGCACCAGAACACTAAGGCAGCATGTAACTTACTTACTGCTTAGTTATATTCTATTGACGACACTCGATTTCTAAATAACACTTGATTTATACAAGATTGCCCATCACCATTTTGTATTTTTTCCCACAGCATTATTATAAGTTTACTTATTTAAATTAAAACAGAGCTTGACTCAAATGAGTCTGCAAGAGAGATCATAAAGAACATAGCTTTTTTTATTTCCAGGAAAAACACAGAAATCTGACTAGCACTTAAGTTGCTGGGTAGAGGCCAATGTTTGTATCTTTTATACACCATATCAATGTCAGAATTGGAGTGAACCATTAAATTAGCATGAATATTTTTATTTCTACAATTTTGCCAAATCTTGTGACTAGAAAATTCAAATTTGTATCACATAACTGAATCCAACACTTAAAAACACAAATAAATTGCTTGAAACTATTCAATGGACTATAAAATGCCATCAAGCTGCACTTTAGTTAGAAATTTTATTTATAAAGTTGTATTATGAAATATTTACATATTATAAATAGTAATATATGTTCCAACAATATCCAGATTCTCATTACTCTGTTAATTATGTTTTGGTAATAAAATTTCTATTTTTTTTTTAACTTGGGATCTATAGAAATCCATACTGTTATACAATTACTATTTTGTATTACCTGCTTAAATCTATATATGTATATTTGTTTTGATCATCTTAGAACATTATTTCCCTAGGTTCTAACTAATAAATCTGACATACTAAAATTTCACTTCATTGTACTATCTTTTTCCTATGTCTATGTATGTTAATAAAAGGGGAAAGAACAGTCCTGGGTATCCTTCCGCAGATACTGCCCAGCTTTTCTTAAAACAATCTCAAAACTGGCCTGAAATTTTCATCAGAAGAGCTGGACCTTCTGCCAGTAAGCCCCAAGTAGTTAGTTGTCTCCCCCTCCTTGCCTCTGAAATTACAAGCATACACAACTATACTCGGTTTTTTTACACATCTTCTAGGAAGCAAATTCATGTTCACATGCACCAAATAAGCTATTTCTTCAGCCCCATGGATTTAACATCTTAACAGAGGTAAATAAAAGACAAAAAATTAGCAGTCTCCAAAAATGTAATAGCTGATCTTTATACAGTTAATAGTATTTCTATAATACCCCTGTGTGAGTACACATACATGTATGTATGTACATATGTATGTATTGAGAAAAGGTATCATGTAGTCCAGTTGTTTGCTACATAGTTAAGGATGCCCTGAAGCTGGTGACCCTCCTATTCTATTTCCCAAATGCTGGGATTAAGGACATGTGCCACTTCACCCAGTTTGTATGGTGCTAAGGACTGAGATCAGGGTTTTGTGAATGCTAGACAAGCACCTACCAACAAGCCACATGCCCAGCTCTATTGATCAGTTATCTTAACATTTTATTTATACATAAACAATGAAGGTACTGCTAATAACTAGGAAGCTAAAATTGCTAGAACAATTTTGGAAGAAGTTAATCTGACTTCAAGACTTACTATATACTAACTACATGAATCAGGACTGACACTGATGAACAAATAGACCCAAAGCTCAATGGTAAAGAACAGACAGAACCCAGAAACAGACCAGACAAAATGACTTTTATGAAAGATACTTGTTCCGTGGCTTTCTGAAATAGTATAAAATAGTATACCTAAATGCTATGTGTATATGCACTGTACAGTACTAGAAAAGTGTAACTCTCGAGGGCTTTGTTTTATTCATGAATAGTTTATAGAGTTTATTTACTCTTTTGTGTTTTTCCCATTTGCCTAGTTAGTGACAACAGGGACTAGTAGGAGGGGCATAAAGTATCAACCATCTTCTCTAATGTAGAGGGACATTCTGAATGGCCAGATTTCAGGTGGTCTAATCCCTAACTACAGAATGTCTATATAATATAAACTCAATGCTCACCTGAAAGTTGTTCATTAGCCCATAAGAACAAGGATTGCTTTCACAATAAGAAAAGTCAAAGTTTAATTTGCAGGCTGCAGATGTACAGTTTGTTAGCTCTGTTGTAATGGTATCATTAACATTCCCAGTGGCATCCCGAACAACACAAGAACCTGAAGCACAAGTGACAATGAGAGTAAGTCATATCTGCATTCCTCTTAAAATTATACATCCATTCATGAAGAAATCACAGTACAGTCTAGGTACACACTCATAATAGCATATGCTGCACTTAATACAGATCTTTACTCTGAATGAAGCAAGAAGTTTGGGGGTGACTAAAATTTAAGTAATGAACTGAACCTTCTATTTAAAAAAAAGTTTCCACAAATTAGGGAAAACCTTGTACAAACATTTCAGTGCCTAGATGGACTACAGACTAGGCTGCTTTTGTTCTCTCTACCTTTCAACCATGCTGGCAAAAGCACCTTTCCTTCCAAATGTACCTGAGACCTTACAGGACTGGAGACGAAATCCCTGTGACTACAAACAGCTTGCAAGCAGCCATGCTTTCTGTGTCCTGTGCCTGGTTTCTTTGGGAGACACTGTGTATTCTAGGCTGGACACACTTAAGGGAGAATCCTGCTTCTGTCTACTGAGCAAGAGGATCACATACAATGTGTGGCTAGGCCTGACATTGGGTGATAAATATTCTGTTGGTCTGAACTAGTCAGAAAACCACTGTACAGAGCTTTCGCTGGCCCCTCCTGAGCATCCGAAGGGGCAGCCACTGCTTACTTAGCACAGACGGAATGAAGTGAACATGAGGTCCAACACCAGAGGGTCAGACATGTCAAGAGATGTATCCTTGGCAACAAATTATTTTAAAAATTGGAACATAATCAGTTACTCCATTAATTAAATTAAAAACAAACTTTATTTAGCTTAGCTACATAATATAAGCATATTTGAAAGTTTTAGGGAAACATAAATTTTATTAAATAAGTATGCTTATATACATTGTTGCTTTCTCAAACAAATTTCAGAATTATATATTAAGAATATATTATATTGGGGAGGAGGTATGAGATGTGGAACAGTCAGAGGGTGGACCAGGAGGGGGATAAAGACTGGACTGTAAAAAAATATTTAAAGAATAGAAATATAAAAAAGAATATACCATATCTAAAATCATTTTTAAAGGGCAATTTAGCATTAGCAGCAGTTAGCATTTCTAACTTTTGTTCGGTTAAATTTCAAAATTACACTAAGAGATAGTAAAATTTGAAAAATAGAGTTCTGTTGCTACTTCTGAACAAAACAATTTCTAAATGTGGGAAAATTACAGTATTCTTACTAAATATGCATGGAAACATCTTACCATGAAATTAGTAAATTCAGATCTTATAATTTTGTTTAAAAATGAATAGATGCATGCAGAATAGGGTTCAAGTGATTGCTTGGGCCTTTCCATTTTTTAAAACTTTATTTAATATTAAAGAGTAATAACAATAACTACCTTAACAAAGCAACTAATTCTATGACTTTTTTAACCAAATATTTTGGAATAGTAAAGGTAGAAAATGCTGTAGTAATACTTATGCTATGACATCACAAAATTTCTGAGACACAAAGAAACAAAGGCTATTTACCTACAGACACTGCAATTCCTATGTAAACCAAGGTAGTAATCAAAATGGCTAAGAGTGTTCCTTTGGGTATGGCAGACTGAGGATCCTAAAAGACAAGAAGACATTTTTAGTCTATCTTTAAAAATAAATGCACGAATAGCATTTCTTTACATATCAGTAATGATACAGTACTTCATAATACTTACTGCAAGATCACCTGAGATATTTGCTCCAGCTAGAATACCAGTTGCAGCAGGAAAAAAGATGGCAAATACAGAAAAGAAAGTCTCTTCTTCTCGAAAATCTGGTCCAAAGTTCTCATTAAATATTTCAGCTACAGAAGACAAAATATTTTGGCAATTATTAGACAGCAAATAAGACCAAAATAATTTAGGTTAAGAGTAATCAGTATATATGGTCTCTACACAACTGCTCATTCTTACTTAAAGCTAATTCAGTTATCAGTGTTCCTGTTTTCTGGGATGAAGGAATGGTTGATAATCAAATGGTGATCTAATCTTTATTATAGCCTACTTTTTTGGTATCTCTTACCAGTAATTTAAAGAACCTCCAAACTTGTTATCACTAAC
Organism: Arvicanthis niloticus; assembly: GCF_011762505.2. Taxonomy (NCBI): domain Eukaryota; kingdom Metazoa; phylum Chordata; class Mammalia; order Rodentia; family Muridae; genus Arvicanthis; species Arvicanthis niloticus. The sequence continues at coordinate 30,843,653 of NC_047671.1, forward strand.
TCAAACAAAAATCACAAGTATAGATCACTACCCCACTGTCCCCTAAAGAAAACAAACAAATCAAAATCACATCTCCTAAGAAAGGAGGTGGGATCCCTGGAGCCAGCCTGTCCTACTCTCTGCTACCCACTCCAACTCCTACAGATTCTTAACATAGCCTTCCCTATTTCCTGAGCCAGATATTTTTAGCTAAAAACAAAAAGAAATAGTCTACAGGAGCAATTAAAAAATAAAGTTAGTTTGAACCTGAGACACCAAAATAAAAAATATAGTTGGCAGGCCAGGACCATGATAAATACAACTGTGCACTGAAAGGAATGAGAGAGTGTGGTGGATAGTTACTGTGTCACCTTGACAAAAGCTGTATTTATCCAAGAGAAGGGAACCTTAATTAAGAAATTATCGCTGGGCAGTGGTAGCGCAATCCTAGCACTTGGGAGGCAGAGGCAGGTGGATTTCTGAGTTTGAGGCCAGCCTGGTGTACAGAGTGAGTTCCAGGACAGCCAGGGCTACACAGAGAAACCCTGTCTCAAAAAAAAAAAAAAAAAAAAAAAAAAAAAAAAGGCAAAACAAAAAAAAAATTGTCTCCTCCACAAGGTCCAGCTATATGCAAGCCTGTAAGACATTTTCTTAATTATTGATTGATTGAAGAGGCCCAGAGCATTGTGGGCAGTGCCATCACTGAGCTGGTGGTCCTGGGTTGTATAAGAAGGCAGACTGAGCAAGCCAGTAAGCAACAGCACTCCATGCCTCTGAATCAGTTGCTGCCTCCAGGGTCCTAACTTGTTTGAGTTCCTGTTCTGACCACCTAGGATGATGAACAATGTGATATGGAGCCAAAGAAACCCTTTCCTCCCCAAGCTGCATTTGGTCATGGTGTTTCATTACAGCAATTGTAACCCTAAGACCTAATCACCTAATGGTTTCCGGAATACCATCCTGGAAGTGCTTGTAACAGAGCCCCTGGCTCTCACTTCTGCTTACTGTCTTTCTCTCATCTCTCCTTTATTCTTCTCAGTCTCACACTCATCCTACTACTAAAATGAAATTTCCATTTTTCCTTTCATTTACAGTACCACATGGAGTTCTATCACCACTTACAGCATATAGAGTATAAGCCAAAAACCCATTCCTCTCCAACTTGCTTTTTGGTCATGGTGTTTCATCATAGCAACAGTAACCCTAACTAAGACAGAGGGGTAAGAGAAGTAATAGATACAGCAATCACTGAGTTGAGAGCAGAGCACCAGTCTCACAGCCAATGAGGAAAGCCTTTCAAAAAGGAGAAGAATGTGACTAAGGAAGGAGAGGAAACAATCTATGCTGCTCAAGGATTACTAATACAATCATTTGGTTAAAGTCCGATGGAGGTAAGGCTATCCACTGTCTTAAAGTACCATTTATGAAATGGCAACTTCCCAAGAGGGAAGCCTCTTAGTCATCACATTAACAAAAAGATAAAAATTAACATGATAGTGGGGAAGATCAGATTAGGACCTTATTCCAGGTGCTGAGAACACATCATCTACCAAGCTAATATAAACAAAACACCTGGAGAAACAACCCCACACATATCAAGTAAGGATCTGTAATCTTGAAAACTGTCACACAAGACAAAAAAGCTTAATGAAACTGAAGATTACATAATGAGTTATGCTTTTGTTTTGTTTTAAACGGGAAAGAAAAGCAAACAACTTAATGCAACTGATCCTGAACTGAAAAACCAGCTGTTGCTATTAGGAGGCCCATGAAGACTGAAACATCTGTGCACTCGTGCATCAGACCAAAGGTACGTTTCCTAAATGGCCACTCTCCTTAGTGGATAGGAGCTGAAAACTTTAGAGATTAGAAGTCATGATTTTTGCAACTTCTGTCTGCTTTCACAATCCATAGCACTTTTAAACTGTTATGTTTAAAACATCACATGCCAAGTAAAATTTTGGTTAATGATAGGCAATATAAATAACAGCTTCTATAACTTTATTTAGCCTGATGACATCATAGAGACATTTTAGAGTAAGTAAACCCTAGGATGTATGTGCAACACTAAAATCACCTAAAGATACATTTTCACATTCCCATTACCAAGAAACACAAAACTGGACACATTATAATGAGAGCCCTGCTGGCACCTCCTCCTTAGAGAGACTGGCTTCTCTACATTCTACCACTGCTGCTGATAATACTCAAACACTAAAGATAAAAATGAGAGTGATTTTACTCTAATTGTACAGCCTAAATATAAAGAGGGCAAAACCTGAATTATTAATTAGTGTGAATCACCAGACCAAACATAATTACAGTATAAATTACCTAAAATGTACTAAATTTAGTTAACAGCACAATGCTGTAATTGGCACTTTAAGAAAGTATTCCATCTTTTTACTTACATTTATAGCCAAAGAAACCCTTGGGCTTCTTGCTCTCCAGTGAGATAAATGTTCCTATGACGAAGTCAGCAATGGCCAGAAGAAGAATCACCAGAAGGACGATCTGAGCCTGTGGTTTTAAACACTGAAAATCACAATCTTGTCTCCTGTACTCACTTCCATTACACAGATAATTTGTCTTGTTTTGTCTGTCTGCCAAATGTCTTAAAGAATGCAAAGTATTCAGTAGGTACTCAATAAATGCTATTACATGAATAACAGCTCTTAGTGAACTATATTAAAGCTCGATGCAGTGTGGGAGCCTGAAGCTTCCACTTGTCAGATAATCTGCAGAAAGATCACAAGTCTGTGACTAGTCCCAGCGCTGAGATTATTAGTGAGACTCTGCCTCAGGCAAAACTGAGAATGTTCGATTATGGATAGAATCATGCCACCCATTTCTAAAACAAGTCCTAAAGATAGGAAAATCCCCATGCAAGCCACAGGCTCATTTTTTTTTTTTTTTTAAAGAATTTATTTATTTATTTTGTTTACACAAAAAAAGTACACTGTAGCTGTCTTCAGACACCCATATGAGGGCATCAGATCTCATTATGGATGGTTGTGAGCCACCATGTGGTTGCTGGGATTTGAACTCATGACCTCTGGAAGAGCAGTCAGTGCTCTTAACCACTGAGCCATCTCACCAGCCCCCACAGGCTCATTCTATACAACTCTCCCTACCTCCCTGCCCAGACTACCATCTTGGGATGGTAAAGAATATGTTTGCTGTCAACAAGTTTCATATCAGGTCCACACATAATGCTGTATCTGTCTGTAACTGTTCTAAGAAAGAAGGAAAAACAAAAAGAAATGCCAAGGTGGGAACTCAGAGGCAAAGGCACTGAAAGGGAGAAACCTTAAAGCTATCAACTTTTCTGTAACATTAGCTTTTCATAAAGTCTGGGTAAATACTATCATCTGTGCAAATAACATTTTAAACAACATTTTAAAATATGATTATTATGGAAATGGAGCCACATGTGCCATAACATGTGTGGACCTCAGAGGCTGCTCTACGAAGTTGGAGCTCTCTCTCCTCCTTCCACCTTGAATCCAGCTCAGATCACAAGGCTTCCTTTTACAGCAAGCACCTTTACCTGCTGAGATGTCTTGCTGGTCCAGCAAGAACTTCTTACACACTAATTGTGGCCCAAGAGGGATGAAATTATAACCTTTTCAGCAAAGTCAATTCTTACAGTTGTAAATAAATGAAGACTGGGACACACTCAACAGTAGACAGAACCCCTATCACACAAGGGGCCTTGGGCTCAATTCTTAAGCACTCAAAAACAAGCAGACAGAAAGGAAAGCAGTGTTTAACTGGATTTAAAATGGGTTATGTTCAAATATATCATTTTAAAGGCTAATACTTACATACCATAAACTTCTAGAAAAATGGCCACTTTTTCCACTAGAATCTGAACACTTCCCAGTTTGAGTTTCCTAGAACACTGGCTGTGTGGACGCAATGCTGACAAATCTGTCTCTGTCACAGCTCACCTTTGCTTCCCACTCCATTCCAGCCACTGAGATTCCCAGAAGAATCACTACTGTAATGGCCCCAATAATTCGGATATCATTGATTTCATCTATCATAAGTATGGAATGTTCCTACAAAGGAAAATACAACGAACAGCTCTTTACATACAGACACTGCATCAGTGCTTATTAAAGTGACGGACAGAAGTAGGTATAATGACGCATGCTTGTGTTCCCAGTACTTGAAGTCAAAGGCAGGACTATCAAAATTCCAAGGCTAGCCTGGTTTATACTACAAGTTCCTAGCCAGTTTGCAAGACCCTGTCTCAAAATCAAGAGAAATAAAAAAAAAAAAAAAGAAAGAAAGAAAATACTAATTACTATTAGTTGTTGTTCAACTAATATCTTAGATATCTAATGTCTTATTAAATCATTATTACTGGTATATTTGATATGGAACCAATCAAAAAAGGAATTACCAACCAAGAAAATTATGATCTGACTGGTACTGTTAGGTTTTATAATGTGGCATTAACAGAAATGTATTCTGTATTTGATATAATTAGTGAACTCATGCTTTAAGTGTCTTTTATGATACAAGAGGGATAAAGAATAAACCCTCACGCTATTGTCAAAACCCTAGTTCTTACTCCATAAGCAAAAAATGACTTAAGAGTTAATAATGTAGACAGCGTTTTTAAAGCTCACATCCAGGTTCGATGGGTGCGTGTGCATCATTTCAGTGAAGACTTGGCAAATGAATGACTAAGTCCAATTACCTTAAGCAGCTCCACCACAGTCTCTGCAAATCCAACAACATACATAGCAACTGCCACTGCATTGGCGAAAGCAAAGATCAAGCCAATTGCACCACCAAATTCTGGCCCTAGACTTCTGGAGATTAGATAGTATGCTCCTCCTAAGGAAAAGATTAAAATCCAGTTAGGGTTTAATGCCAATAATTCTTTTAATTAGACCAAGGAATTCGCAAAGCAGATTCAGCCAAGTAAGTGAATGTATTTTCAGAAAGAAACTCATCAAACTGGTATCTGAGATGCTGTGTTTACAGAAGTATTGCAGTGAGAACTGCCTTAATAAAACAGGAACTTCAGACCTGCCTTCGGTGACTTATATAAAGTCACTGATCTGAAACTTTCTAACTTTTCTGAAACTTTTCTTTCATTGATCTGAAAGTTAGAAGAGATTTCCCTATCATAGGAAAAAAACTATGGCACTTCTTGCTTGGTAATACTAGTAATCCATAGTGAAACAATGGATTTAAAAAAAAAAACAAAACAAAACCTGACTACCAATGATAAGCTGATTTTACTAATGCAGTACTTTTTGTCACATGTAGCAAAATGTGATGTTTTCCTCAATTTCAGTGTCTTGGCTTTACCATTACCCAAATGAAGAGGCTTCTAATTATTTCAGAAACAATTATTTTTCTTTTAGACATTTGAGACCAAGCAGCACAATCTTCTTCCAGATTAAATTTTGCTAAAATATAACTGTTTCCTTTCTGGTCTCATTAGTCATATAAATAATGAAAGTAAACAGCAATGATGCATTCATCACAATCCTGTATGTCCAAACCATGTATCACAACCATGTCTCAAACAGTGGCTACTATTATTATATGATCTTAAATCCTAACAAAACTGGATCTTGCCTGACCCTGTTACAAACCCAGCATGTGACAAAAGGTGCTTACACTTCCTTTATCCCACAGAATAGCCAAGTTCATATTATTTCAGATGTAACTTCAAATCCTAGAATTTACACAGTGGTCATGTTTTAAAGGGTGCCTGTGGCTGTCATCTACTTTTGTACTCTGTATTCAGCTGAAGACAGGAAGAGGCTGGTCTGTGCAATGCAAGAATGCAGGTCTGAGTGATGGGACTGAGAAGCAGCATTACTTAAGGGCAGAATCCACAGGACTGCAGCAGTCTGCCAAGCACAAGCTCTCGAAAATACATATGAGATTTGCAGAACAGGAAAAGGTTCTGGGTACTAAGGAAGATGCAGTAACTTAAAAAGCATGAACATGTCTTTCAGGTTGGGCCTGTGGCAGCTGCACTCACCTCCTCTCACGAACCCATTGGTAGCTATTGCTGAAGTAGACAATCCTGTGATAGTAGTCACAACGGTGGCCATTGCTATTACAAGGACGGAGAGACCTTTAAAGGAGAAAAAACAAAAACAACTAAGAACCTTACACTCCTAAACTTGTCATTACCTAGAACCAGCTGGGCTAAACACTGAAGTAACATTATGGACTGTTGTTTTGAATGAGAAAGGCCCCCATAGCCTCGAATATCTGAATATTTGGTTTCTAGTTGGTGGACTATGTGGGTAGGGTTAGCAGGTGTGGGCTTGTTGGAGGGAGTGTGTCACTGGGGGTGGGCTTTGAGGTCTCAGAATCCTACACCAGGCCCAGCCTCCTTCTCGATGCATTCTGCATGTGAATCATGTAGTGTAAACTCAGCTACTGGTCCTGGGTCATGCCTGCTGCCATGCTCCCCACCTTCAGGTCATGGGCTCACCCTTTGAAATTAAGCGAGCCCTCAATTAAATGCTTTCTTTTATTAGCTGCCTTGGTCATGATATTTTTTAACAGAAATAGGTAAGTAACTAAAGCACAGGTAATAGACTACCTAATTTTAACTCATTTTTGAGAAAACCAAAATTATGGAAGTCAATTATGGTAGCAATCTACCTAAAGGGCAACACAGCTCCGTCAGCAATTGTAGAAGGGCATACAGCTATTTTAACACACAGATCAAGTGGGGTAAAGCTTCACTCACCTATTCCAGCCTGACCCACAATCCATGACAATCTAATAAACAGCATCACACCCCAAATGTTTAACATACAGCGTACCTTGGAGAGAAAAGAGGTCACAACACAGATAAACAATGCAATTAAAACATGAAACAGTAATAAATATTAAACAAGCCAAAAAATAAAACACACTTGAAACCACAGTAGTTTTGAAACCTACTCTTCTGAAGTTTGTCAAAGGGACTTACTGAAAGCTTACTGATAGGTGATGTAAGTACAATGTAAATATGTTTACAAATAGATGTGCTCACCAAAAGTGTCAGAAACACACAACTGTTTAAGATTTAAACACTTTTTTTACTTTTATTTTTATTTTGTTTTCACAGACAGGATTTTTCTGTGTAGCCCGGCTGTCCTGGAATTCACTACAGAGATCATATTAGCCTTGAACTCAGACATTCCCCTACCTCTGCTTCCACCTGCTGGGGTTAAAGGCCTATGCCACCAGGCCTAGATAAGACTTCAACAGTATTCCTTTGTAAGTTTTGTGTGTGTATTTATAACATCTATCATAAACAGTTATGGCAGAATTAAGTACTGCATACACACCAATACATATGTCAATGGGTCACATCATTTTTTAAAAATTTAAACTGAGTATAAACTCTCACAACTTGGGCATGTTAATTTTTTTATTCTGAGTTCCTGTTTGTATATTGTTACAACTGATTCAGCACTTAGGAAGCAGAAATAAAACACTGACCACAAAGTTCAAGACCTGCCCAGTATACTTTGCATATTCTAGGCCTACCAGAGCTATATAGCAAGACCCATTCTATCAAAAAGAAAACTTGTGACTTTACAATTTCTATTCAGATGATGTATATAATAATTAATTAACATTTCTCCTCTAAAAACAAAAGAAACACACAAGGTATTAACTGCGTCTTCCATAGTACTCACAAGCAGATTGTTAAAGCAAAAAAAAAAAAAAAAAAAAACAAAAACAAAAACAAACAAAAAAAAAACAGTAATTCTCTTGAGAGTATCAACTAAATTTTCTAATCAACAGAAGAACAGAATCTATGCATACATACTAATACACCCTTGATCCAGCCAAACTTTATAACTCCTTTACTTTCGGCAGTGTATGTGACCACAGCATCTCTGGTTGGAGTACTTTCTTCTCCATTCGCAAAGCCATCCTCAAAAGGTTCCTGGTAACAGAAAGAAATATAAATACAGAATAAGAATTAGATATATGGGTGGGAGAGGAGATCCTTGGTCCCATGAAGGCTGAACACCGAGTGGGGAGGAATTTGAGGGTGGGGAGGGGGGAGTGGGAAGTAGGTGGGGGCACACCCTTGTGGAGGCAGGAGGGGGGAGATGGGATAAGGGGTTTCTGGGTGGTGGGGGGAATGGGGTGAGGGGATAAAATCTGAAATGTAAACATAATATCCAATAAAAAATATGAAAAAAAAAAGAATTAGATATGAGATTGAGAAAATGGCTCAGTGGTTAAGAGTACTGGCTGCTCTTCCAAAGGACCCCGGTTCAATTCCCCGCACCTACATGGCAGCTCACAACTGTCTGTAACTCCAGTTCTAAGAGATCTGATACCTTCACACCAGTGTACATGAAATAAAATTTTTTTAAAAAAAGAGTTAGATGTAATTTTGAATCACTTGATAAAAACATATAACATGGTCTACTATACTTAGGATAACATAACAAAAACTTCCAGGAATGACACAATAATTTACTACATAGTCTGTAAACCTATGTTCCCATACAGGTTCACGAACTGACAGTACTCATTGTAGTGGTACTAGAGAGATCTGGAACCATAAAGAGAGAGAGAGGCTTAGCTCAAGGTCCTACATCACCAGGGAGCTACCCTGTAAGCATGTGTGTCCTGGATGCGGGTGATAGAATGCTCACGTCTGTACATACTCCTGCTGCTGTACTGCACTACAAGGTGACCCAGTCAAGGGGAAGCTCTTACCAAAGCCTACAACATGTTGTCTGGGCTTTCAGCAATCACAACTGTGAGCCAAATGAACATTCCTTCCTAAATAGCCTGGCTCAAGTATTTCAATAAACTAAAAACAGGCTTCTCAACACTTCACCTAAGAAAGACCATAGCAACCAAGTAAAAGGAAACGTAAAATTTAAGTGTTTCTATGAAGTAAACCCATTTTAATGATTCCAGTTTTAAAAATGGGCCTAGTGGTAGAAACCTGCATCCTAGCACTCAGAAAGCAGAGACTGGATGATTGAGCTCAAAATCTGGATACCACCCTAGGCAACGTGGCAAGATCCAGTCTGAATTAATAATGAAAATAACAAAATGAATGTTTTTACATTTTGGTAGTGTCTGGAGTGAACAGTGACTGCTGCCTGCTTACTGCTAGATGTTATGGTGTGGTTGTCCTGACATCCCAATACTCCTAGGACAGCCTGTCCCAGTTCTAGGTAATTTTGGGCTATACAGTAAGAACTTAAAGATGAACATACAGACAGATGCACAGAGGGATGATGAGTGATAGACAAGAGTCAGGCCTTGGCTCTTTACCACAAACTATCATCTAGCTACCATACCCTTTCCCACATCTGAAATACCAATATTAACAATGTAAAATCCTTTTTCGTCTTGGGGATTTTTTTGTTTTGTTGTTGTGTGTATGTGCTTGTTTGTTTCTGTTTTCAAGACAGGGTCTTCTATGTGTAGCCCTGGCTGTCCTAGAACTTGCTCTACAGCAAGCTGGCCTTGAACTCAGAGATCTGTCTGCCTGTGGCCCCAGTGATGGGATTAAAGGCATATGCAGCCACCTCCCTGTTTAAAATTCTCCCACAGCAACCAACACAGAAGATTCACAAGATTCCCAGAACCACTCAGAACTACTCTACACTGAGCCTACATGCTCTAGTCATCAGTTCTACAGACTTTTCATAAATCACAATACAGTCTCACTTTTTTTCCTTCGGTAAAGTTCCATATCTAATTCTGTAGCTCTTGTTTTCTTATTCTCTACCTCCCCTCTCGGGGTTCTATCTGTTCAGTCCATCCTGGAACCCAGGCCTGACATTGACTACTAGTATTACAAGACTCCATGAAAACATGATGGGAAAAAAATGGCTTGGAACATAGGCGCTCGCTCAGTCAAAAGTCAAACCTTTACACCATCATCATGGTTCTTACTTCATAGTCAACCCCAGACAACAAAACACAGCTATTATCTTCAACACTGATTGTACATAGATGTACAAAATATATGTAAAACATAGATGTACAAAATCCAGTTTTTAAAACTGATTTTCATGCTTCAACATCACTAAGTGAATTTTCCCTTGCCCCTAGGCTATCTTCTCCTTACATAGAATCTGGTGTAAATATGGCACCTTATTAGTATATATTAACCTTAACAGAAATGTATAGAAATAGCTTTTAAGGTGACTAGATGTTAGTGCATCATAATCACAATCCTAGTTGGGCTTTACACCGCTGTTTACAACGGTGTGAACGCTTCCCAGACAGCAGAGGGTCAACCGTGAAACAAGAAAAAAGAAAACTCTTACTCAATTTCACCAACCCCCTCAGCTGTTCAATTATTCAAATAAAACCACAAAAAAACAGGCCTGACTAGTCATTTGTTAATTTTTTCCAGTTTTCACTCTGGAATATAAAGTCTATAATATACACCCAAAAAAAAAGGCATCTCTTTCCATCTCTGTCATAAGAAAACTGAATATGTGTCCCTAATCAGCTACTTTTCCCAAAGTTAAATAGCAATGTGGGTGTCTTGAACAATGTGTAAATATGCAGGCATCCAAAAATGTTTGCTGTGGGTGCTTATCAGAATTTCACATCAAAGCTGAAGGTCTAGCAATTATGCTGGTCTCTCTATAGTGTGGATACTGTAAATGACTATTCAAGAAACAAGTATGTTCTAGCTTGCATGAAATTTTACTTTATAAAACTAATGATGTGATCACAGACAACAAAAATTACCTTCCTAATCATCCTCTAACAACTCTTTTAAAAGTTTTAGTTATTGATCTCCAAAATACAACTAAAGCTAGGTACACTGGTGCATACACAGGGTCTCTTTGCTGCTTCATGCAACAGGCTGGCTGGCTCACAGGCCTCCAGGGATTCTGTCTCTGCCTCTGGTATACTGGTATCACACTGAAGTAAGGAACACTGGGATCACAGACACACATTAACATGCTAGTTTGTACAAGGACTCGGGTCTTCAAGGCCAAATGGTGAGCTACCCACAGAGCCTCCAAAGGAGAGGCCTCTATGAGTTTTAGGACTACACAGTGAACACCAGGCCAACCAAGGCTAAAAGACAGACCCAAGAGCAACCAAACCAAACCCCCAACCAAACATCAAAAGTGTGCTATTTGTGGCTGAATTAACAGACTAAGGTGTAATGAAATTGAAGTTGGAGCTAAACTAGTTTCCAGAAATAAAAAGAAACTGGCCTTTATTTTGGTGATGTTGGACATTCATTCACTCAAGGCTCCACTACTTTGGGTTGTTTGTTTAATATATGAGCTCCCAAGGAATAAAGAAATTCTATCTCTCCTCTATCCACCTGAAAAAAAGAAATTATATAAAAACCTCACAAGTTAGTAAAAGTTCAAATATGAACTATAAGTCAGGCCAAGACAAAAGCACAAAAGTGCCGGGCAGTGGTGGCACACACCTTTAATCCCAGCACTTGGGAGGCAGAGGCAGGCATTTTCTGAGTTGAAGGCCAGCCTGGTCTACAGAGTGAGTTCCAGGACAGCCAGGGCTACAGAGAAACCCTGTCTAAAAAAAAAAAAAAAAAAAAAAAAAAAAAAAGTGATGTCTTCAATATTTACTATCTTTTTCACAATAGCAGGTGGAAAAGTAAATGCAATTTAATGGCATGTTAGTGAGGTATATAAAATTTAGTATTATTCAAGAAAAATAAGCTTTCAGAAAGTAGCAATAGGATTCTGAGTTTGGGGTTGAAATGAAAATAAATTCAGAAGAGAGGAAGAGATGGGGGAAAAATGGAAGACAAACATAAGTTACACCTAACTGCAAAGATTTCTCATAAAAGAAACAGACCTACCAGTGAGTCGTATTAAACTAAACAAGAATATGCAGGCATGCTTGCAATTCTAGCACTCAGGTTACAAGAGGATTATCAATCTACAGTCTGCCAGGACTACAAAGCAAGACTGTATTTAAAAGGAAAGTAAAAAAATACACAAGTGAAGTGTGGAGACCAGGAGACAGGAGTCTATCAGGCACCTTAAAAATTCATGAACGGAATGTAGAAGAGGGGCCAGGACAAACAAGCAGCCAGTAGACGAATGTCTATAGGGAAACAAAAGAAACATACAGAGAGAAAGCATGGACAGATGAGTGCTTTTCTAAGGATATAGAAAATACAAGAATGGAAGAACTCTAGCTTCCACGGTTATTATTTCTTTGCAGGAAGTAAAAAAGGAAGAATTTTTTTTTTTTTTTTTTTTTTTTTTTTTTTTTTTTTTTTTTTTAGACTAGATGGGTTTTGGTTTATGAGTTTGTTTAGAGGTTTTTTGGTTTTGGTTTTTTGTTTTTTGGTTTTTTTTTTTTTTTTTTTGCATTTTTTTGTTTGTTTGTTTCTTGTATATTCAAAGGTCTCCTTCAACCAGGGCCAAAACTGGGGTACATATATGGGCACCCATCTTTGCCTTGTTTGAGACAGGGTCTCTTTGTTTGCTGCTTCATAGGATAGGCTAGCAGGCTCTCAGGTCTCCAGGGATTCTGTCTCTGCCTCTGGTATCACACTAAAATAAGGAACACTTGTATCACAGACCCACATTAAGATGCTAGTTTGTACAGGGACTCAGATCTTCAAGATCAAATGATGAGCTACCCAGTGAGCCATTTTCTTAGCCCCCAAATTGAATTTTTTAAAATGCCTTAGATATAAATACATTTTAGTCTTATTCCTGGATGCATACATCTTAGAAACAAAAACTCTACTAATACCAAGTTGTCTTCTGTTTTACCAATCTATAGTTCAATTCTACTGGCTCTGAAAGAAAATATTCCTTATTAAGGCACCAATTTGACTTATAGTGATTTTTTTCCATCATATAACAGAAAATGCCCCCAATCTATAGTATAAGATTTACCACACAGTATTCACAAGATATATAGCACAAAGTTCCTACAAATTGAGCTAATTCTCCCTAACACTAAACTATCATTGTGTATTTTAGAGACAGTCTACAATAAAAACAGATTTTTTTAAAAAAAAATCATGAATAAAATTGTACCTAAAGACAAACATTTGCCCAAGTGTTTTTCTCCGCTTAGTTACAATTAACAAACCTTAACACCACTTTAATTAGAACTGTAACAGACTATAGAGGAAGGACTATCTTATATGCATGCCGTTATTAATGCATGCACACTAATATAATACCACTGAACTCCTTTTGTACTTTTGAATGAAGTGTCCTACAGGTTAGGTGGACCTTGAACTCTGGTTCCTTCTCCCCAGCCTCTGGAGTGCAGGAATCACAGGCCTCTATCACCATGCCTGGGCTGCTACTTCTTAAATGTCTGAAGCTCTTCAGTGGACCTCCTGGTTATGAAATCCAAAAAGTTTTCTCAAGTACACAAAAGAATAAGACAACCTTTATGTCAACTCTGGACAAAACTATCAATACCAAGGAATAATGTCTGTGTAACCACTGGGGATGACTTTGGTTTCTTGAGATAGGGTCTGGCCATGTGGTCCAGGCTGGCCTCAAACTCAATCATCCTTTTAATGTAGTCTCTCACTTCCTAGATTATAGAAATGAGACACCATATCACCTACCAATACAATTTGTCACATGTTCCTATCCCCACACCAGGAAAAGCATTAAGACCGAGGGGTGCAGCTCCTGGAAACAGTAGAAGCACTATTAAAGTAGACTTTGGGCAATGTTTAGTTACATACACTCATTTTTAGTGCAAACTTCAGCCTGTTTTTTCTAAGTATCTGTACTCGGTAACTTTAGACATAATAGGCACAAATAATAAACTATATACCTTTTTCAACCTGGGAGGAAAAAAGGTGTTTGGGTTGTTTTTCACTTTAAAGAACAGTGAGGCAAAGCTGTACTAAAGTGTCTCTTCAGGCCTTGGGAAAGTACCATGATACTGTCTTCAGAGTCACTTAATGGCCATCCAAATGTCAATACCTTTTAAGTAAGGAAATGGGCCAACCCCTTAATGGTGCCAATATGCAACAAGAGTCTGAAGCAACACTGACATTCCTCCACCCTTTGCAGACCTGGCACCTGGAAAGGCAGTCTCTGCGCATAAATGACAACTATATCCTTTCACTCATTCTTTAGCCACAGAGATAGTAACATTGTCAGTCATCATGCTGGGTACTTCCCAGCCCCAAAAGACGTATGATTTTTTTTTTCTTCCCAATTAGGAACTAGGGGAAAAGGCAAGTCTTTACCATCACTGTAGACCTTTTCCATATTCATGAAGCCTCCAGTAACTATTCAGCCCTATGAAAGATTACATGCCTTTTCAATTTACTTTTTATATTAAAGCTCCTCTCTGAGAACTGGTTTCCTCATCTAAATGGAGATAATAATCCCTATCCACCAATACCATATCCTGGAAGCCTTTAAGTGCTCTACATAATATAACAGACATATATGAACTGACACACCATGATTATAAAAACATAATTTAAGTATCAATGCCATTTTTCAATTGTGACAGTCAAATCTAAACTAGGCATTTCATTTTTTTTTAAAGTCAGCATTTTAGCCAAATAGTAGTCCTCGGGGGACCTGGCTTTTTAATTCCCGGCTACTCTTCAGGAAGAGAAATTTTACCCAGCTGATCCTATGTGAGGAAGGGTAGCTTACTGAACCACAACATGCATTGGTCCTGGTCAATTCTGCTCTTGCTCTGCCTGCTTAGCTCTGACCCATCCCAGTAAGAGAAGACCAAAGGCAGGGACTCAGTGCTCTTACCTCCTCTGGTAAATGTCACTGCTGAAATATACATGGATCGAATCTCAATGGGTTATGTGAACAAAGAACCAGCCTGCATTTTGGCAAAGACATATTTAAGAGGATGCATTTTCCTTTTAGCATCACCTAAATTGTATTGTATTGTATTGTATTGTAAACTAATACATTATACCTTACACAGTGAATAGAAAACAATAAAAGGCATTCAAATAAATACACAAGGATGGCTATTTATTAAAGATGAACAATGGTAATAAGAAAGTTGCATATAAAAGGTTTTTAGTTTCAGTAAGTCAAATTACATGTACTGGAAAGTATATAGTATATTCTCTTGACATGGCAAGATATGTTCAATACTCCTTTCCATGATAAAAGAGGACAAAGGGTTATTATACTGAAAGCCTTTCTCACACCTAGCTGTGAAATAAAAATCTTGATTCTAGTCACAATTTTATTGATATACCTTTTATATGGTATACAATATTTTATAAATAATAATCTAAAGAGACAGCAAAGAAATTTGAACAGGACAAAAATGGAGAACAGACTACTCAGAAGATGGAGTGACTACAGGATAATAACTACAACAGAGGAAAAAGGAAAGAACCAGACCCTTATTCAGGTTATCCCTTTCCACACAAATTCCTCTGGAGGTCACGCCATCTAAACACTTCAGGCAACTGAAAGTCACCAAAAGAGACAAAAATTGAATAGCAAAGAGGAATACACATAAATAAGACAAAAGGACCCTTTTCTGAATTGATTTTTAAATGATATCACAAATTACAACATGTATGCTAAAGACAAACAAGACAGAAAACCCAAAGTAGTAGTGAAGCAAGCTGCCTTCCAGCTGCTCCCGCCGCTGGCTGATGACATCCTCCACTACTGCCTCCAATGAGTAAATCCTTTGAAAAAGGCAGCTACAAAGAAGTTAACGGTAGCAAGAATGGTTCCTAGGCTGGGGAATACCCTGGCTCTTCAAAGTTTGGGGAGGGAACCAAATCAACCCAGGTTTACTGTGGTAAACACCAGATTCTTCTGTACTAACACAGCAAGACACAAGCTTTTACCAACAGGAAACAAAACACAGTGACTACAGATAGCACCATACCACTTTCAGAGAAGGAATTGCTATCTACACAGATATAATCCATCCAGGAAGGCATATAAAATGTGTAACATGAAATGGATGTGTGTATTAACTCTGGAGGCTATTTTGATAGGTGGACATCAGTCTAACTGCCCAGTCCTTCAGTATCTGTGTTGGAATGAACCCCTCAAGCTTGTGTCTCCTTTCAATCAATGTTCCCAGTCCTCAGCCTTCCCACCCCTTTGTACACTTCCCTGTGTACTCCTGCCCCCCAGGCTCAAAGTGTCCATGCTTTTTCAAAAAGACTGGGAAAATACAAGTTTTTATTTTCTTTCAATAAATTATTCTTTGAATTTGTCATCAATTGTTTAAAGTAATAGTATCTGATACGTTTACAGATAAGCCTTGGTCAGACTGCTAACAGAAGGGAAGTTCTCACATGTTTCCTATTAAGCATACTTTCTTTTTAGGAATAAAAGGAAATTCTAACTTTGAGACTTCTCTAGTCAAACCTACAAAACCATGACTTTGTATTTCTTCCAATGTCTTCAGAGTTTACTGCCCAATGAGACAAGCAGAAATATGATATATGCACGACACTTAAAAAGTCAAGGAAGTCCCATAACAGATAGAGGCAGCTCTATCTATCCACTACTTTTCTCTCTCTGAAACTCCTCCCCTCCAATTCTTATGCTTTAATTTGAGAAATTACTACAAGTTCAAATCAAGTATTTAACTGGTGCAATTTGACTTTAGCTGAAAAGCTGAATTTTTGTTGTTTATTGAGAAATGGTCTCACTATGTAGACCAAGCTAGCCTTGAACTCAGATCTGCATCATCTCCATCTGTGGAGTACAGGGATTAAAGGCATATGTGCCACCACTCACAACCTAAAAATTGGGTTTAAACTATTTTCTCCTAAGGGACTTTCAGCTTGAGTTCCCAAGGAACCTAGCACCATCTCAAACCAAATCCTAGATGGAATCTCCCCTCCATAACTGGGTAGCACACATCATATGCTGTAGTACTCTTTGTAGACAGTACTCAGATTTTATAGTTCAAGCACTCGCCTCAACTTTTCCAGACTGAATTAAAACAAAATGTCTGAAACTATTGAGACTTTTCTTGCCATTTTTACTAAAATATAGTAAATTAACATTGAGCTTTATAATTAACCTGTTTTCTAAATACCCTGAAATAAGACAATGTGGTTAGAAGTGTCAGCTTCCAAGTCAGTTCTGCTCAGATTCCAGTCCTGATGCTCAGTGTCTATAGAATTAAACTCTAAAAGCTTAATTTCAACACCTGTGAGATGGGGTACTACCACATATTGTTTGAGAAGACAAAATTTTAAAACTTGATAGTTTGGTACAACATAAAATTTCTCATACCAGCTAATAAAATAATTTCAAGAGGGAAAACCTGGCATTTTAAGTTGTGTGTCTCAGGATTTCATCATAAAAGCTTGGGTTAGTTTTGACCTCACAGCCTCTGAATATTGGTTATTACTTTAAATAAATCCAAAATAATATCAAAACTGTGAAGATTCATCAAAAAACTATTTACACCCTAAAATATGTGGGGATTACAATACTGATAAAATCCTTAAAACCTCAAAATTTCTCATACAATTTAATAGCATCTGCTTTAGTCTGAGCCAAAATGTTATATTTAAAACAGCTTACTTAGCAGTTAAAATGTATGTATACATCGCAAATTTAGATGTTAAAGTGGGGGACTTATTCTAATAATTGTTCTAATTTTTAGCAAGTACTAGCTAATTATATCATCCCAAAGCTACCAACACTTCCTGTCCGTGCTGTCGGTGATTGGTGTGTTCAGTGTAATGCTCCCCATACAGACTACGCTTTCAAAACAGAGTATTGTTTTACACAAATCCAATTTGCCTTGGTTAACAATGCTCTATTAATATCCAGTGGCATTAATGCAAAGCTCAAAACTCAAGTGCCACAGATAAAAAGTGGACAGTGTGACCATGTGACTTCACAATGAACCAAGTCAGAACTGCTGATCCAAGTCAGAGAATTCAGTACTGGAACTAGCTCTGAATGTTCTTTACCGAAACCTCAAGACTGAGTTACAAAAGAATGTTTCACAAATAACACAAGCATTGCTTCAAATCCCACACAACTTGCTAATGTCAACTGGGAGCTTACGACATCTTAAACAGAATTCCCAGGAAGCACATACCTTCTGTTAACACAGAGCAATGGCATGTATGACTTTCATCTCTAATTGTTTAGAAGGAAGATCTAAAAGTTAGCATCAGAACTAAGTCAGCACTGGAACAGCAATATGCACAGAAACCCATGAGCGTCTGACCACACTGGGTGTTTCATGCGACTCTCACAGCAAAAGATGCTATCTTCTGTCTTCTTTCCCATTTTCAGTTCATCGGAATCACAGATGTTATATCCTTCATCTGAAGATGAATTAAGTGGAATAGTTGAGAGTTTAAATGACCATTTAATGCTCAAGAATTGCCAACTGACAGCACAACTATTTGCTCATGGAAAAGAACCCAGGGAAAGTAGGGGAAAAAAAGCATAGAACAGAGGGGAAACAGATCCATACACCTGCACCAGTGATAGCATGAATTTGCTGCTTTTCAGAATCTTCTGTCTGTGGCATACATAGTTAAAAGAGAAGCCACATCAGCCTGAAATAACAGAACAGACCCCAAAATGAGCAGAGAAAGTAGAAAATTCACTTGAATTTCTAGAAAAAGGAGAGTAAGAGTAAGGGTAAATCCTCATAGCTGACCTGGCCCCCAAACAAATAGAGGAGAGTTCCGGGAAGAATAGAGGAGAGTTGTTGGCAGAGGCAGGTATAGAACAGAGATATCAGTTATTCAACAATGTCTGAGCCTAGCAAGGTGGCACACAGCTGTTATCCTAGCCTGGGTTGCACAGTGCATTCCAGGTCAGGGTAAAACACACAGTGAAACGCTGTCTTAACAAAGAAAGGAAAATAACTTGCAGAATATTAAAAATAAAAATTCAGGGTCACCACAATGTATTATCTACATATAAATTTCTTCCCTCCCCAAATTAATAAATGTATAAACAGATGAGAAAATGTTTCTCATTCATGTGTTTGTGGCCGGGACCAAATGTTCTCTTTAGGGTGCAAATATTTAAAACTATTAAGGACTATTAGGAAAACATTAAGGAAAATATTAAGGACTATTAAGGAAGTCAACAGTAAGTCTTAGTTACCAACAGGAATCTGATAAAGAAATGAAAGCTGATTTTTTTTTTTTTTTTTGGTTTTTCGAGACAGGGTTTCTCTGTGTAGTCCTGGCTGTCCTGGAACTCACTCTGTAGACCAGGCTGGCCTCGAACTCAGAAATCCGCCTGCCTCTGCCTCCCAAGTGCTGGGATTAAAGGCGTGCGCCACCACTGCCCGGCAAAAGCTGAATTTTAAACTTCAGAAATTTGAGACTTTGGTACAAGATTTTTAAAGAAAAGCACAATATTTAGAAATGATAAAAATCACTGAATGGATTTCAGTTCAGAGTGGAAATGACAGAAGAGAAAAGCAAGAGATAAATTAACTAATTCATAGATGCAAAAAACACCTAGGCACGACACAAAAGAAATTACTTGTAGCTACACACCTGTGAAAGCTAAAAGCAATGAGAAAATCTTCAGTCTTAGAGGAGTCGCCCATCCTGACTTCCTTCCAGCAGCAATGGACACCAGAAGAGCATACTCAAGAACCTGTCCACCAAGGCTATATTCTGCAAAACTATCCAGTATGAAATAAAGAAATCTTAAAATGAAGATCTTATGTCATCTTATATCATGGTACCTTGGTTCTATTGCAAGATGTTCTCAAGGAAGGAAAGCAACATCAAGTGGAAGAATGCATTTCTAAAAGTTGAAAAACAACAGGAGTTTTTCTGGTCTTAAGTTTTTAATAAAGCTGTGGGACTGTTAAGAACAATGAGCACAGCAATGCACTACTGGGTCTGCCGTTATACGACAATGGCACTAAAGAGAAAGATGTTCAGTCTTAAGATTCTAGTATTTTAACAGAATAAATTCAATGTACTTAGTAGAGCAGGTACCACTAGACCCATGAATAGTAAAAATCTTAGAACCTTGGTTACTTTGTAAGATCTTGTTTCAATTACCTATTCTACAGAGGGAGAGTCTTACAAAGTGCAACAATGTGAATCTGTTCAAGTTTAAGTTCCAATTAATTGGTAGCGACAATGTTGTAGGGTTTGCCTCATTGTAAAACTGATTTACAGAATTATATCCCACTGACTCCACCTAACCCAGCTCTTCCCAGTTTCAGCCTACTTCCATAAATAGTAATTCCATTCTAAAGAGTCATCACATTTCTCTTTCCATACACTTTGTGATGGTTTGTATATGCTTGGTCCAGGGAGTGGCACTAATAGGAGGTATAGCCCTGTAGGAGTAGGTGTGTCACCGTGGGCATGGGCTTTAATAGTCTCCTCCTAGCTGCCTGGAAGCCAGTCTTCTAGCTGCCTTCAAGGGGTGGAACTCAGCTCCTTCTGCACCATGCCTGCCTGGATGCTGCCATGCTCCCGCCTTGATGATAATGGACTGAACCTCTAAACCTGTAAGCCAACTCAATTAAATGTTGTCCTTTATAAGAGTTGCCCAGGTCATGGTGTCTGTTCACAGCAATAAAACCCTAAGACACACTTCATCCAAACTATAGCAAAATACCCATAATTCTCCCTTTAAAAACACCTTGATCTGAACCTCTGTTCTACCCACTACCTGACCTTCAGTCTTGACCTCCCTTGTCTCTACATCACACCAGTCACATTCTGTCTACTGAGTCTAGAGTATTCATCCTGGTATTTGCACAGGGTAAGCCCTTTCTTTGCTACTGTCTTTTATTGAGACAGTCCCCAACTACTCTAAAGTGTCCCCCAGCTGCCATTTTCTCATCCTGCTTTAGTTTCTTCACAGTAGTTCATCTGTCTTTTGTCTGCTACAAGACCCATGGCTGTTGCTGCTCACTGCTATCTATAACTGCCACACTTAGAACAGTGCTGCTGCTGATGTTCAGTAAGAATTTGATGAATATCTGAATTTACACGCACTTCACTCAGCAACTGGTATTATACACCTCCCAAACACATAAATATATGATGAGAAATCACTGCAAGCAAAGACACTAACCACCTAAGCACTGACTCAACTTACATCTTTCAGGCTCTAGTTTCACAGGACAGGCATGAACATAAATACATGGGGATATGGCATCAAGTGTGACTAGTATGTACAAATCTTTCTTTGCCTCATTTTAGATCCCCAAAGTAGTCTTTTTACCGAAGTAGTCATCTACTTAGAGAACTAACATAGAAACTGAAAGCCAGACTACAGTAGCCAGTAACATGAATTTAGCAGATTGGGGCCCCAGCAAAACTGCGATTTGACTTTGCCACATGCAAATATTTATCAGGGTCCCACTTTTAATCCTATCTGGAAACTATTCCCAGATACCATCCAAGTTGTGACCTAGTCATGTTCTTCCAGGGTGACTTTCAAGGAACCAAACTACATCTTGAAATAATTAGCAGGGCATAGAAGTAGTTCAGTGCTAGAGGCAACTGTTCAATGTTTTACTTAAAGCCCTTGTTAAGTGACAGGAACTGCCAGCCCCGACACAGTCAGTGAACAGATCTGTACTAAGCACCTAATCTCTATATGAAAATTAATGAGACAAAAGCTAATTCTAGTGAGGGATTCATTAACAATTGCATCATCTCAAGTATCCTCCTCCTCATTATCCTCAGGATGTCAACACGATAAAGTGATAATGGCGAAGAAGTCTCTCTTTCAGTAGCTCAAGCATCTTACAGCAGGTCTGAGCAATAGCCAGAAATAACTGATAAAAGAGAAAGACCCTGGAAAACATATTCTAGCATCAGACAGAAATACAAGTATAAATTCTAGTTCTGTAGTTTTCAATGAAAATGACTAGTAAACCATTTTTAGTTTCTATGGGATTATTTTAGTACTAGTAAATGTGTAAAAGACTGATTTCTTAGAAATTAAATGAAAAAAAAACCTCAATAATACAATACTGTTGCCTCCTTTCCTCCTTTCCCCTTTTATTAATAAGAAAGACAAACAGATGTGCCATGCAATGATTTGGTAACATAACATCTCCAAAAGGATTCTAAGCCATAGTCTAAGATCAACTGCAAAGGTGATATTATGACAATATATATATATATATACACACACACACACACACACACACACATATATATATATATATATTTCTCCTCTTCCACTGGAAGAAGAGGTGGGGTGAAGAGATGGTTTAGTAAAGTAAAAAACCTGGATGTGCTAGCCCATGCTTATAATCACAGAGCTGGGGCTCAGTGGTCAGCTAACCTCCAGCCTGATCTGTGAGCCTAACACTAGGTCAGTCAAGGTAAAAGGTTTCTGATGAACACCACACCTGAAACTGACACACACCTGCAAACTTGAAAGTGTTTCAGCACAGTGGTTCTAACTGTAGTTACCAAATACAGTCACAATGATGATGATGATGATGATGATGATGATGAAGTCCAGCAGCAGCAGACTGTTTACCACCTCACATTTGATAATTATGTTCACAATCACAAGTATTAAAGTCATTGATAGTTACTTTTCTGGTACTCTCTACTTTCTATTTCTTCCTATAGAAGAAATTGCTACTTTGATTGGGGGTGTGGAGGGAAACACAGCAATTTCTTTAAAAAAAAAAAAAAATCAATTCCAAGCACCAACTTTTAGAGTTTCTACCCTTTTAAGAGAGTTCCACTATATAACTCAGTCTGGCCTAGAACAGCCATTTGTACTAAACAGCCATTTGTACTAAAAGGAACTCCTACCTCAGCCTCCCAGGGCTACAGGCATGAGCCACCACACCCTGCACAGTGTCCGCCCTCTTTAAAACCCTTTTCTGTCATTCTAGGGTACTGCTTTCAAGGCTATTAGAAGTCCCCAACACAACTTTAGATGATCTCCAGGCCCAATCCTGGGTCACGCTTTCTATTCCTTTAGCGACACAATCATAACTAAGCTATTTCATTCAATTCACTCTCTCTCTCTCTCTCTCTCTCTCTCTCTCTCTCTTTCTTTCACACACACACAGAGAGACACACACACACTTACATACACACATACTCTTACTTTCTGACACACTTCATGACTCTTAGGTCTCTTACAAAGAATACGTCTAGAACTGTCTTCATCACTGTAAATCCATTCCATCCACTTTCAATCTTTTTTCCAAGTCAGGTAAAAGACTCACTATTCAGTTACTCAAGTCTAAATCCTGGGAATCAGCCTCTCTCACATCTAATTTGTTTTGCAGAAATCCTTATAGTGTTTAAGTCAGACCAACAGTTTAAGATTGCATTTCCAACCACACCTCAGAAGCCATTCTCTGGCCAGTAAAGATGTTCAAATAAAATAGATCATGTTCTCTGTCACAAAGACCGCTGAGTGGCTTCCCGCTACATTTACAGTACAATGAACTGGCCATTGAACAGAGCACTGTCCTCACTACCTTTATAAATACAGTCTTTGTTCTGGAATGTTGATCCACCATCAACCTATCTTTCAGGTCTCAGCCACAATACCACACTTATCTCCTCCCAAAGCCCAGTTAAAAAGAGGGTCCATCATACCCTGAGGTTTGCTGTGTGTCTGTGTGCAGGCATGGTATCTGACTTGATACTCACTGCGTCATCCATCATCCCACAGTTACAACACAGTCACCCCTTCCCCAGTCAACAGCGCCTAACTGGAAAGCCATTAGCCTTCTTCCTAGAAGGGCTGCATACACAGCAAGGATATTTACCCCCTGCAGTCAGATATTAGGGGAAAGAGTTTAAAAGGCCAGTGACAAAAAATAACACTAGTCCTTTTTCCTAACAAGTTTGTAGAGCATTTGCCTTTTCCTTTCTCTGGTTCCCCATACTTCTTTGTGCCTGTTACTTAGCTCATGGACATGAAAGCACTCTGCCACTGAGTACAGTGACATGACAATCGAAGAAATTCTAAATAGCACTATTCACTGAGGGCTGACGCATTAGAAAGGTGTCTGTCAATCTATATGGACGAGGAACAACTTCTGCAGGAGTGCCAATCAGAGATCGTGGTCATGTGTGACGCCACTGCCTACCCTTCCACCACTCTGAGCAGCATTTCTGCGCTACTTAACATGACAGGTATTTAACCCATTTGCTTCACCACCACCTTCTGGTTGCTAT
The DNA here is from genome assembly GCF_011762505.2 of Arvicanthis niloticus. NCBI lineage: Eukaryota > Metazoa > Chordata > Mammalia > Rodentia > Muridae > Arvicanthis > Arvicanthis niloticus. Next base: position 30,867,747 of record NC_047671.1, read on the forward strand.
GTGGAACCCGGGGCTGAGGGTCCGGCTACAGGGACAGCACCTTTCCAGCAGGTGCTATGGAAAGGCAAAGCTGAAGGTTCCGTGACGCTGCTGCTCGGCGCACAACCAGAACAGAACCCTGAATTGAGGATTTTATAAACTCTATCCATCTAGTGATGTAATGAAGAGAATCTAACATTGAAATCTTAAGAGTTTAGCCTTGTACTTTGAAGAGCCAATGTTAAGAAAACCAAAATAAGAGCCACATTTAGCAATACTATTCTCCGCACTCAGCAGGGCCATGGCCCATTATTTCCACTGCATATTTCTTCAATCTTCACCATAAATAATCCTGGAAAACTGAGAAAGCCGAGTTTGAGGACTCAGGTGACTTTTTCAGCTACGAATTAACTAATAATGTGTCTGTTTTTCAGATGTTCAAAACTGAACACAACACCAAGATTTGAAGTGCACTGTTACTGACAAAATGGAAAATAGCAAAACCTTTCAAAAGTTTTTGACATGATACCTTTCTACTTAAATTCTACACCTTATAGGCATACTGCTAACTGTGGCTTTGCTGAAGTAAATCTGAAATGCATTGTATAGACACTCTGAGTACTAAAAGTGTCCAGCATCATCCATCAACTCCATTACTATCTGAGCCCATAAAGACTTAGGCTAAGGAGAAAAGAATGGGTATGGAAAACTACATATGAATAAAATAAATGATTCAGAAAGTGTTTAGCTTCTGATATGACAAAATGCAACAATAGAATAGTAAATAGTATTATCTAAGGCTAAATGATGTCAATCTTTTATACACTCCATGAGCTTGTGAGGGCTGGAATCGATGCACTTACTTCATGACTGTTACTTTGTCAAACACAGGGACAAATGTATTCTCATGAGACATGAACCTATGAGATCAAACCATCAGTCAAATACAATCACAGAAACTTCTTCACAGTGATCATTTCCACCTGTGGCACCAACTCCGACGTCACAGAATTCCACTATGGACTTGCTGAGGCAGATGTCAGGTAATTCAACTCATAAAAGTTAAATATTAATCAGATCTCAAAAGCATCAATGTTATCTTCAAATAATTATCTGAACCGGGAGGAAATAAAAGTCTTATGAGACCATAAAAAAACAGAATTAGTAAAGTCAATAAGAGTGCATGAGAATGGTTTTCTATTTGCAAAGTAAAAGGGCTTTTGCAAGGACCCTAGACTATTTCACTGGACATCCTTGAGAGGGGAAAAATAAAATTCCCGTGTTTCCTTTTTTTCTCTATAGACTCAAAGACTCACCGCTGTCAGTTTTTGTTGTTTTAAACTACAGCCCTCTTTTAAATTTTTATTTTATATGTATGAATGTTTTGCCTGCATTCCTCCCAGATGTACAACATATGAATGTTTGGAGCCTGTCAAGGTCAGAAGGCATCGGATCTCCCTGGCAGTGGAGTTACAGATGGTTGTGAGCCTCCTTCTGAGCCCTGAGAACAGAAAGCCTCCTGGTTCCCCGCAAGAGCAACAAGTGCTCTTCTGAGACATCTTTCTATCAACCCCAGCCCCATACAGCAACAAGTTTACAAACAAACAAAAACAAAAGATCATGCCATTATCAGGCACAACTTTTCCCAAGATTTGAGACTTCTATACTCTCCAAGTCTGGGATCACACGCCTTTAACCCCAATGCTGGGAAGCAGGCACTGATGGATCTCTGTGAGTTCCCAGCCTGGTCTACACAGCAAGCTCTAGGACAGCCAGAGCTACATAGGGAGACCCTGCCTTGAAAAAGAATTATTTCTACAGCCCTCTGCCTAATTCAAGATTGCAAATATTGAGCTTTAATAATTAGTAGACTACAAACACATGCTATTATTAATGCTTTCCTTCAAACACCAACCTTTCCATCTGGATCTCTAATGGATATACATAAACCATACACTACCAGCTAAAAAGGACCCACATGGTGGTAGGTTCTCTCCACCCTGTCTCAAGAGACAGCCTTTTTCTAAACTTCTCCCACACTCCCTTCTCTGGTCCCTAACATGTGTCACTCCGCAGCGAGGTGGCACATCCTCAAGAAAGCACTGGGTGAAAAAAAAAAAAAAAGTGTACACAAGATATATAACTGATTGGAGGAGAGGCCGCTAAGTACTGCCTCTGCTGTATCGCATAACCAGCCTAACCCGCTGCAAACTTTTGAAGGATTAAGTTACATTCCGCTGCAATTCCACACTTGACAGCTGAATCCAGAGATGCCAGCGAGTCGTTCCTTGGGTCTTGCGCTGCCACCTCACCAAGGGAGAGTCAGCGGCTGCATCCTGAGGCCAGCACGCGCCAGGGCATGGGGAGGGAGGAAGGTCTGGGCGAGCTCACCTTTTCCAGCTCATCGTGGAGCTCTGCCAGGCTGGGCCGGAGCAGCTTCTCGCCCAGCTGCGCGGCCGTGTGCCGGTAGTGGTCAATCCTGGGCACCGCGTCCATGGTGTTGTGGCCGAAGGTGCGCAGGTAGTAGGTGTTGGTGTGGGTGTCATAGTAGTACTGCTGGTGGTGTCCACTGCCACCACCCGAGTGCAGGCTGCTGCCTTCGCTCAGCACCGTGTCCCCGCCGTTCTGGAAGCTCACGTTGGGCCCGTCGCCACCGACCCCCGCCGCATCCGAAAGGCTGTCGTCCGCCGACGACGAGGCAGCGGGGTCCACGAAGTTCACGCGGAAGCGGCCCTTTGCTTCCTCGCTGCCCTTGGCCACGCCACTCTCGCCGCCCGCTTTCCCGGCCGCGGGGGTCTCCTTGCTCGCCGTCCCCGCAGCAGCCGCAGCAGCCGCAGCAGCCGCAGCAGCCGCAGCCGCCGCAGCCGCGGCCCGCCCGGCGTTCTCGGAAACCGGGTCCACCTGGAAGCGGCTCTGGCTGGGGGTGGGCCCCAGAGGTCTGCCCAGCCCATCACCCGCCGCAGCCGTTCCCTCTCCGCGCACCCCGCCGCCGGCCTGGCTCCCAGCCGTAGCATCCTCTCGACCGGAGGGCACGGCCGTGCCGGGCAGGTCCACCCCGGCGACAGCCAGCGGCGCGTCCCCATCCCGGGCCGGCCGCGGGGCGCCAGACGAGGGCGCCGCGGGCCCGGGCTCCATCGCTGCCGGACGTTCGGGGACCTGCGGAGCGGGCGGGTGGAGGCTGCGTACAGCGCGGCTCGGGTCCCTGGCCGACGCTCCCGCTAAGGAGCCGGGGGAGAGAGGGAGAGAGAGAGAGAGTCGCAGCGCCGCTATACAGCCCGCAGCACGCTCGCCCGCCAGCCGCCGAGTGTCCGCGAGCGCGGCCGGCCCCGCGGTTTAAAGGCGCGGCGGGGCCGCGGCGCTCGGTGCAGCACGCGGGAGGCGGGGCCGCTCAGCCCGCCCCTCAGCCCGCCCCGAGCCCTGCGCCGGCCAGCCTCGCGCGCCGACCCTGGAGAGCGCCGGCCTCCGCACCGCAGCGAGCAGGCGCGGCCGCACGCGCCTCCGCGCCGACCTGCGCGCCGCCGCCCCTTCCGCCGCCGCCGCCCGCTCCGCGTCCTCCCGCAGTCCTCCCGCCCGCCGGCAGCCCCGGCTCTGGCCCCGGCGGCCGCTGATGCTCCCCCGGCTGCACCGACTCTGTGGACTCCTCTCGCTCTTTTTTCTTTTTTCTTTCTTTCTTTTTTTTTTTTTTTTTTTTTTTTTTTTTTAAGTTCTAAACTCGCAGTACTTGGGGCGAGCCGGCGAGATCTCGCGAGATGCTGCAGGGCCTGTGGGCGGTTTCCCTTAGGGCGCGTGGTACCCAGGCCCGCGGCGCTCTGGCTGCGGGTGATGCTGGGGGCTTTCCTGTTGGGCCCGGGCGCGCTTCCGGAGGTACTGGCCACGCGCGCTCCCGGCGAGCCCGGCGCGCACCCGACCGACCCGGCTCCCAGCCGTAGAGCTCTGTGCCCGCGCTTTATTTAGATTTGCATAACCAAAGGTTAATTCCAGCCGGGATGCGGTGGGTGTGTCAACACTTGGGTGACACCTTTATTTTAAAAAGCTGGTGTTAGAAGGTGAGGAGGGAACCTCATTTCGATGTTTGATGACATTTATAACTTCAGTGTTAGGAAACGCAGTTCTCAGAATACAGTGACAGGAGCCGCCAGTGCTACTAGTTTTCCATTTCGCTGCGGTACTGAAGTATTTCTCGGCTTTTAACACAAAAAGCCACTCCTGCTCTGCAGGCTTGTTTTCGCTGGAAACAGAGGAACACCTGTTTTCCAAATTAGTATCAGTATCCTCCTTTATCAATCTCTCCAAAGACCTAACTGAAAGTGAGTGACCACAAGTAGTTTCCTCTGGTCATTCCCTGTGACGCCTGTTTACTCCGTATTTAAAGAATAGTTGGAATAAACACCATTTTGCTGCTGTTGCTGCTGGGTACTTTACGCAAGATTAAAGAGCCTTGATTTGCAGAAATGAAAAGGTGTTGGGAGGGGGAGCGGGGAAGCAGCCAGTCACCCATGATCTTGATCTCTCTTGATAATTTATCAGCTGTATTTTATTTATTTTAAAGATAAAGATGGAAAAGAACAGATCTTGGGTCATACAACCAGGGCTTCTAACACCTGCCTTCTTCCCGCGCCCCCCCCCCCCCGAACTTTCCTAATATTAACAGAAAACCAGAAGCAAGAAAAAAAGTATGTGTTCTTTAAAACTGTGTAGCTTTCTACTAGGGAGCTGCTGTGTTAGTAGTAACAGCTCTGAAATGTGCCTTTCAGACTAAAGCTGACCTGTGGCTGTTAATTTACCTAACAAATGTCGAAACACCTGCTATGAGCTCCCCTGTGTCCTTAGGATATAGCTAAATCCATCTCATGGGTGTCCTGAGAGTGAATAAGCTAAAGAGATACATAGCCTGTCTATCAGAAGCAGATGCTAAGGGTCAGGGGTGGGGTTGTGTGAGATTGGAATGGTAAATCTTCCTTAGAATGGCATCGCTGGGGTGACCGTTGAGTGAGAAAGTATATTATGCGAATATTTTGGAACGATCTATTAAGTAGAGAAAGCAGACGCACCATAGTGGGAGCAGGCCTGGCATGGGATTGCATGCAAGGGATTTGGACTGGAACTTCTCAAGTGATGGAAAGAGTCAAGGGCCACAAAGTCAGAGTCTGAGGATGTGGAAGATGTGTCAAGTCTCTTGGTGTTGGATATACTCTGGCTTTTACTTTGAATGGAATGTTCAGGCCTCCACAGTAAAATGTCATTTGTGTTTCCAAGGAGAAATAGGCTAAGTGGTATATCCCATGTGTGGTGTAAACCATGTAGGTCTGAGTACCTGCATTCTACAGTGATCCGTCAATATTACCAAACAGCACATTTGTCCCTCTAGGTAACCAACATAGAGGACCAGTGTAGCTGTTCTGTAGGCAAAGAAGTAGCAGAGACAAAGAGCAGTGTGTAAAGGTGTATTAGAACATGCCCCCAACGGACAGTGTGGATTTGGCCATGGTGGTTAATAGTAGAAAGTGGGGTTGGTAGATGGATGGGCCATGGTAGGGGAGAGAGCAGCATTTGTAGACTGTTACAGAGTGAGAACCCAAGGAGTTTGGCCTGGGCAGTTGAAAAATAGTGGAGTTTCTGAAGTGAGAAGAGAGGTAAGGGAGTAGGATTGAGATAGACAACGGGAGCACATAGACATCACAAATAAACATATAGGACTAGTAACTAATCACCTGTATAAGGTTATGATTGCAAACTGAAGTTCCAAGGGAGGACACAAAATAGAGAAGCCGCACTTGGAAGGAAGTGACATTTCAGCAGACATCTGAAACATGCCTAGAAATAAACTAACTCACAGAGCATTTCAAGAGAGGGACACAGTGTGGACTAAAGCCCTCCCGGAGTGAACATGGTCAAGTGGCCATTACAAGCATAAAAGACAAGGGTAAGAGTAGTGGACATGAGACTCTCTTTTTTCTATATCCCTGGGGACCAGCCTTTTTAGCAGACAGCAGGAGGGAACATCAACAACAGGATTTGAGACTTCATCTGTCTACTCCAGGGTGAAAACATTAGTAGCTACCCCTTTAGAAGGATGTATGTCTGGGATAGTGGGCTATCACAGTCTTAATTCCACAGAACTATGAAGAATAGAGCAGCATTACCCCTATGTTGCATGTGAAAGGCTTAAGTTAGGAAAATGACTAATTCCAAAACTCAATGGCTGAAGACAGAAAGGGGAAGAGGAAGAAAGGACCTAAAAGATGAAAAGAAAACCAGCCAAAGCCATTTGGAAACAGGACCAAGGTGAGATGAATATACTGAATTACTTAACAGTATTGGCCAGGGGAATGGGAGTTGGTGTATTCCCAGGAGAAACTATCAAAATGAAACATGTTGAGTTAACTGTCAGTCGTGTGGCCCTCCAATTGGCCAGGTGCCAGCTAAGGGCCTCATGAAAACAGGCTCATCGTCAATGACAGAGGAGGCCCCTTGTACTACCTGTCCTTTTATTCACCTTCTACTCGAGAGCCCAGCCCTGCCCGATGTACTCTCCGCAAACATAGCAATTTGTACCAAATGTACTTAGATGGGGAGCCAGATAGTTGTTATGTTGTTAGATCAAACTTCTCACATCACAAATGATAAGTGTCTGGTTACTTTTATTGTCAACTTGCTACAACCTAGAGTCACCTGGGAGGAAGGAACCTGATATGAAGAACTGCCTAGATCAGATTAGCCTATGGTGATGTCTGCGGGGCATTGCCTGGATGCCTCACTGATGTGGAAGGGCCCAGCCCACTGTGAGCACTATCAGCCCCAGGTGGGTAGGCTGTAAAAAGAAATCTTAGCTGACCAGGAGCCTGCCTGAGTCAGCTACCAATCAGCATCCTCCGTGGTTCCTGTAGGACTTGTTTTGGTTGTAGTTTCTTCCCTGGGGAGAGGCAATGCTCTGTGAATAGCAAACAGTCCCGCTGCTTTGGGGTCCAGCCATGAGTTCCTGCCCCCGACTTCTCTTTATAAATTGTAACCTGGAAGTGTAAATCAAATGAACCCTCTCCTCCCTAAGTTGCTTTTGGTGAGAATGTTTGATCAAAGCCGAAGAAAGGAAGCCAGAACACTAAGGTACCCTGTGTATCTCTATTATGGAGGCGTGATGCTGGTTAGGGTCTTTATTCTATATCTACAGAATTAGAATCAATAAAGTACAAAACCACATAGAACCTTTCAATGGTGTTGATACCAGGTCTCACCATAGCCCAGGCTGGCCTGGAACTCACAGTAGAAGACAGGTTGTCCTCAAAGTTGCAGTAATTTTGCCTCTGCCTCCTAAATGCTAGGGTTACAAGCATGAGTCTCCACCTGGCTTCATGTGAAACCTTTAAAATTAACACACACATACACACACACACACCCTGAGCCAGTGAGATCAGTTAGACACACTGACAGTCTATCTGGTTGTGGTTTTGTGTTTTCAATGACTGGCGTTAAGCACACAGATGAAGTCAACCAGTGTCTCCCTTGAGAAATAAAGTCATTATCCTATCATAGGAAAAAGAAAACAGTCGCCCTGGAGAAGCTCGCTCATGCTGTAAACCTGATTTTGTTTTCTTACCTAAGTCCTATTCACTCTCTTCTTTCATTGAAAACATTGAAAATATTCTCAAGTCAGTACTAAACATGAATCCAAACCTTATTACCTTATTATCCTTTTTTCACAGCACAATATTTAAATTCATGCTTTTATTTATTCATCTATGTATCTATGTGCTTCTCTCGCTTGCTCGATCGCTCTCTGACACTGTGTGTGTGTGTGTGTGTGTGTGTGTGAGAGAGAGAGAGAGAGAGAGAGAGAGAGAGAGAGAGAGAGAGAGAGAGAACACCTTGGGTCCATTGATTAGACCGAACACACACACAACTGGGATAACAAGTCACTCCACCATGCCTGGTCTTTTCCATGGGCACTGGGGATCAAACCCCAGTCCTTGTGCTTAGGGGTCATACATGCTCTATCCTTCCAGGCCCACGTGAGATTTTTATTTAAAATTTTTATGTTGCCCTTATCCAAATTACAAGTTCATAACCAGTTCTGGTGTCCCATACCTTTAACCTCAGCACCCAGGAGGCAGAAGCAGGTAAATCTCTGTGAACTCAAGGTCACCCTGGTCTATAAAGGGAGTTCCAGGACAGCCAGGGCTATTACACAGAGAAACTCTCTCAAGGCAAAACAGCAGCAAAGAGCTGATATTTTATTCTAAGAAATGGCCATGAGGCAAACCTTTTAAATGATGTCTTCTATGTTTCTTCTTTTTGTGTATGGGGGTGGGGGTCGGGTAGTCTGTTTAATTTTTTCCTTTTGCTTGCTATTCGAGGGCATTTAAACATTTTTATTACCATGTAACTGATGTTTGATGTAGTTTTTGTTTGTTTGTTTTTCTCTGGTAATGAGTTTTTAAAAGTAGTTCTTTTAAAAAGTGAATGAATGAATGAATGAATGAATGAGTAGTTCTTAATTCACGATCCACCTACTTCATGTGGAAGCCTGGGCAATGTCCACATTGGATGTGATCCTTTCTTATTTACTTTCATTTTTAAACTTTTTCCACTGGTCTCTTTAAGACTAATAGGTGCTTACTCTAGAGACTGAGGCAGAAGGATCTTGAGTTCCAGAACAACCTGGCAAGCACAGTGGGACTTGCACATAACAAAGCAGAGCTTAATGGGCACTGATATGCTATAGAGGCTGAATATGTAACTCCAATATGCTGTAGACAGATCCCAATGTACTGCAGAGTAAGCCACATTCACTCAATTGCACTAGATTTTCAAAATGGTTTATAATACATACATTGACACTTGCAAGGCATACACCTGTAAAAAATTATTCTATGTTGATTTTTCATGGGTGGGGGGGGGGGGGGAGCAGGGGATTGAAGGGTCAGAGGACAACTTGTGAGAACTGATTCTCTTCTTTCAACCATGCAAATACAAACCCCTCCTCCCCTGTTTAATGGTAAAATGAGTATATCTTTGATGTACTGTAATTTTTTTTTTAAATCCTCATATAATATATTCTGATCATGCTTTTTCCCTATCCCAATTTCTCTGAAATTCTCCCCATGTACCCAACTCCTCTCTCTCTCTCTTAAAACAAATAAGAAACAAAACTAGAAACCAAAATATACAAAGAAAAGACCAAAGACCGACAAAAAGTCTACAAAAATACCATCGCTGTGCAGTGTGCCTGCTCAAAAGTGTGGTTAATATACCTATTGAGATTGAGACTCCATTGGAATAAACCCGGGATTTTCCCTTTGTCAAGTGGGTATCACTTACAAATAGCTTCTTGGTTAGTGGTGGGAGTCCAGGGCTGAAGTGTTTATTAAAAGATAAAGAGATAAAGAGAATATGTTCTGTGGGTGTGTGGTGAGGTATGGGGGAAGGGGATGTCTCATCGAGCCCATGCAGAGGCATCTCTTCCCCCTGAGAGACCAGTCACACACCTGTATAGCACTGAATAGTTTATTCAGAGTATGGGGAGGGGAGCCAGGAGGGAAGTAGAGGCAGAGGAGAGAGAGAGAGAGAGAGAGAGAGAGAGAGAGAGAGAGAGAGAGAGAGAGAGAGAGAGAGAGAGAGAGAGAGGAATTAGAGAAGCAGAGAAGTAGAGGCCAGCCATGACCACGTGGAGAGAGGGGGAAGGGGAAGGGGCGAGGGGGCAGAGAGAAACTAGAGGCGAGAGATCAAGAGAGAGAAGAGGGAGCAAGCAGCCCCTTTTATAGTGGGCCAGGCCTACCTGGCTATTGCTAGGTAACTCTGGAGGTGGAGTTTAGACAGAATACTAACAAGGGCAACTTCTCCCTCTCAGTCTTGGGACCCCATCTGGCTGGAACCTGTACATTCTGTCACAATCTCTATGAGTCCTGTTGTGTCTGGAAGGCACTGTTTCCTAGGTGTATTCCATAACCACTGGCTCCTTCAATCCTTCTGCCTCCTCATGTGAAGGTTCTGTGAGCCCAGAGGGGAGGGATTTGATGGAGACGTCCCCCAAGGTCTGTCACTCTGCACATTGTCAGTTGCAGGCCTCTGCTCTGTGTTCTTCCCATTTATTACAAGAAGAAGCTTCTTTGATGATGGCCGGATGAGGCACTCATCTATGGGGATAGCCAATGTCATTAGGAGTCCTTGTATCACTGCGTTCCTTGGGCAGAACAGTTTTTGGGTTTTCCCTAGGCTCGTGGCCTATCCAGTCTCAGATTCTCGTGTATTCTAGCAGTGTCAGGCATGGGTTCCAACTCATGGAACTCAGTCAGAGAGTGGCTGTTCACTTCTACAGTGTTTGTGCTGCTGTGGCACCAAGAGATCTCACAGAAAAGTGACAGTTGTAGGTTACAGCGATTGTAGCTAGAGTGGTTACCTTCCTCCTCTAGTAGCACGCAGAGTAAAGTACTGTGAAAAATAGGTAGTAGAGGCAAAGCCTTTAGTTAGGCCTCACTTCTCCAAAACACATACCTCTTCATAACGCCTTCACCCCTCCCCCATGCTTTACGGACTGAATAAAGCAATACATTCCCTCACTAAGCTGCATACCTACATGTCCTTCTCCACTAATGAAAACAAAAAAAAACAAAAAAAACATAATCTTTAATAATCTTAGCCGGGCAGCGGTGGCGCACGCCTTTAATCCCAGCACTTGGGAGGCAGAGGCAGGCAGATTTCTGAGTTCGAGGCCAGCCTGGTCTACAGAGTGAGTTCCAGGACAGCCAGGGCTATACAGAGAAACCCTGTCTCAAAAAAACGAAAAAACAAAAACAAAAACAAAAAAACCCAAAAACATAAAATAAGAAAGAAAAGCAAAGCTGGGCGTGGTGGCACAAGCCTTTAATCCCAATGCTGGGAAGCAGAGGCAGACAGGTTTCTGTTGAGGTAGAGGCCCAGCCGTCTCTACACAGTGAGTTCTGAGACAACCAAGGCTATGCAGAGAGACCCCACCTAAACAAACAAACAAACAAACAAACAAAATAAGGAAAAAATGTAAACTAGAAAGATGGCTCAACAGTGAAGAGCACATGAATAGGTTTCCACTGGACCAAGGCTCAATTCCCAGCACCCACATGGCAGCTCACAGCTGTCTGTATCTCCAGTCTTCTGGCCTGGCCTCTGCTGTGCACTGCATGGGTGTGGTACACAGACATATATGCAGACAAAACACCCATACAGATAAAAATAACCGAGAAATAGAATGTCCAAAAAATAAAAAGATTTTAGCTGGACATAGTAGCATACACCTTTGATCCCAGCACTCAGGAGGCAGGGACCATCAGATCTCTGCGAGTTCCGGGCCAGCCTGGTTTATGTAGTGAGTTCCAGGACAGCTACATAGTAAGACCTTGTCTTGCAACAAAACAAAAATTCTATTTAACATGTTGTAAAGATGAGATTTGTTTCTTTAGTAACACACTAAATCATTTTTTAGTCATAATATTGGATATGTTAGTCACGTCAGTATTTTAGCCAACTCAAGTTATTACTATAACAATCAATCCATACTTTCATTTCTTATCATGACCAAAGATTATGGCAAAAAAAAATCTAACAATTTCCATTTTATTTTTTGAATTTCTCCTACTGTGTCATTATAGAAACCCAGTTTCTAAGCATGATTTTTTTTTAAATCACTTTCTTCGATATTTTCCAAGTAATTTAATGTTTCATTAAATGTAAAGCAAAACTATTAGATTTGATATTACAGTTTTTTAAAAAAAAAAAAAAAGGAAACAAACTGCACTAATGATTATGAGAATTAAAAACAAGCTTTTATAGTTCAAGTAATGTTTTCATTTACAATTGAACTATCTTGGACAGAGAGATGGCATAGCTCCTAGGAGCACATCCCACCAAACCTGACCACCTGAGCAAGGCTTAGATAGCAGAAAGTGGAAACAGAAACCTGACTTTTGTAATTTGTTCTCTGACCTACATATGTGCACTTCAGCCTGTGTGGGCACACACGCGCACACGTGCATGCATGCACACACACACACACACACACACACACACACACGCACACACACACACACATGTAAAAAATTCTTTTAGGCTCTTAGGTTGATGTTGTAGCTTGGTGGTAAAGGTCTTGCCCAGCATGCACAGGCCCTGGGTTCAATCTTCTACATGGGGGGAAAAAAAATGAAAACAAAAGGCAAAAACAAAGAAACAAATTTTTCAATTATACTGAGCTAACTTCCAACATGTCCCTGAGTACAAACTCTTCCAATTAGTCGACCCTTTGCAAGTTGACCATAAAGAATCACATATAATCCTAGCACTTGGGAAACTAAAGAAAGGAGAATTACCACAAGTATCAGACCAGCCTGGATTATGTAGTTCCAGGTCAGATTTAGAGGGCTATGGCATGAGAGCCAGTCTCAAACAAAACAACAAAAATATCCAGCTCAAGCTGTGTGTGGAGTGTTGGTACACCAGGGATAATACCAGTTCTTCAGAAGGCTGACAACGAAGGTTGGTAAAATTTGGATGAGCCCCATTGTAGAAATTTGAATAAGAATGGCACCCCCTAGGATCATATATTTGAATGCTTAGTCACCAGGAAATGACATTCTTTGACTAAAAGGACTAGCGGACTTGGCCTTGTTAGAACAAAGGTGTTGTCCTTGGGAGTGAGCTTGGAGGTTTTAAAAGCATAAGCCAGGCCCTGAGGTAATTCTCTGTCAGCCTGCAGACCAGGATGTCACTCTCAGCTGCTCCAGAACTGTGCACTGCTGTGCTCCCTGCCATGATAACAAAGGACTAAGCCTCTGAAACTATAAGCAAGTCCCCAATTAAATGATTTCTTCCATAAGATTTGCCTTGGTCATGGTAGCTCTTCACAGTAATAGAACAGGGACTAAGATATCGCTACCCACGTCCGACCCGCGGAATAAGGCAACGGCAACCGTGTTCTTCTTCAAGCGGTTTATTCAGCTTTCCCTGTACTGCACACTTCCTCTCTCTCCTTCTCTTCTCTTCTCCTCCCCTTTGTCCCTCTCCCCAGCTCCCGCAGCCCCTTATAAGCATTGCCTTGATCCTATCAGCAGCTGCTAGTCACTGCTAATTGGCCACTCTCAATGATTCGAGGTGGGGTGATCGGGTAGCCACACCTCTCAACACATACAACTCCATATATGGAGTAGTCTTTTCTCTCAAGCAATGCCTATGCCAACTGCCACTTTGTAATGGTGAGAGTGGAGCCGCTTCCCACACTAAGACACTGAGCTATATCGAGTCCCTTATTTAAAAAAAAAAGAAAACTTTTATTATAATTAGTTTCTAAAAATATGAAACTATAGACTATATGCCAAACACTTCATTTAAAATCTCAGGTGATTAGGTACTTATTACTTATCATCTTATAAAAGTGATACAGGGGGACATTTTGTGTTTTCAGTTAGTAGGACTTGAACCCTGGGATTCATGCATGGCAGACAAGCACTCTACCCTGTAAACTACTTCTTTAGCCCACAATAGAGGTGTAAAATAGCCATAGAGAAAAACAAAAGGAAAGTAATGCTTGCAACCTAAAAATAATATCTTTTGGTTTTGATATACATATATAAAAAAAACTTCTTGTATGTTTTGTGGTTTTTAAAACTTACCAATGATACGATCACTTTTTCACGTAAAATAAAACTGGATGTCTTACAATTGTGCACTTTCTATTAGCTTCATAACACTGCCTCATTTAGATTACCACAATTCACTAAATCTGTCATGTTTGAATATTTATTTCCTTTTGAAAGGTCCAGGACTCCCCAGAAGGGAGGTCCACTTAAGTCACAGGATAGCACACACCCAAAGGACACACAAGAGACCGTCTTGCTGTAAAGTACATGAGGTGGTTTATTATATCAGAGCTCTGGGCCAGCCCATATCCCCATATCTCACATAGGGGATAGAGGGACTGCCCTCGTGGCTCAGGGGTCTAGCGCTTATATATGGGCGGGATGGGGAAAAAGCGAACTTTCGCTCGGGTGCACAGGATTGGTTGTTTTACTTTTTTTTGAACACTAGCAGGCCGTACCATGGGGGCAGGGTGTAGTTCCTCCCTTGGCCAGTCAGTTTCTGGGATGTTCTTAACAGGCCTTTGTCTTGTAACTCCCCCTCCTCTGTAACTAATTAGATGGGCCCAAACCTGCTGGCAGGCACTTTTAACTATTTAGGTTAGGGAAAGGACCCTGTTATTATTAATTGTTTCGGCCTATTGTTTGAGGCTTGATTCACATTCACCTGGAATGTGTCCTGGGGTGGTGAAAATCTTACATTCAGTTCCTCATTCTGGAATCTGCACTTTTCTGCCCAAGGTCTAAGGCGAAATATCTACACACATTTCATAAAATGGCCTTTATAATTTTTCACTCTACACTTTGTAGATAACAACAATCCAAGTTGCATTTAATGTCTTTGTGTGCATGTGTTTGTGCACCTGCCCCCTTTCTTCATGCTTGTCTTTGTGGGCCAGGCAGGTCTCAAACTCCTGGGTTCAAGTGATCCTCCTGCCTCAGACGTTCATGACTATAGGCAGACACCACTTTGGGCTTTTATGACTTTCTTCCTGATTTATTTTTCCTAAAAATAAATTCCTAGAAATAAAATCATGAGATGTATGTATGTATTTTAAAACTTGACATACATTGCAAAACTGATTTTCAGAAAAGTTATTCCGTTGGCATTGTGTCTGACTCCTGTTTCCTACCTTCCCTCCAGCTTCTCAAGATGGCCCCCCAGGCCCCCCATCCTGGGATGACTTGATCAGCAGAAGATATTTTAATTTTTCAGATCTTAGAACTAATAATAGTCTAAGGATGTGTTTTCTGAAGTTTATTAGCCTTGCTCCCATCCTTAGGTGGTACTCAGATGAGGTGGGATCCTCAGAGTTCAAGGCCATTCAGGACAACAGAGAGAGACTTGGTCTCAGGAACTATGCCTTGCATAAAGAACAGGCTTTAGCAGTTATTATGTATCTTCTGAATTGCCTGCTGATGCCTGTAATAGACATTTGCTGTGTCCTGAAAGTCTGGCTTCTATCCTGTTTTCATGCAAACCTATAAAACTACTTAGTCAGTGGGGTGAATGTTTGCCTCTGCATATAGTTTCGGAAGAACAAAAATTAAAACTTTGCCTGCCCCAACCAAATTAAGACGTAGGCCTCGGTTGCCTGGGACCACTCTGAAAGGATACAGCAGTGAGCAGCACCCAATGGGAGTGGCTGAGGCCTCAGCATCCTCCTGTTTGTAGAATGACCCTCTGCATATCCTGCCTTGCTCTCTCTTTTGAGATAGATCTCCTGAGACCCAGAAACCTTTCTCCCTCCCTCTCTCCTTCCTTATCCATCTCAGTCTACAAGCAGGGACTGCCCATCTGGTTATGATGACAGCATTTAGAAGACCACACAGTTGTCCTCACAAGACCTTCTGGGAGTCTTTCTCTTGTCCTTGTCCTACCTGACTCTTTCCCTTTAGCTTCCCCATAGTAAAACCCATCTAGCAATTTACCCTGTTTTGAATTAAGCAGAGCTGGCTTGCAACCAAGAATCAGCATCTATGCCTTTCTCTCTCTCTCTCTCTCTCTCTCTCTCTCTCTCTCTCTCTCTCTCTCTCCACTTTACCTTAGAAGGTGGGATTTTTTTTTTTTTTTTTTTTTTTTTTTTTTGATTAGTTGTTGTTGAGGTTTTTCTGTGAGCCAAAGCTTCTAACCTGGCACTCATATGGCCAGCAAAGCCCACAGCTTTCTGGAATTCCCCCATAATGGTGGGTTCTGCCAGTAAGTATAAACCTCTTTTAAAGGGTTAGGAGACATTTGCTTAATCTCTAAATGTTTACTATTAAAAGTGATAATTATGATGAATATGGAACTGAAAATATGCTTATAACTGTATAAAGGGAGAGCATATAGCTAACATTCTATAAGGTTTTCCCCCAAGCCTTGGAAAATGTTTGTGTGTGTGAGTGCATGAGAGTGTGGGCATGGGAGCATGCATACTGCATGCGGGAGTGTCAAGGGTAAGAGTTCTAAAGGTCTTGTTCCTCTGCTTTGCTACCAGGAGTACCATATACTATATATCGTACTTTATATCTTTGCAGAAGGAGCACAGTTTTACAGATGCGTTTTCGTATGTGGATGACTTAAGCTGTAGATCCACACATCTGTGCCTTTCCTTTTTCCTCTTGTGTTCTCCAGGTTGAGCCTATGATGTCAGGCATGCATGCTAGTAAGGATTCTGCCACTTTGCTAAGTCCCTGGTCCTTTATTTGTTTGCCTGATTTTAGTTTCAGATAGGGTCTCCATATTGTCTAGGCTGGCCTTGAATTTCTCAGACAGCCCAGCTGGCTTTGAATTTATGATTTTTCTGATTTGGGCCTCCTAAGAAGCTGGGATTACAGACTTATACTGCCAGATTCATCTGGTCATACATTTCAACTCTCAGGTCCTTTTGGTACAGGCTAGATGTATGGTACTGGTGGTAGAAAAAGAGAAGGAAGAAAATTTACAATTGGCAGACACACACCCACATTCTATAAGGGTAACACATTGTAAAATGTTAGCTACATATTTTCAATCCATGCTCAACATAATCATCATGATAGAATATATTAGGAAGATTAATAAGAGAACCTGGCAGTTTATGAGATAAATTTATCACGAAATGTAATATCTTTGAAAAAGATTGCTCTGTATCTAATTTAGGAATGAATATTAAAAATCTAGTCCTGAAAGTGGAATTAGAAATTCTATCTTCTAATCTAAATATAATACTTATTCTTGGGACTGGAGTGTGTCTTCTCTGTGGTGGTTTAGACACAGTTCCATATTTAGCCTCTGTATGCTTTATTTTTGGATTATTAATGTGTAAACCTTGGAATTCTTCCTGCAAGCTTATGTATGACTGTGTACACCAATGCAAGATATTTTTTGGAATTGTAGAATATTAGTCTACAAGCCTTTGATTTAATGTTGAGTGGTATAAGATGTTCACTGAGTGGGTAGTTTGTTGTTTATTGTTTGTCTTGTTTGGTATTGTTTTTTATTTTATTTTACTTTTGTATGTTGTTGGGTTTTTGTTTTGGATTTAATGGGGGAGCTGTTTAGTGTTGTTTGGGACAGAACTAAGGCCTTGGACATGCTAGGTACATACTCGGCCACAGAACCATATTCTCTGTCCTTTTTTGTTGTTGTTGTTTTTTGGTTTTTGGTTTTTGGTTTTTTTTTTTGTTTTTTGTTTTTTGTTTTTCCGAGACAGGGTTTCTCTGTGTAGTCCTGGCTGTCCTGAAACTCACTCTGTAGACCAGGCTGGCCTTGAACTCAGAAATCTGCCTGCCTCTGCCTCCCAATTGCTGGGATTAAAGGAGTGTGCCACCACTGCCTGGCTTTTATTTTTATTTATATTTGGTTTTGTTTATATTTTGAAACAGGGTTTCACTGTGCAGCCCAGGATAGCCTTGAACTCTGGATTATTTTGTCTTGCCTCCCTGGTGTGTAGATTATAGGAGGATACCAGTACAGGAGTGTTTAGAACATGTATGTGCATTTTGATTAAAATTATAAAATAAACACTCATTTAAATCACTATCTAGTCTTGAAACATATTTTTAGATGCCCGAAAGCCCCAAAGTGTGCCACTTTTTTTCAGGCTACACCCAACATTCAAATTGCTTAAAAGCCAATTTTAGGAGTTGTCATGTGTTGGGTAATAATGACATAAACTGAATTATAAATTAGCCCCTACCTTTTTCAAAGTCTGTGAGAGCATTCTTAGAAAGAAACCCTTCAGATGCTTGTGTTGTGAGTTTGAATTGTCAAAACAGAAATATATTTAACATTTAAGTTACTCTGCCGGGGCAGTGGTGGCGCATGCCTTTATGATCCCAGCACTTGGGAGGCAGAGGCAGGCTCAGGATTTCTGAGTTCGAGGCCAACCTGGTCTTACAAAGTGAGTTTCAGGACAGCTAGGACTACACAGAGAAACCCTGTCTCGAGGAAAAAAAAAAAAAAAAAAGTTACTTCTGCCTCCTCCCTTTAGTCTCCTGAAAAATCAATAGGTGGAAAAGTTTTATTACAAAAGAACATTACCTGGTGAAGCATACGAACACCACTCTCCAACTCACCTTCTAACCAACAGCAGCACTCATCTTACTGAAGCCACTGTATCACAGGGTCTCTTTACCATGAACCATTGGCTTGCAATAATGACATTAAGCAGATTTATTTGGACATTTTCTAAGCTTATTTGCCTTACCAGTAATAATAATTGGGTGTGATGGCACAAACCTGTGATTCCAGCACTTGAAAGACACAGGCAGGAAGATTGGAGCAAGTTTGGGGCCAGCCTATTGAGACTCTGTCTTAAAACAAACAAAAGAATCCTATACTGTTATTTTTATAGGATACTTGAAATATAATGTACATAAAACACTTAAGTGTATGTATGAGTTGGTATTTTAGTATATAAGAACAGTCTCTGTGAAATGGTCCATGTGAACCTAGCTCCTGCTTAGTTCTCAGCAAAATGACTTCAAGTAAGCCCACAAAGACACACTGAGCAAATCTAAACAGGAACACTGAGAGGTCATAGAGTGCAACCAACCATGCAAATCTTTCTTAGTTTCTTAATATGTTCTGGTTTCCTATCTGTTGTAAAGTTGTTTACAAATCTTAAAAAGTAAGATTAACTAGTGAAACATCAAACCAATTCTGCCACTTTGTTTCAGCAGCCTGAGGACTGAAAAGTACAGATCAGACTTGGTTGGTTGTCAGCCACCTCTCCAGGGTTTCTTTAGCATCATAAGAACATTCAGATGAGATCCTTTCATATTAGAATAACAGGAATCTGCTGACCGGCTGTCCCCTGTATCACGGCTACAGGTGATCTACTTTTACAACACTTACTGTTTTCAAGAAAACAACTTTTTTTTTTTTTTTTTTTTTTTTTTTTTGGTTTTTTCGAGACAGGGTTTCTCTGTGTAGCCCTGGCTGTCCTGGAACTCACTCTGTAGATCAGGCTGGCCTTGAACTCAGAAATCCTGAGCCTGCCTCTGCCTCCCAAGTGCTGGGATTAAAGGCGTGAGCCACCACCGCCCAGCGATAATTACTTCTAAGACATTAAGAAGTCATCTTTACTGTCTCAAAAAAAAATCTTCTTACAGTGTCTGACTTTTATCACATTCTTCAGAAAATGAGGAATGTAGTCTGGGCACTCGATCACCATCTTTCTTCCCTGGTAATGAGGGTGGATGCGACCTGCTATCTTGACTTCCCCAGCCTAACTCTTAAATTGTGAACTGAAGTAAACCCTTTCTCCCTTGAGTTGCTCGTGCCAGGGCACTTTAATCACAGCAACAGGAAAGGAGACTGAGACAGCGACATATCTTCATGTCCTCGTGGGGTTCCATACCTCTCACAAACAGAGACAGTGACTGTTAAGCCAAACTATCTTTTCTTAAACATATAGCAAAGAGTCCCAGAAGACTGAGACAATAGCTCCCTGCTGATTAAGAACAGGTGCCTTTATGGCCCTTTATGAAGGGCTTCAGAGTTCTGAGCTCAGGATTTCTTTCCTACTGTGCAAGCTGCTGGTGTCTGTCACCTGGTCTCCTCCTAACCACTCCTTGGTTAACAGCAGCAGATGGCTCCTATTGCTGTCAACTGGTCTATATTCTCTGGCCCCAGATTCCCCTGTCTCCTGCCAGACCCATGATGCTACAGTGGCCTAACTTGTTAGCTTGCAAGACAAAATTTCAGAACCTTCATTGGTTGTGATTAGACATGGGCAGCAGGCATGACACGTTTCTGTAGAAAGATAGATAAATATATGGCTTCTTGGGTGAGCGTCTTTGATTTTTGTTGTGGTATCTTTAAAATGTAAAGAACCATTCTGAGTTTGCAGGCTATACAAAAGCAGTTTGTGGGCAAGATTTGGCCCTTAGGCTATAGGTTACCGGCCTCCACTATAGATCCCTGGTCAGAGGGCTGCTCTGCTATCCCGGGCATTTTCCAGAGTTCTGAATCATTACAGCTGTTGGCATTTCGTCTAGGCTCCGCCCCACAATTACCTGGCAACAGCCAGGTATGCCTGACTCACTCTTTCGCTCTTCTTGCTCTCTCCTCTTGCTCCTGCTTTTTACCCCAGCCCCCTTTCTCTCCACAGGCTCATGGTCTCTCCCTAGTCTCTCTCTCTCTCTCTCTCTCTCTCTCTCTCTCTCTCTCTCTCTCTCTCTCTCTCTGTGTGTGTGTGTGTGTCCCCTCTCTCTGTCTCATACCTCAGAGGGGGAAGGGATGCCTCAGCATGGGCCCCCGCAGAGGCACCCCCTTCCCCTACACCATACTGCGCCTCCACCAAGCATATTCCTTCCTTCCTTTCTTTTTATAAAACACAACAACAGCTTTTCTCTTAAAAACCAAAAACAAAACCAAAATCTTTTATTCATTCTCTGACAACTTCATGCATGTTTGCATTGATCCCCTCCACCCTACCTCCCCAGAGCCACTCCTCTCAGACACACCCGGTGTGTCTCCTTCCCACCTCCACATCGCTCCTTTTTAGTTTCTTTTTTCAAATATGATTTTCCTAGGAGACTCAATAAAATGAATCCTGTACAGCTATACATCTGCTTACCTACGAACTGGATCATGATCAGAAGCTATTGTGTCTTCCCAAGTTTTCTTCTGTAAAAATGTTATCATCCTGGGTACACCTCCTAAAAATTTATTAAAGGCGGGGCAAATAGCTGTGACTCAAGCCTCAGGCAGTCTTTGTGACTTCCATTCTATAACATAACCCTTGCAGTAATAACTGACATTGAGTTTTATTGGAAAACTTATCTCAATATAATATTTTTTCTCAGAAAGAGCTTATATTTTCATCTGTGAGATTCTTAGAGTTTGTGTGATCAGAATTACCCAGATAATAAATGCTGGGTCAATAGTACTGATGTGTTAGACGAGTGGTTTTCAACTTGTGGGTCCAGACCCCTTGGGGGTGGGGGTGGGGGTGGGGGTGGGGGTGGGGTTGTCAAACGACCCTTTCACAAGGATCACCTGAAACTATCAGAAAACATAGATATTTACATTATGATTTTTTTTTTGTTTGTTTGTTTGTTTTTTTGAGACAGGGTTTCTCTGTGTAGCCCTGGCTGTCCTGGAACTCACTCTGTAGGCCAGCTGGCCTCGAACTCAGAAATCCACCTGCCTCTGCCTCCCAAGTGCTGGGATTAAAGGCGTGCGCCACCACCGCCCGGCTACATTATGATTCATAAGAGTAGCAAAATTAACTGTTATGAAATGGCAACAAAAATAATTTTTTGGTCCGGAGTCACCACAACATGAGGAACTGTATTAAAGGGCCGCAGCATTAGGAAGGTTGAAGACCACTGTGTTAGACTATTTTAATCAACTTTCCATCTGAAAACACTTAAGATGTTTTTTAAAGGTGTGAGGATTGGCTGGGTGTGGTAGCTTGCATCTCTAATCCTAATTGTTAAGAAGCAGAGGCAGATGTCTATGAACTTGAGGCCAGCCTACAGTGAGCCTTAAGCTATATAGTGAGTCCTTATTGGAAAAAAGAAATAGGTGAGAAGGTATCTGAAAGTTAACTCAGAAAATCTGGGAAATGGGGCTGCTTTCCCCCTGGGAACAAATGGACCAGCCTGGTCAGGATTTCCTGCCTAATTAGTTAAAAGGACAGATAGAGTCTAGGACCTGTTGGTTAAGAACCAAGATGAAGTCAGGGAGTGGTGGTACACACCTTTAATCCCAGCATTTGGGAGGCAGAGGCAGGCGGGATTTCTGAGTTCGAGGCCAGCCTGGTCTACAGAGTGAGTTCCAGGACAGCCAGGGCTACACAGAGAAACCCTGTCTCGAAGAAGAGGAAGAGGAAGAAGGGGAGGGGGAGGGGGAGGGGGAGGGGGAGGGGGAGGGGGAGGGGAGGGGGGAGGGGGAGGGGAGGGGAGAGGGGGAGGGGAGAGGGAGGAGGAGGAGGAGAGGAAGAGGAGGAGGAAGAAGAGGAAGATGAACTACTTATCCAACACTGAACACTGAATAGCTTTATGCTATTTTAGAGTCTGCAAGCACACAGATTTAGAGAGAGAGAGAGAGAGAGAGAGAGAGAGAGACCCTCCTTAATGTAGAGTGTAACTCGGGGAGTCTAAGACTGGCCTCTCTTTGAGGGTTGTTTTTGTTGTGGTGTTAATGCTTGCTTGCTTGGTTTTTAAAATGTTTTGAAGATTCTTTTCCCTCTATTTCAGCGTTTGTCGGTTTGAAGAAAGATGGGATGGCTGGTTGGCACACAGCTCCTGTGAACAGGTCCTGATCTGGCCTTGAACTTGATGACAGGGACTTGACAGGAGAAAAAAAATACCCACCGGGGCCTTGGCTCTAAGCCTCCAGGCTTTTGCCTCAGGTCAGGAGAGTGAGGAAGACGCCATCTTGGAAAGTCACCATCTATCTCTATTACCTAGTCATGGGCCCTCTTTATCTGTGTGCCTATCAGGAAATCTAATTCCTAGTTCTCAGCCACCACACCTGGGGCTGTGCATATTCATTGGTTTACAAGAGGAGGAAAATCACAGGAGAGTGATTACCAAGTAGGCAGTATAATCAAATACTGACTTATCTTTTTTGTTTGTTTGTTTGTTGTTGTTTTGTTTTGTTTTTATGGAAGGTAAGGTGACTGGAGAATGGAGAGAGTGTTTGAAGGACTGTAAATAAAGACTTAGGGAAATTAGAAATTTGTAAAAAAGACTAGAACCTGACACACAGGCATAATCTTGATATAGGGATTGGAGCTGGGCAGTGAGATTTCCAGAGGAGATGGGAAAAGAGAGCTCAGGAGGGAAGGGAAACGCTTTCGCTTGCTTTCTCAGATTAGTCTTAATGCAGATGAGAAACAATCCTATTTCTATGACAGATGACAGATTACTTGTTGTGCCCCAAACTACCATATTTAAGGAGTTATTCTAAGCCTTGACCTTATCTATATAGCATCAAAATATGCAAAAACTAAATTTGTGTAAAGATACCATCTCTGCTACAGAACAAGCACATTTTTAAAAAATGTGTGTGTGTGTGTGTGTGTGTGTGTGAGAGAGAGAGAGAGAGAGAGAGAGAGAGAGAGAGAGAGAGCACCAACAATTTAGAAGTTTCAGATAACATTTTCAAATTTAGGATTGTGTGGATAAGAGCATCTGTGATCCCCAGCCTTGCTCCTGTTCAAGAGGAATCTGAGTTCCAGATCTGCTTGGGCCAAGCAAAGAAGACCCTGTCTCAAGAACAAACAAATACAACCACACTGCCATTTAATCTCCAATTAAAGTTTATTTATTTATTTTTTTAAAGAGAGAATAGCCCTACTGTTCTGTACTCTATAAGCCGTAGACAAATACAATACTTTTAGAGTCTTTTAATCTGCAAGGTAAATAAATTAGGCTACTTGCATGAACGCATAAAGAGAGTCAGCCTATTGGCAAGCCCTTCAAATACCTAGGGAATCACTTTTTTTAGTATCTTCCAGATCTAAAACTGAAAGCAACATGGACAATGCCCTGAAAGGAATTCTCTATAAGATGCACAGAAGTCCCCTCCACCCCCACTCTCTTACGTTGTCATCAGTTGTAGCTGCATCCATAATGTGTGTCTTACAGTCAGGATAGACAGAACCCAATGATGGACGGCATCCCTAGCATTCACAAGTTCCAGAGCTTCACACACACACACACACACACACACACACACACACACCACACACACACACAGAGAGAGAGAGAGAGAGAGAGAGAGAGAGAGAGAGAGAGAGAGAGAGAGAGAGAGAGAGAGTTAAAGAAAGGCTCTCTTTTCAAAAGCCAATGCTCCCCTGTGGAGAATTCAAAAGCTCTGACTCACAGTCTCTCACGCAGAACTTCCATGTAACTTTAAGTAAATCAGTTTGCCTGGGGCTGCCGCCATGACTGCACTCTAACTTACCAGCAGGAAAATGTTGATATTTAGTAGCCAGGTGTGACTTCTGCTCAACCTTTTGTGCAGTCCAAACGGCATCCTCTTTCCCATTGTTGGCAGGCGTGTGTTTGTGTAGACCATACCATAGCAGATTGAGTAGCAGTGACTTGGACCAAGTATTCTTGGAACTCAAGTCTGCCTGCTGTTTGTCAGTGGTGTCTGGAAAGATCACCTTCTCAGTGTCTTGGTTTCTCTAACTGTAAAAGAAGGTGACTGTGTTCACCATAGAAAAGACAGCTACCATTTTCCTGTTTTCCTGCTATACAGTTCAGGATCTCACGAAGTTATGCAAGTAAACATTAGGAATGAAGAATAATGAATTCAGCCTTTGCTGATCATATGCCATCCTGGTTCTTGGTGACCATTAAGATCACTTTGGCATATATTGAGATATACAAACGGACAAGGCACAGATGTCACAAGCAAATACAATGTGACACAGCCTCTGTAGTGGCCAGCCTGGTAAGGTGAGAGGCCCCAAAGGAGTCCATCATTGACCTAGACATGTCAGTGCTCAGTTGATGATTGCTGTCTTCAAACTCAGGACCAAAATGAGAAAGCCAAATATAGAACCACCCCCACACCATCCAATCACAAGGGAAGCCCTACTTCTCTTTAGCCTAGTGCCCCTTACTTCTCAAGCAGTTTTCAACTAGAGCATACTGAAATGTTCCTTCTTTTATTATAAAGCCCCCTAACACGGAACCCTCCCCTGCTTGCTTCTGAGTCTTAATTTATGCTTAACATAAATTAAGAAGTGGTGTCTGATTCTTTTGTATGACAGCCCCATGGGGAATTATTTATAGCCTCTGATTATTCACATTTTGTGGTCTTTATTTCTATGCTATCTGTCCTACTTTACTTTTTGTTGCTGGGAGAAACGCCATGATCAAAAGCAAGTCGGGGAAGAAAGGGTTTCTTCTTCTTTTTTTTTTTTTTTTAATAGCATTACAGTCCATCTTGAAGAGAAGTCAGGACAGGCACTCAAGCAGTTGCCTGGAGGCAGGATCTAAAAACAAAGCAGAGGCCACGGAGGAATGCTGCTCTTTGACTTGCTCCTCATGGCTTCCTCAGCTTGCTTTTTGATACAACCGAGGTCCGCTAGCCTGGGAGTGGCACCGCCCACAACTGCCTGAGCCCTCTAAAATCAATCATCAATCAAGAGAATGCCCTACAGGCTTGCCTACAAGCCAATCTGATGGAGGCATTTTCTCTAGTGAAATTCCCTCTTTCCAGATGGCCCAGGCTTGTGTCACGTTGACAAAAAGCTGAACAGCGCAGTATCTCTCCAGCTTTAAAACAAACAAACATTATACACTTTCAAGTAGACATGTGTATTTACTCATTTTGTGAATTTTTTTTCACTTTCTTTTGCCAGTGTTGGGAATGAAACCCAGAGTTTCACTTCTTTTGGCAAGTGCTGTATCACTGTCCTGTATCCCTGGCTCTACCTTGTAGACTTTTATAAGCAAAGTAGTCCCTGTGTTCACATAAACATGCACATACATACATCTGTGCTCTCCCAGAGCGCCACAGTCTAAGATAGAACTTTGAATCTACTCCCAGCCCCTCCAGGACCTTCCTCCTTTAATTCTTCTTTTTGCTGCAGCTGATTCTGTATGACCGTGGCTAGTTCTCTCCCTTAGAGCTGCTAAGAATAGACACTTGCAGCCTGCTTCCCTCAGTGCAGGTTGAAGGAGGCCTGGGGATACCCAGGAGGCGCTGGCTTCAGTTTAGTCTATGTCTTGTGTATCTTCAGCTAAACTTCCTCCTTGCTGACTTGTGACAAACTGCGAATCTTACTCATGCTGAATTTTTTCGTCTTGAGTCAGGTTTTCGGTTGTATGTAAAGAATGTTTCCCAGTGAGAACACATGTCAACCTTAGAAACCGGTTTGTGAAGGAAGTGAGATAAAGTTAAATGCTTCATTTATCTTTGTTTTTCTAATTAAATAGTTTGGGTGAATTTTGCAGTCACCCAAATAAATAGTGTCCCTCCCTAGCATGAAACACAACATTTAGAATTGAGATACCTGATGGTAGGTGTAAGATTTACTTGATTTTGTTTGTATTATGGGTGTGGGTGGGTGGGTGGGTGTGTGTGTTTCCAGGGGTGGGGGTGGGGTTTACACTGGGATTGAACCCAGAAATTCTTGCATGCTAAGCATGTATATATTCTTTTGCTCAGTCACATTTCCAGCTTTGTAAGAATTACCTTTAAAGTCTGAACTTTGGGCCCAGCATGTGCTGTATACCTTTAATTCTAGCATTCAAGAGGCAGAGGCAGGTGGATTTTTACGAGTTCCAGGATAGCCAGGACTACATAGAGAGATCCTGTCTCAAAATCCTAAAAGAGCAAAATGATGTGAAGTTTGAGGCTGGAGGTGGTATGGGACTCAGTAGAAGAGTGACTTCCCACTTTCCTGGCCCCTGGTTCATCTGTAGCACCACAGGAAACAAATATTGCCATATCTGGCTTAGCTGTCAGTTTTCATGAACTACTGCAGCCTCTAGACCGAGTATAAACAATTTACTGAAGTATTGCAGTATAGACTCTAGGGTAGCATAGTTAGTCCTACATTTGAATCCTTACTCTGTTTCAGTGAACTGGGAGACTTTCCTGAATTTGAGTCTAACTTATATCTATAATGGAGAAGAGATTGCTTACCCCATAGGGTTTGTGATGGAGGAAAATATTATCCTCCACTCTCGGGATCACTATTTTGGAATTGTTAGTTAATTAATTAATTTTTATTAATGTTTTTATTGAGTGACATTGTTTAGATGGGAATTTGCATGCATGTGTGTATGCATGTGTTTATACAAAGTAGAGGTCAAAGGTCAGTATCAGATATTCTTTGCTCTTCCTCTCTACCTTATATTTTGAGGCAGGTTTTCTCATTAAACATTTGGCTTATCAATCTGGCTAGCTTAGCCTGTTAATGAACTCTAAGGAATCAAGGAAACACTTGTTCAACACTGGAGTTACAACCGGGTACCATTTTCCCTGGGAAGCTAGGGCTCTGAGTTCATGTTCTCCTGCTTGCACAGACTTTATTCACTCTTTAATGACAGTCATCTCCCTAGCCCTGAGGTTATATTTTAAATAGAAAAAAAAGAGAAGATAATAATTTAGGTATTTATTTTCCTGTGTAGGAACACAGAAAAATATGAGTCTCTAGAGAGCAAAAGATGGAGACTTACATGCCTAACTTCAGAGAAGAGGAAGAGAGAGAAAAGGATACTTTGGGAAAAACAAATAAGTAGCCAAGGGAACAGAGGAAAGACAAGATTTGGGGTAGTATTTGTTTTTACAGGTGTCAGTGGTCTTCTCTGTGTCTGGCCAGTACAATTCCCTCCAACAAGATTAATGACGGCCTTACTTCTAGGAGTTTCTGCCTCTAGTCAGATAAGGGAGGGTCTGAAAAGTTTTCCTGCATCTGTTGAATCTCAAGTGTCTGTAGTTCAATCTGTGCACCCATCTGGAGTCTCATGAGAAAATTTGTGGACTGCTGTGAGGGTAATGAAGGTCGCCTAGCTGTGCTCTGAGAACAACACCCCATACATACTTGCTTTTGTTTCTGATATTCAAACACCACGCCTTCTTCATTGATACTGAAGTCGATGAGAAGTTATGGTGAATTTTTTGTTCCACATCGACCAACATGCTAGATCTCAGCCAGTCTGATTCTTACTTGATCAACATCTCTCCTTTAGATGTTAATTCATCACCGTTTGCTCATTTTCAGTTATAGTCTCAGTGTCTCAGTCTAACTTTCCAAACTAACTTATTACAGGTTTAGAACCTATTGTAGTTGTCTTAAGTAATCAGAGCAACTTGAGAAAATTAACATCTGCTAAGATTTCTTTTCACCTTTCCTAGTTTCTGTCTGGCTTCTCATGAGTGAGACTCTGGGATGTCATTCAAGGGCTGGCTGTTTTTCACCTACAGCCTCTTTGTTTGACTTCTTGACCCTTAGAGGAGAAACAGAACTCTATCTTTGCATTGGCATTTCCCTCAGCAAAAGTCATTTATAAATCCTTGCCATCCAGTGGAGCACTGGGGGTCAATGGGAAAAAAAAATGCATCTTGTCAACACACATCATGGTTTTTGCTATTCGAGGGTTTTTTTTTTCATGTCTCTGTGGAGGAACAGAATGAGCAAAATCTTAATATGGTAAAGATGGGTCAAAAGATTTGTGTGATTGCACGTTTATGTCCTTGCACAAGTCATCTGTTGAAACTTAATTTTTAGCATTAGTATTTTAAAATAGAGCCTTTGGGAGGTAAATTCTTCCTGAAGGGATTAGTGATCTATCTCACAAGAACAGACCAAAAAGCTAGCTAGCACTCATTTCACTCTTGGAAAATTTAAGAAGTGTCTGCAACTCATAAGATAACCTTCACCACGTTGATACCCTAATCTTGAACTTGCAACATCCAGAGTTTTGAAAAATAATTTTGTATTTTTTAATAAGCTACCTAGTTTTGGGCACTTTGTGACAGAGGCACAAACTGACTTACATAGTTTGGAAATGAGGTTGTATTGCTTATAGCAGGTTTGGAATCCCTGGAATTCTTCCTATGCAATCTTTTGTCTAAATTTGACAGATAAATGTTTGATTTACTTTGTGGAGTTTGTTGTTGTTTGGTTGGTTGATTTTCTTTTTTCTTTCAGATAAACAGCATTTCATTCTGTAGCTCAGGCCTGGCCTTTAACTCATCATGAACCCAATACAGGCCTTGAACTTGTGGCAATCTTCTTGTTTCATCCTTCAAGGACTGAGATTAGATGTATGAACCAACATACTCTGATTTACTATGTCTGGTGGTTTGAATAGGTTTGGTCCCCACAGACTCATGCATTTGAATTCTTGACCCATAAGGAGGGGCACTATATAGAAGGTGTGGCCATGTTGGAGGAAGTGTGTCACAGTAGGGGTGGGCTTTGAGGTCTCCTATGCTCAAGCTCCACTAATTGTGAAAATCCAGTCTCCTCATGGCTGCCTGAGGACCAAGAACTCTCAGTTCCTTCTCTAGCACCATGTTTACCTGCATGCTGCCATGCTTCCTGCCATGATGATAATGGACTAAACCTCTGAAATTGTAAGCCAGCCACAATTAAATGTTTGCCTTTATAAGAGTTGCCTTGGTCATGGTGTCTGTTCACAGCAGTAAAACCCTAACTAAGACACTATGTTTGGGAAAACAATTACTTGTAACAAAAACTTGTTTGAGATGTATGATTGTGAAAGAGAGCTAACAAGGTGATTCTCTTCCCATTTTAAAGTAGTAATTACTGCAAAATTATGCAAAAGGTATAAATGTATAAAACTGTTTACAAATTTCTAAAGTTATACATTATATGTTTCTTATAAAAATTGCTGTTGTAGAGTTGAGTTTTGAACCTACATCCTCATACATGCTAGGCAAGTACTTTATCATACTATACCTTCAACCCATTAAAATAATTTTAAAAGTACTTTACTCACTTGATATAAAAATCTCATTCCATTTTAAATGATGAGAATTCCATTTTGATTTGCCCAAAGAAGAAAACATTTAATGCCATTCCCTGAAGAATCATAAATTCCTAACTAGAGAGACCACCAAGGAAGTGAATTCTAGACCTTCAAGCCTGTCTCTGATCCTTCAGTAGAGCTGAATAAAAATACGGTCGGCATCCAGCTAGTTTGCCAAACAGCTGGCAAAACGCAAGAGAAAGAACTAGTTTGACAACCTTGGGAAATATTTATCGTAAGTGATCTCAATTTCCAATTAAGTGAATGATTAGATTATTTTAACTCCAGTCCACATCTTCATTTGTTAGTCATTTCATAATAGAGAATTGTTCATGTACATGAGAACAAAGATCACTTTTTAAAAAATTAATCATTCCATTAGTTTACATCTCAAATGATATCCCACTCTCCGGTTACCCCCTCCACCAACCACCCCATCCTATAATAATTCTGTAGTTATAGATGAGGAACTTGTTTCTGGTTTATTGGCAGCTATTATAGTACAAGTCACAGGTGCATGTGCGCATACGTGTGTGTGTGTGTGTGTGTGTGTGTATGTGTGTATGTTGGGTATGCATGTTTATGCTCAGGTGCACTTGTTTGTATATGCACGTAAAGGCCATAGATTGACATCAGATGTCTTCATTATCTCTCCTCTGTATTTTATAAGGCAAGGTCTCTCACTATACCTAGACTTATCATTTCGGCTAGGTTCGCTAGAGAGTTCATTTCCAGGATTCTTCTGACTGTATTTCCTCAGTTCTAGGGCCATCAACTCACTACCAGGCCCAGCTTTCACTTGGGTTCTGGCGATCCAAACTTAGATCCTCGTGCTTGTGCAATAAACACTTTACTCATCCGTCCCCACACCCTCTGCCCCAGCCCCAGAAATCTTTCTTCAGATTTTCTTTTCTCTGTCTCCTAGGAGAGAAATTGAACACTAAGATGTCACTGAAAGAGAATGCCGATCCAAATTAAAACATCATTTATGATGAAAAGACAACGGTCTAGGAATACAACTGTAGTTAATTCAGAACAGGAAGCATTTTTTTTTTTTTTTAAGATAATTGAAGTGTTAAGGTTGAATGATCACAATGCTTCACCATAGGATTCAAATAAATGTGACAGCTAACTCCGTATTTCAGTTTCAAGGCATATGTTCAAAAGGTAAACTGTGTCAAGATTGGGACTGTGTTACTTCAAACTTGGGAAACTTAGTTTTAAGTATTTGAAAATCGACGGAAAGAATGAACGTATCTTTCCCTGTTCCGCGTGCTCTTGGATCTGGAGATTACGTTTAGTCTCATGATCGTTTCTCCTCTGGCACCTTATTTCTTCTTAAATGAAGACTGTGTAAACTCTGCCCTCTCAACTTGAATAACTGGTCCTTTCAGTCTCTCTGGGACAAATATTTACAAGAGGAGAAGTCAGGAAGAAGTGTTGATAACTGAGTCACTGATGGGCTCTAATCTGCCTCCTGAAAGGCTCGATCTAGAAGGATGTTATGGACTTGAGAGAATGAAGCACCCAGGTCTCCTCTTTCTCCTGGGTTACTGGAAAGAGTGAGAGCTGGGGCCAGGAAAGCCAACCCTGGGACCTAGGCCAGTATTGAATTCTGTTCTAACAGGTAACAGGTAGCCACATCGAACCCTTGCTTCTTTATACCCCAACCTGCTTCTCTGTCTTCTTTACTTCAGGAAATGGCGTCTCCTCTATCCCCTCATTATTCATTAGACTCTGCGTTGCTGTGATAAATACCTGAAAAATATCAACTTAAGGAGAGGAAGGATTTGCTTTCCTTGTGGTTGCGGAGGGATTGATCTGTGGTTGCTCAGGCCCATGGGTTTGGGCAGACAATCGTGATTGTACGGGCGTGTGGCAGTGGAGCACCTTCTCTTGAAGCAGCGAGGCACTAAGGCAAGATGTAGCCTGAAGGATTCACAACCTAGTGACCTACTTCCTTCAAGATGGCCCTACTACCTACCTGTTGGCTACTGTCAACAGTGTTGTCTTATCACAAGTTTATCAAAGGATTAATTCATTGAAAGGTCAGAGCTCTCAAGCCTCTAGTACATGAGGGCAATTCCTATTCAAACAGCCCTGGCCCTACAGACTTATTAGTCACCTCAGAAGTAGTAAGACAAACAAACAAACAAGCAAGCAAACAAAGACTTAATTACATATTAAAACTATTATAAAAATCACTTGCAACTTAATATCTGGTTTTATTTCTTTAGACACACACACACACACACACACACACACACACACACACACACACAAACCCTTTACTCTTATAAACCTGTGGCCAATCTCTACTCTCTGAAAGGAACAGAAAATATTCTATCCCTTTTATTTTAAATCCTTTAATCTCTATCCCTATGGGT